>NC_087476.1:58690342-58999725 GCF_036417665.1 Passer domesticus
AGGATCTAGGCAGAAAAACAATAAAATCAGTGATCCAGGAAGTGTAAGCTTTTTGGTTGGTTATTTCTAGTCCAACTTGCAACTTTTATAGCCTGTCCAAAGTCTCCATAGTTTTTTCCATTTTTAAGCAGGAAAGCAGAACAGCAGGATATTTGGTCATCTCTTAAGTATGTGCCATTACTCTTTCTCCTCTGACTTCCTGGCTGGAATGGATAACTCTTTTCTCTGCCGTAGCCAAAAACTGAGTCACTTCAGTGTGACATTAACTGCTCTCAGGCATCTTTCTGTGTTTGTTTCTGAAACAAACTGTCAGCACAGACTGCCATGACAAGGAGTTTTGTTTATTTGAAAAGGGGTTTGTTTTATTGCTGTCTTAAAATATAAGTTTATAAACTCATAAAAATGTAGTTACTCATTAATGGATTACGAAAACTTTCATTTTAATCTGCAACTTGCATTTTCATAGCATGATCTTGTTGCAGGAGCAGTCTGATTGTGCTAGAGTGTTTCAATAGAAACAGTTTAAAATCAATTTTTACTACCACAGTCACAAATATTTTGAAAAGGAAACCTAAAAAGTTTTTTCAATTTTCCCATAGATTTAAAACACACTCTTGGGCTACAGTTTCTTGAGAAGAGGCTACTGGTTATTTCTGTGTTTGTTTTTTATATACAAGCTGTTAAAAATTCATTGTTTTTGAAACAAAACAAAAAAAAAGAAGTCATATAATCATAGAACAGGTTAGGTTGGAAGGGACCACAGTGGGTCATCTGGTCCAACCTCCCTGCTCAGGCAGGGATGTCTCACAGCACATGGCACAGGATTGTGTCCAGAAGGCTCTTTAGTATCTCCAGTAAAGGGAGACTCCACAACCTCTCTGGGCAACTTGCTGCAGTGCACAGACACTACACAGTAAAGAAGTTCTTCCTCATGCTCAGGTGGAACTTCCTGTGCATCAGTTTCTGCCCATTGCCTTTTGTCCCACTGCTTGGACAAACATCCTAGCCTCTCTCCAATTATTTCTACAAATTTAAACTGCAATCATTCACAACACTGCTTCAGGAAGTGACTTCAAGCTCTTCAGGTTAGGGCTGTCCTGGCAGACACGCCTCAGAGTGCAAGTTATGATCAATCATTATGATAAATCAGTATTCCACAAATGTGGAGACATAACTGTCTACATGTAGACACAAAGACAGATGTTAAACCGCTTATCTAAATACAAAGACACACACATTACAGCAAGCATAAATAAATGTATTCACTACACATATTAAGCAGAATTTATATGCTGTTTGTGAAGGAAGGATCCATTTGACTTGAGTCACATGGATTTAAAACAGATTTTTATTTTATTTTTTCACAATCTGTTTCAATATTAATATAAAAAATTTTACTGCTGTAACCAAAGCCAACCCAGTCTCAAGACTATCAGCTAAATGCTTAAAAGCAGTTGGAACATTACTCCATCTCCAGTGACAGAGAGTTTTATTTCATGCAACATAAGAAAGCAGACTTCACTGGCTTTCTGCTTTCTTACTGAAATCAAGGAGATACACCAGGAATATAGTTTAGTGACACTTCTTGGAAAGTAAACAGTATTTTGGAACATCTTGAGCATCTTGTGGAAACAAACAGGTAATTTATGACATACCAGTCATGCTAAATCTTCTCCTATTTTGTATGCTTTGCTTAATTTCAGAGAGTAATTTGGTCAAGTTTATCTTTGCCTAATTAAAATAACAAACCAACAAAAAAAAGCCCCAAACCCTCAACCAATCCCTTTTCAGTCTCTCCTCTCCCCAAATTCTCTTACTCTCACATGATAATCCTAATTTGGCCATTACACTTCAGTACAGATGATTTTTTATGAGTGTGGCATACACCTAAGACTAAGAAAACCTTCAAAAAGAACCAAGAACCCTTTGCACTACTCTTAATTGCATGAGTAGCACTTTACCTCATTGTTGAAACAAATGATGTGAGATGAGCTACAAGTAAAATTCTATGGATCTATTTATCATAAATAAAGAATGATCTTTTCAGTACAGACAAGAACAAGGAGCACTTTGAAGGTTCCTCAGGCTTTTCCAGATTGGAGTCATACTCATTACTGAAAAGGAACCGTCAAATTTTGTCCATCTGACTTTAACACTCAGCTCCTTCCTCTAAATTCTGTTACCTGTGTGGGCCAGTTTGCAAAGAATATAGTTTTTAAAATCTCATCAGTCTTCTGTATAATTCTTCTGTTGAACTACATTAAAAAACTGCATCTTCACAAAAAACTGTGCAAGTCTTCACAAACAACAGTTTGGTATGAAGTGAGTGTCCCAGTTCAGAAAAATTTATGGCATAACCACATAAGGAAAGCCTAGTCTTACCTTTTGTTCACGTTTTGCTTGAGCTATATCATTTGTTTTCTTTTTCAGTTTGGAAAGAATGGTATTTAGTTCATTTGCAATCCCCTGGATTTTCTGATCAAACTCTTGATTCAATGTTTTGATTTGCTGAGTTTCTCTTTCTTTGGTTTGAATCTGTCAACAATATGAATTACATTCAATAATCAGAAATCACTCCTCCTTAAAGGAAATTAACTTTCATTTACCTTTATTTCAAAGGATGAAGGTAATAAAACTATTCTGTGTTGCCATGGTTGGGCCAAGCAGGATAACAAGTTATAAAGCCCAAAGAAAGGCTATAGATCTGTCTGGTACTTATCTACTGCACTTTACCTGATCCTGCACAGTTACAAGGGCCAGTCCAACTTCTGCTAAATGAAGAGAGAGTTCAGAAGGCAAAATGGTATAAAGCCCCAAGTATTTATTCTGCTGCTGTTCAGCCAGTTTTTCAACAGCCTGGCGATGAGTAGTGACTTCACCAAAGAGAGACTAATGACAGAAAAAAAATATTGTTAAGAACAATGAGAATACATCTTAAATATTTTTAAAATAAAATATCACAGTCCATCATCTACTTCATGCTTTATGAATTTGTCTAGTGGGTTACTAAAATGCTCATAAATATTGTCTAATTTGAATTTGTGGTGGTTTTGAAACTATTAACATTCACTAGCAGATTAAAAGGAAGATAAGTATTGTGATTTAGAAGATGACAAACGTGGCCTACCTGCAGCTCCTGGAGCTGAATGTCCACTTCTGCATCAGGGCTTAATAAATATTCTTTTGTTTCCTGGATCCAAGACTTCACAATATTAATCTCTGCTTCAACCTCCTCACGCTCCTTCAGCTCCTGTTTCACCATCTTCATGCCTTTTTTAACTTTCTGTTGCATACTTTAGAAAGAAAGAAACAGTAACTATTTGTGAAGAATTAAGCAATGTCTAAAAACACCGCTTGGTCAAAAAATGCTGAACAACAAAGATAATGATTAAAAGCACCATATCCAGAAAAAGAAATTTAAATAAATTAAATTTTTCATGTCCATTCTTTGGTTTTGCGTGTTTGGACATCAGGCATGCAATTCTTTTGAAAAAATGGTAATGAATACGATAGAGATCCCTACATCTGAGCTTATCACTGCAGACTGCAGTGTCAGTAGAGGAAACAGGTAATTGCAGGGCATGAACTAGGATTATTCATTGTCATTCCAAAAGAAACTTCTAAAATAGGTCAAAAAAACTGTATCTTACACATGTTTATTTTTCTACACTAATCAGAGAGCAAGAAAAGCTGCTCTGATATTGATATCTAGAATGTAAAATAACATGAGATAAATTCCACTTATATTGATGGGATTTGCATTGGCAGAATACTTAGGATAAGTTATGGATCAAGCATCTGAACATGGCCTATTTCCACATTTCCACTAAGACAGAATTTCTGCACTTTCTTCAAGAACTCTGATATCCTGTAAAAAATTACCCCTCTGTGAAAGTTCTATTGGACTACTTGTAGCTCTTATGCATGGGACATGGATATTACCATATTTCATTTATGTTTGCATAACCTTGCATAGATGAATCATGTCTTATTTTCACGAGCAGGAGGTCATTGCAGACCCTGTATCTTAGAAACCAATTTTAAGTAAGTGAAAAGTGGAATTGTAAATGCACTTACATCTACACATTTTCTACAGGGATTGCTATTCTACTATAATTATTTAAAAACACACAGAGTAAACTTTGCACAGGCTTGGTGCAGGGTTTACAATTTTGTCATTTCTCCTTGTCTTCCAACCATGCAGATCCACTTAATGGTATCTTAGTGTAGTTATGAGGTAGAGATGTGTCTTAAAACTTAACATAAAACTTCCTGTTTTCTACATGACAGGGAGATGTTTTTGATTTTCATAAACATTTGCACAGCCTCAAGGTGAAAAATTATGTTTCATTTGCATATGTTCTACTTTCCCCTGTAAATGTCATACAGGCCCTACTTTTGGTACCTAAGTGCTTCAAACAAGGGAAATAAGGTGATAAACTAATCAAAAGAGGATACAAATAGATAAATGATCATTGTTAATGTGAGAAACAATGGAAGTGTTTAAAATCAGTTTTAACTTTATGCAGTTTATGCAGCTTTTATGTAAGTATTATTATGCAAGGCAAGAAATACATATTCTAAAAGGCATACTCTTTCTGAAGGAAATAAAAAATAATGGCAATAAAGGTATTTCAAAACTAATTAAAAGTAATTTTAAATTAAATGTGATGCTTATTGAAAAATAATAGCTAATATTTATTTAGGCATGTTAATTGTTAATGACATAAAAATGATACATAAGCTCTTAATAAGGAATTGCAAGGTAACATTTTCCTGCTGAATCTTTTAAAATATTTCCTTACTTGTGGCATCGATCTTGCATTGCTTTGATTTCTTGCATAACTGGTAGCTCCTTCTGAGATGGAGACTTTACTTCCACATCCTGAAGCATGCTGACTGCATGCTGCTTGAGCAGGCCCAAGGATGACAACTGGTGGTCCACCTCCAGCAGGAAACTGCCATGGTAATCCAGGAGTTCCAGGAGCTCTGTCTTGGATGCCTTTTCCACTGAGCTTTCTGGTAAGCGACCTTGTAGCTGATCTATAGCTGTGGTGGCTTTCTGAATCTATGGAAAGAGATGCAGTCTTGTCAATAATAAGATTACAAAAGAAGCTAGTACAACTGACACTGAAAGGTGCTAGACCCAGTGCTGTACACTTAGATTCTATAAAATTGTTGTGGTATAGGGCTTGTGCTCTACTGTGCCAGATCCCTTGCTCTTCACAGGGGATTAGGACTTTCTGAGGGATTTTTTTTTGTCCAGTTATGGGTGTCTTCTTATAATCTTTAGCATTTATTATATTTATTTTCATAGGAACTAGAGCTCTACCCTGGGTTACACACATATTTGGCAAAGTCATGCATTTAACAAAATGATTATCCTCATTCCTAGAGAACCTGCTATCTGGGCATGAATAATGGACAATGACAGATAAGAAGAGTAAGTTAGGATACAAAGGGAAAAAAGAGACATATGATCAATGAGCAGTGACAGGCACTATCCTCACTGTTTATGCTTAAGAGGAGCAACTTCATATTCTTCAGGGGGAAAAACAGAAGAGAGAAGAAGAAAGAAGAAAGAAGAAAGAAGAAGAAGAAGAAGAAGAAGAAAGAAGAAGAAGAAGAAGAAGAAGAAGAAGAAGAAGAAGAAGAAGAAGAAGAAGAAGAAGAAGAAGAAGAAGAAGAAGAAGAAGAAGAAGAAGAAGAAGAAGAAGAAGAAGAAGAAGAAGAAGAAGAAGAAGAAGAAGAAGAAGAAGAAGAAGAAGAAGAAGAAGAAGAAGAAGAAGAAGAAGAAGAAGAAGAAGAAGAAGAAGAAGAAGAAGAAGAAGAAGAAGAAGAAGAAGAAGAAGAAGAAGAAGAAGAAGAAGAAGAAGAAGAAGAAGAACAAGAAGAACAAGAAGAAGAAGAAGAAGAAGAAGAAGAAGAAGAAGAAGAAGAAGAACAAGAAGAACAAGAAGAAGAAGAAGAAGAAGAAGAAGAAGAAGAAGAACAAGAAGAAGAAGAAGAACAAGAAGAAGAAGAAGAAGAAGAAGAAGAAGAAGAAGAAGAAGAAGAAGAAGAAGAAGAAGAAGAAGAAGAAGAAGAAGAAGAAGAAGAAGAACAAGAAGAAGAAGAAGAAGAAGAAGAACAAGAAGAAGAACAAGAAGAAGAACAAGAAGAAGAACAAGAAGAAGAACAAGAAGAAGAACAAGAAGAAGAAGAAGAACAAGAAGAACAAGAAGAACAAGAAGAACAAGAAGAAGAAGAAGAACAAGAACAAGAACAAGAACAAGAACAAGAACAAGAACAAGAACAAGAACAAGAACAAGAACAAGAAGAACAAGAACAAGAACAAGAACAAGAAGAAGAACAAGAACAAGAACAAGAACAAGAACAAGAAGAACAAGAACAAGAAGAAGAAGAAGAAGAAGAACAAGAAGAACAAGAAGAACAAGAAGAACAAGAAGAACAAGAAGAACAAGAAGAACAAGAAGAACAAGAAGAACAAGAAGAACAAGAAGAACAAGAAGAAGAAGAACAAGAAGAACAAGAAGAAGAACAAGAAGAACAAGAAGAACAAGAAGAAGAAGAACAAGAAGAACAAGAACAAGAAAAAAAAAGAGAAAAATATGAGAAAGAAGAAAAAGAAGAAAAATATGACAAAAGAAAAAGAAGAAAAATATGACAAAAGAAAAAGAAAAAGAAGAAAAAAAAAGAAAAAATGAAAAAGAAGAAAAAAAAGAAAAAATTAAAAAGAAGAAAAAGAAGAAAAAGAAAAAGAAGAAAAGAAAAAAATAAAAAGAGGAGAGAGAAAAAGAGGTTAACATAATCTAGGACAGAACATCTGAAGAAAGGTAACAGAGAAGAAGAATCTAATGAACCACTGGAAACCAAAACAACTCTGTTTGTACTATATATGTATGCATTGAGAAGAACAGGCCAAACTTTGGAGGAAATGATTCTAAATCTGGATTTTTCACAACTGTGTTTTTCTGAACTGAGGAAAAAAAATCAGTTAGTCCTGCTATCAGTTTTCTCTAATGCAAGATGATTAATAAGGCAGCATAATGAGTGAAAACCTATGTATAAGGGAGGATTTACCAAGACTAGAATTTACCTTATCATTAAAACCCTTCCATTCCTGCACTGCATCTTCCAAAATTTTCTCTTGTTCCTGGGCTACATTCCGGAGCCGTGTCCAGCGCTGCCAAACCGTTGTCATGGATCTACTTATAGATGCCTTACTGGCATCATTGCTGATTTTTTCCAGCTGTGAAGCCTTTTCTTCTAAGGCTGTGATCTTCTCATGGAAAGAATTCACTATGGACACAAGAGTCTGAAAAAGCAAAAATAAGCACTGTTTTCCTTTTACCCAAGCCAACTCATTAGCATTCAACATGCAGGTAGGTGAACCACCCCCATCCACTGCAGATGAAGAGCAGGTATTGTATTTCAAGTGAGGTGGCTAGGTCTCTCTCACTTTATTTCTCATAGGCAATACATTAGCTAGAGCTGCTTGGTCCAAAATGCAAGCTTCTGAAAGCAGAAGAAATCTGGTGAAATCAGCTTTTGTCTTCCTTGATAGCCCCTCAAAAGGGATGAAAATAAGCACCCAGAATCCTTCTCATAGCAAGGACCGACTTTTAAACAGTCTAAAAATGGAAGAAGCAATTCAGGTGTTTAAGTGTATATTTATGTCCTGTTTATCTCTAACAACTTTTTAAATGCCCAAGGATTTGAGGACACTCTCATGAACCTGGCAGACATTACACTTAGGGGAGATTCTTGATTTCACAAGACACAGCTGGCAATATGCCTGAAGTGTCACTAACTGTCTATATTAAAGCAGCTGACTAGTACCTGAAACATGAGAAAGGAAGTTTTCTTAAGCTATATTTCTTGCTTTTAGACTAAACAAGAGTTAGTATTAAACTCCAACACTTCATGTCCTAGTAAACTCTTCCCGTCCTGTTCCATGATCAAAAGTAGACGGATGTTTCTATTGATCTGAGTTTCTTGAAGGGTACGTAATTTTGGGGCTTACAGACACACAGCTTTTAGGAACCTTCTGACTCTTTGCACTTCTCTACAGTCGTAGGCACACACACAGACAAGAAGCTGAAAAATTATTAAAGATCTCTGTCTCAGTCACTCTGCAAATAAAATGTGTGTTTTGCACAGCACTAATCATGTCTTGGTGCGTTATGACACAGTTAAGCGCTACAGGTAAAGATCTAAAAACTCAAATTCATGTTACCACAGGAAGGGACCTACATATTATACATTCATTTTGAAAGAGAAGGATTTCATGTAATTATCAATACCTTACCTTATGTGTTTGCAATTTCTCTTCTGCTTCATGAGAAGAAGCAGCTTTAGCTACTGAAAATTCAGATAATTTTTTCTCAGCGTCATTCATCACTTCAATCACCTTCTGCCTTGATGTCTGGTACTCCTGCCACTCAGAAGCACACCTTAAACCAATACAGTTCCAGAAAAAACAACTTAATGCTATATAAAAACATTTGAAAATCAGAAAATAAAATATTATTGCACCTAGTTTCTAATGCAACTGCTTAGTTTTGCTGTTACACAGTACTTTCCAAGAAAAAGAAAAATTATTGGGAAATAGCATACACAGAAGCATATGCTCCTGATTTTCAGCTATGCCTTGCAGAAAACACAGCTGAGCATTTAATAGCCCTCATTTGACTTTTCCTCAGAGACTGCCTATGTTGTTGTTTAAACCTACCCAAACTTATGGGATTCAGAACATTCAGGAATAATAAGAAATATAGTTATGCTAGTTAAAAAGGTATTTCCTTTTAGTTAAAAATGTCTGCTTCAATTTCATTTGCTTGTGCATACGTCTTCTATCAGGTGAAATATAGAATAATTATTCCCTACTTTTCTTCTCCTTGGTGTTCCAAGCTTATTATAATTCTACCAGACTTCCTTTAAGATCACACAACTAGTCAAGGGGAGAAAAGAAAGCAGAATCCAAGAGCTCTGAATCCCCAGTGTCCACTTCTCTCAAAAGTAGCACAAATATTTAAAGACTTCAATTAATGTTCTGATTCTTTCTTTCATTACCAACAAGGTGATCTTAAAATGAAGTAAGAAAAGGAAAAATAAAATAAAAAACAAAGAATATACCTTTGTAACTGCTCTTGCTGGGTTTTGGCTTCTTGCTCTGTCCCTTTGGCCTTTTCCTCCAATGCAGCTACATTTTGCACCAGCTGTTCACTTGCTGTGGCTTGTAAAAAGGGCTCTATCTCAGACACAAGGCCTTGCAACACTTTCAAATTATCACTAAACTGACTTTCTGTGCTGAAAAATTCAACATGGTTCCTTAGATTCTCCTCAGAGTTCTCAACATCTAGACCATTTCTTGCTAACTGTAGAAATTCCTGAGCATCTTCCAGCCAGTCATTTGCTATCTGCATCACTTGGTAGTACCTTTGGCAGAGGCTATATGCTTTATTCAAGGTAGCCTGAAATAAAAGGGAGAGTCACAAACATAAAATCACATTAGCCTGTGTAATTTAAGAAAATGAGACAGTATGATTACTAAAATGAGTCTTTTTGTGGTGATTGTAAAGATCAAGCCACAGAGCCATCTTTTTCAGCATTGTGACCGAGAAACTAATGATGGTTTGGGTGGACTAACCTGTCTCACGTGTATAGCTTCTTGAACTTCACCATCTAGTTCTGCCAGCTCAGCAAGAGTGTTTTCCAGGTCAGCAGGTATCAGCTCCTTTGCTTTCATGTACCGCTCTTTCTCTTTATTGCTCAAGGCATTCATTATTCTGAGGCTCGACTGCACTTCTTCCTGATGTATCTGAACCTTTCGGATTTCTTCTTGGATGTTTTGCAGTTTGAGGTCCAAACTTAATGTTCCATTAAGTTCTGTTTTCACCCACCTCAACCACTCGAGTGAGCGGCAGATTTCTGTCTTGAAGTCAATGCTCTGCACAAGTCTGTTCTCACACTCCATCACCGTGTCAACAATGGCAGAATGCAAAGACTTCAGCTTCTCTTGCCAAGCCTTAACTTGGTGATTTGTAGTCTCATAAGCAGAGGAGTCAACCTGAGGAGAAAGGGCTTCTAGATGTTCAGTTATTCGCTTCAGAAGACTTCCCGAGTCTTGCAAGCTGCCCACCAGAGAATGGTATGTTTTCAATTTTTCTTCTATTGGGAGAGTTTCTTCATTCACCTTAGCCTGCTCCTTCTTCACTGTCTCTAGCTGTGCCTCAAACTGCATACACATCTTTTCATGCTCCTGGCACGCTTCTATTGTGTCATCCAACAGGTTGATTTTCTGTTCTATTTGCCTCTTCAACTTGTGATATAGCGTGGCAAGTTTTAACATCTCATCTGGCTGCCAGGGCTGGCCAGTGCTTCGAAAAGCCTCCTTCTTCTGGTTCAGTTCATCCACTGCTGCAGCAAGGCTCGTGGCTTCATCTAAGACATCTCTGTAGGCTTGCTGGAGTGACACAGCTTCTTTGGCTGAAACAGCTGCTGGAGCTTTGTCCATGTTAATAAACTGGTCTTCCAGCTCAGTCAGAGCTTTACTCGTCAACTCAATCAAAGAGGCATACTCTTTTCTGGCATAAATTGCTTCCTGAACCTTATATAATTTTTCTTTTGCCAGAGCAGTGACCATATTGAATTGCTGAGGGAGACTATTAAGTTTTTCATCTAGATAAGAATGATCCACTTCATTAAGTGATGGTAGGACTTCTTGGCCATCTCTTTGCAGTGAAAGTAGCAGATTTTCATATTCTGGAGATTGCTCAAGAATCTGTTGATATTTTGCCAGCTGACTGTACAACTCAGTGTTAGAATTCATTACATTGACTTCTGGGAATGTGACAATATCAGCTTGTTTTAGCCAATGGCAAACTTTATCCAAATCTTCTTTGAAATATTTCCTGGAAACAATATTTTTCTCCAGTTCTAACAATCTCTGGTTACACTTTTGTAGAACAGTGTCATACACATTC
The DNA here is from genome assembly GCF_036417665.1 of Passer domesticus. Classification (NCBI taxonomy): domain Eukaryota; kingdom Metazoa; phylum Chordata; class Aves; order Passeriformes; family Passeridae; genus Passer; species Passer domesticus. The sequence goes on from NC_087476.1 coordinate 58,701,331, forward strand.
TGTAGTTCTTGCAGTTTACCTAACACCTCACTCTTCTCTTGATTTGTTGCTTCTTTCATTAAATCCCTTCCTTGAGCCCACAACCCTGTGACGTCATTTTGATAGGCCTTCAGATTAGCCTGGGTGTTCTTACAAGCCCTGATCTGTTTATTCACATCTTCTGGCAAAAGACAAATATGTTCTGGAAACATCACCTTCTTCTCATGCTGGTGAATCTGGTTTGTAGCCTCAAAGACTGCCATGAGAAACTGGGTCTTTTCAGACAGTGCTTTATTCAGGTGTTTTCTCCTCTGGCCAACCAGATCACTGAGACAAGCCACATGGTGCTGTGCATCAGACACTGTTTTCTGCAGTTCTTGCCTTTCATTGAGCCCTAGGTTGGTCATCACCCTGTCAGCATCCTTCACAAGCATCTTCAGAACAAGCTGTTTGGCTTCAAGCTCGCTGCAAATGGTAAGATGATCCATGAGAAGACTCTGAGCTATATCTGGAGGAGGGCTCTGTTTAAGAGCCTCTGAGACACTAGGTTGCTGTTCCTCTGCCCATTCCATTAATTCCTGGAATTTGGAATGCACCAAGCTGAGCTCTTCTAAGGTTGAAACAGAAACTTGAATTTTCCGTTTGACAAGGTCCTCCAGCTGTGTCCAGCGTTGCTCAAAATGACTGAATTGCTCCTTTACTAATTCTTTGTCATCAAGATTCAAGTGTTCTATCATCTTCTGCTTCTGATCTTTCAAATCTTCCAGAGCAAATCTCCTTTCCTGCAGTGCAATTGCCAGTTTTTTCAAAGCTTCAAGGTGCACATTTGTACTTTCAGCATCAGATCTGTTATCAAAAAGGACAGGACAAAAATGAGTTATTATATCCTATTTCAGCACAGGCTTTTAAGAGCGGTCAGGATTAATTATAAGCCCACTGCACGCTGAAATCAGTATGATATAAAGACCTATAGTTTTCAGATTCACTTGACGGTAGCAGCCTTGAACACTAATTTAAAAACTTTACAAGTTTATTAGTTTCCTTTTCATCTGCTGTATGGTCATCAGGATGATACAGACCATACTGATTATATTGCATATATGAAGAACAGCAAGTATTGAGGTTGACAGTAACATGAGCAGCAATACACTCACAATTTTACTCACAGCTGGTGTGCTTATCCTATGCAAAGCAGCTGCATACATTTAGGAGTAGTTACTAAGCTTTAATATTGGATTAATAAATTAATATTAGTCTAATAGATATAACACAGTATCACAATGAAAATGAACCAGTGAAAGAACCATGAATTCATGGACCACCACAAATGAAAGAGTTCAAACAAAATAGTCAGCATTCTTGAAAGATCAGGAAATGCTATACCCTGAGACCTGATCAATTAGTACTTGCCTTAAGACAAACACTGAAGATCTGGCCTGTCAAACTCTCTTTATCTCAACAGAAAATTTTAATTGCCTGACAATTAATAAGGGAGGTATGTTTTTAATTAAGTATGCAAAAAGGGATTTTTAGTGGCTCCCACTTAGAGACACTGTAAACAGCTCTTCCAGCACATATGCACAGTTTGCTTTGTGGATGCAAGTCCTTTTTTACCTAGCCAGGTTGTCCCACTCTTTTGTGAGTTTTTCCAGGAAAACTTCAACAACATTCATGCTTGAAATATCAGGAAATGCTATACCCTGAGACCTGATCAATTAGTACTTGCCTTAAGACAAACACTGAAGATCTGGCCTGTCAAACTCTCTTTATCTCAACAGAAAATTTTAATTGCCTGACAATTAATAAGGGAGGTATGTTTTTAATTAAGTATGCAAAAAGGGATTTTTAGTGGCTCCCACTTAGAGACACTGTAAACAGCTCTTCCAGCACATATGCACAGTTTGCTTTTTGGATGCAAGTCCTTTTTTACCTAGCCAGGTTGTCCCACTCTTTTGTGAGTTTTTCCAGGAAAACTTCAACAACATTCATGCGATCATGGTAATCCCTTGTCCTCTGCAGATCCTCCTCCCTCTGCATGAGCAAATTATGTGCCTGAAGGCAGAGGTCCAGCCACTGGTTGCTCAATTCTCCTATTTCCTTATGTTCAGGTGATTCCTGTCCTTGGGTTAATTTGTTCATCTTCTCAGTCACAGAGGTGAGAGCTGACTGCTTAGATTGCAACTTCTGACTGAATTCCTGAAAAAGATACAAGTAAAATCCAATATAATAACATGCATTCAAAATTATAAAATTAAACTTAAATAAAAACTCTGAAATAAATACATTGTATATGAACTAATTATCTGCCCAGAAAAATGCTCTGCAGATGTAAATTGGAAGAGGTGTTTTCACTCCTCTCCAAACTCTCCTCCCCATCTTCTCATGTGAAGGCAAGTTGGTAATAAATGCTAAAGCAAGCCAGAGGAGTTTCCAAGTGCCAGTGATAAAAATTTGTGATCAAGTCACATCCTGTTGTCCAGGCTTCGGGACTAGCACAGCTCCCACCACACTAAAACATGCAAGGTAGTCTCGACTGTCACAAGAATAATTCATTTTACCAGCACTATTACTAGCTTATTTTTTTCCTTTTTCATTAGAGTCTAAAAATAGGAAGCAGAGTCCATGAGTCAGTGAGACTCCATATCCATACTCTGTATTGCACCTACTTCTGTAACAGCAACCATTACCACTGTCACTATTGAAACAAAACCATGGATTACCTAGGTATGATTAATAACTAGTAACTGAAAGAGTTCATCTGCATACACATCCTACCAAATAAGAAGTCAGAGAGATCCCAGACAGAAGAATACACAATATACTGACAACTAAAACTAACCAAATATTTTTCAGCCTTTACACATTAAGGGAAATATAATATTTTTCTACATTCTAGTGGCAGTAACGACAACTAAAAAAGCACACCCATCTCCAGCTGTGCCTCATCCCTCTTCATGACAACTTCAAATGGAGCTAGGCATCTTCCTTTACCAGGGGAAATTATTAGAAGGAAAACACCTTGTGCCACATCTAACAGTACAGTGGGTATCTCCCTTTCATTATAATCCAAAGTTACTGACTGAAAGAGTGAAGAAATAGAAACTCCTTCTTCTTCCTGGACTCTAATGATAGCTGGTATAACAGCTTTCAGTCCAGATTGTGCTGAGGCATCTTCAAAGTCTTTGACTTTGTTCCAAAGTGTGAGTAGAACAGAAATAGAGAGGAAGTGCTGTTCGCTTTTCACCTAACTCTTGGCACATCAGAAAAAGAATACAAGCAAAGTCTAGACCACAAATGCAAAACCCACATGTTTAATAATTTATTAAAGAAATTATCTTTTTGTAAAGTTATTGTTATGTGCAATAACTGATGTATACAGAATGGCCATAATATGTCCCACTTCTGGAATAAATGAGAGAAGATATGAAGGTATTTGTCTCATTAATTAAATTGTGTTTCTGTCATGCTTCTTAGAGATCAGGAACATCAGATAGTTTCACTGACTAATTTTGAAATACTTCTAAACTATTTAGAAGTATAAAAATCAAGAAATTTAGTGTCACAATTTGTAAATCTTCTCTTCAGGTCCACTGTGACCAGCATTTAGTCTACTCTAAAAGCAAAGGCAAATGAGATCAGGAGGCTGACAGTTGTCTATTATTAAAAAAACAAAGCCAGAAGAATACTAAAGTACAGTTTTCTGCTCTCATAATCACTCTGCAGCATCAACAAGGAAACACTCTATCTTCTCTACTCTTGTTTAGAGCATATTAATTATTGTATGCACCATGTGCATATAATATAAATCATAAAATAATATCAGCCACAGGATTAACTTCTTCCTTACCTTCTGTTCTCAACCCAAAGTCTCCTTACCTTAACCTGGAGTACCATATTCTGGGCAATATTTAGCTCCAACTCTGCCCGTCTCCTTTTTAAATTCTGTAGCTGTTGATCCGCATCCTGGAAATATATCCAGAGCTCAGCCTTCAACTGTTTGATCTCTTCCCAACCTTGAGACAAATACTGTGAGTGCATTATCTGTTGCTCAATCTAGAAGAAAAGAAATGAAAAGGAGTAGGAATGCTTTAATTCAGCTATTTTTGGAGAATGGAGAATGAATACCATTCTTCCTCTGAGCACAATACTGTACTAAAGCAATTTCTGCACCAGATTCTGAAGGGGCTAACATTAGCCACAAAAAGAGTCTCAACCTTCTAAAGTCACAAAAATTGTACCTATCAAACGAAATATGGGTGGAAACAACAAAAACAACAACAAAAAATAAATTAAGTATCATTCACCCTTGAGAGAAGCAAGTAAGTTTGAGTGTTTGTATTTCAACATTCTCTGTCCTCTGTTAAAGCTTAAATTAATTGTATAATTTAGTCTGCTGCATGCCAAGACTATTGTTAGAGTGTACCCTACATAGTTTCAACTAAACACTTCCATTTAACTTGCTTAGCCCAGTTATTTTGCCTATAGGCCTTTTCTAAAATGCCAATAAGAAGAATGCTTACCAGATCTGAGCCATCAATCCTCTTACACCAATAGTGACACAGCTGCTTTTGCTCTAAATACAGCAGTCGGGTGCCTTTAAGATTTAGACATTCAACCAGCTTAGCATATCTCGGCACTATACCATCTGCGATTTCTAAGCAACGTTTCACTGCTTTGTGTGTCAAAGCAGTGTCTTATTCTGATGTTTGGGATGTTTTTCAGCTATTCACTTCTTGGACTGCCATATTTTTATGGGTCATTTGAATGTGCACAATTCCCTTCTGTGGTATGGAATGCTGTTACTGTATGTATTATATTTTTACTCTTGTTAGAAGTAGTTTCAAAACTTTGGTTGTGTGTCTGTGTAAGAGAATAAATTTTTCATGCTTACAAGAAGAATGCTCATAATATTTCTTTTCCAATAACTTAAGTTTAGAGTACTATTTTAAACCTAAGCATTAAATGACTTTAAAACTCAACACTGAAGAAAACTATAAATTAATATGCTGAAGTAGATGCACTTTGATTCATGAACTGAACCATCATATTTTCTATTGTTATGATTATTAATATATCACTAATCTAATAATATAAGCCAACATGAACATCAGTCTATTGTTGAATAAATAACTACAATAAAATATGTCTCAAATGTAATACAATACAGAGAAGATTAGACTCAACTATTTTTTGAAAACATAACTTGAATAAAATTTTCTTCCACAGAATGTTATTTCTGTGGCTTTAGACCAACATCTTGTAACATTGCCTAAGTACCTTTAGCAACCTTAGTTGTGTCTCTTTTTATTAGTACCAGGATGGCAATGTATGGATTTAATAATTAAAAAAAAAAAAAGAAGCAGAAAGAGAAAACTATTCAACTATCTCTAAAGAAATACTTAAGATGAAAGTAAGATGACAGTTCTTTAAACCATTACCCAATATGACCTTTTTAAAAGGGAACAGATCAAGGCAGTTAAAGCTCTAAATAGGATTAGAAGCAGGCTGTTGTGGTTATCTTGTACCGTTTGTTTTGTTTGCTGAATATCTGCTGCTGTACTCTTCACTGTGGCATCTGACAGATCACACATGGAGCATAGAAGATCCAAGTATGTATTGGCCTGCTCCTGCAGAGCCCGGAAATATTTAACCTGAGGGAAGACAACTCAAAAATAAACTCTGTAGAGGAGAAACTGTGGAAATAATATCTTGTTTTATTGCAATCATACATTTTAGATTTTTTGCTCTGCCTTCTTATTTTCTCCACAAAATTAAACGTAGAAATATAATCTTTTTTTAGGTCATGTTGCTATGTTCTAATTATGGAAAGGAATAATCCTTAAAAACTTGATTATTATCTAATTACCAAAGCACTTAGAGACATATGAATTAGCTAGCTTATTTCTTAGAAACACACAGTCTCAACAAGGTGACAGACTTTCCCAATGTGAATGGGAACCAGAGCTTTAGGGGATTATCAACAATGTCCTGGTCCTACAGTTATAACATTTTCCAGTGTCTGACAGATCATGAGAAATTCAGCTTAGTGACACTTAGGTGCTGACCTCACTGTGTCACAGACACTCTGCTTCCCCTCCCCTTGTAGGTCTGCCATCTCTAGTATTTCAAAGTCTCATTGAGATGATGGGTAAGACAGCTCTGAATTCCAGCATTTTTAGCACCATACCAGTCTAATTTAAAACCAAGTTACAAATCCAATGTAAAACGCATTGTCACTAAGAATAATCAAGAATCAATGAAAGAATTCTTAATGGTCAATGCAGGCTACAGCAGTTCTATGCTCTTAGACTGAAAAATTGTTTTAATTGCCTGATAATTGACTCTATGTCCATGGCAGTGTAAAAATGTCTCGTGAGGAGCATAGGAGACAGATGGGCAATTGGACAAGCACAATTGGACAAAGACACAACCCCTCTACTAAACACATCTATGTAGTATCTAATTTATCTAACTAGCCAGCATTTTTCAGGTAACATGTTCTAAGCATTAAGCAGAGCTAGCAAAAGCCTTCTTTGATTTTTCACCTACAGATATTTTGCATTCCAGGTATTCCTTCTGGGGTTGGGAATGAACATTGTGGCTACGCAGCTTTCTGAGAAGGCTAGAAAATATCTGATTTATCTAATTTCTAGACATTTAAATCTTTTATCTGAACTCACCTTGTTAAGATAACTGAGCTTTTTCAAGTGCTAAACTTTTACCTGTTTAACTGCATCTGCCAGGCTGAACGCTGTCCAAGTTGTTGGCTTTAGCTCTGATTGCACTGTAGACAGCCAAGTCTGGCACTGTTGAAGTGTATCCTGATGATTAACATGCTTCTGGAGCTCATGTTCCAAAGTCTGGTACACCTAAACAAAACATTTTGTTAGTTTATCACATTTTCAAATACCACCATTGTCTCTCTTTTCCTACCTTGAAAATTGCTGATAAAACAGAATTATTAAGACGTTGATTATTTTAGCCCTTGTACATAAAAGTTCCAAGGGCTGAAAGCTCCTTAAACTCTCACTGCACACTGATAACATGTGAAGAAGATGGACAATATTTAATGCACAGCTTCTGAAAAGAAAAAATAGAGATGCAAATGAAGAACATGCTCTCTTTTTCCTGCATCCAACATTTTTGTATTGATTTTGTATAAGATTATTATTAGTTTGTTTTTGGGTTGTTTTGTTTAGGGGTTTTTCTGGGTTTTGTTTGGGTATTTTTTTGACTGCTGGCTTGATCTCCTAATTGGTTTAACAGAATGACCCAGCTGGCACTCCTTATTCTGGTTTTAATGAGAGAGACATTATTTCCTAGCACATACTTGAGACCTGTTTATGTATGTATGCAAACTATCAACACTAAGACTGCAATTTGCTCCCTAGTTTTTGAAGTAGAAAAGGTCTCTTTTTTTTTTTGCTGCAGCTGCTCAGAAGCTAGTGTAACATGAAGGTAGTGAGCTTATGGCAAGATTTAGAACTGACAGGCCACTACTTTTGCTGGTTGCACGACAACATTTGGACCACAAGGAATTCAGCTGTAGCACAGGAATGATGAAGTGCTCAGTAACCTGTAGGCTCAATCACAATGGAAACAGCAGGAAGAGTTTTATACCATTTAAAGAAATAACTCATTGAAATAAAAATACACTTTATTTTTAAATTAAAAAAAAAATCTTTGAAACAAGACTTACTCTTTGGGCTGTGCTACATATGGCAGAATAGCTGTCCCTTGTCCCCTGAAGATGGCTTTGTATATTTTGCTTAAATTTTGCTTGAAGATGTTCTGAGCACTGACTGATCAGGTAATCACCTTTACTTTTAAGGTTGTTCAAACGATCTTCAAACCCTGCAATTTCTTCCATGATAGCCTAAGAAACAGATAAAATACTTTTGAAGAAATATGCTGTGGTGCAGAATGATTTTTCTCCCTCCTTTAAACACTTAAATCTTCAGATTTGGAAAAAAAAATCAGACAACATGTGTTGTCAAACTATTGGATTGCATGTTCATTGTAAAGTCATTGTCAAAAGTCTTTACACAGATACCCCACAGAAACAGCAGTAGCACTGTCATAATGTGTACACACTCTTGCTCAGACCCCAAGACTATGCCTAATCTTCATTTATTGCATGCTCTTCAGGCCTTCTCCAGCTTCTCTTGTGGCTAGTAATGCAAATTAAATCTCATACTGAATCACAGCTCATTCCATAAGCTCTTTCACAGTGGACAGTTCTTTCCATTGACTTTGGTGGAGCCAATTTTTTATCTAAGGAGGTTACTTAAAGAATAACACACCAATCACAAATAATATAAAGACTTCAATATTTGCCATTGGAATCTCAGTTTCAGGTAGTGGTAGGTTGGATTTTGCTCTCTTTTATCTTCTAGAAAGCATTGGTTATCAAGATATTAAATGATTTTCATTAACAGCAATCATAACACCACCTTGACTAAGAGCTACAACCTAATAGAAGAACCTAGAATTAGAACAACCTAATAGAGGTACCTCTAGTTTCTACACTTTCTTCTCCATTGCTGTTTTATCAACCACATCCAATGTGGTGATCACATTTCTGAAGTTCTTTTTAGCAGATCCATACCAAGAAAATTTTCAATGTAATCTGAAATGTATTTTCAACCTTAGAAGTGTGACAACAAAAAATACCTCAAGAGTAAAATGACCAAAATCCAGTTTTTTTGGTTCATTTCCTGGGAAGTCTCAGGGAAAATCTGACACAGAATTCAGATCAGAGTACAACAACGCTTTTTGTAAATGCAGTTTCATCCAAGAAAGGATGCTAACAAGCCAGATTTTTTAAATTGCTTTAATGATACTGATGTTTATTTACACAGTTAGCAGCAGGAGAAATAAAATAGGGGAATGACAAATAATTACAGTGCAGTGGAGGCAGAGAAGCAAAAAAAAAAAATCTACTTTACAAAGGAAGATCGCCAATAGCAAACCTACCTTTTGGTTAGCTAGTTGCTGAGTGATTATTTCAAGATTGCTGCTTTCCATGAGGTCAGGGCTGGCCAATCTGCTTGACATATGTAATAACCATTTCTCCCCTTCTTGCAAATCACTATTGTAATCCTCATGTTCTTTTACTCTCACCTCTAAGGTTTCAACACATGCCTGCAGGTCCACAATAACTGAAATTAATTTTTGAGGTAATTACAATAGTTAAAGAAACTCTCCAAACAAGTCAAAACCCACCAAGAACTTGAAAACATAGTATGAACTATCATCTAAATTTATATTCCTGTGAGGGAATCTCATATGAATAGACTGTAAAGAAGAAATCAAACCACACATTTATTCTGTGAATAATTATTTCTGTGGTACTGAGCAGTATTTTCATTCCAGATGAAAGACCATACTTTGAAGACTGAGGGAAACACTTGAGAAATGCACACTATCAACTGACACTGAATTCACTAACAGTTCTTACACACTCTTTGAAAGACTGCACTTGACCTACCAAATGCTATGGCTGCTGCTTACAGCCTCTGCATGTACATACTGCCCGTGCCTGTGGTAGGCAAATTAAGAATGTACACACTGAGTTAGAAAGTATTCTTTTCAGGAAGCTTCTCTAAATTTCAGCCCCCAACATTATGTCTAATGCAATGGGCATCATTTTTTTTGGTACAGATCAGAGGCATGTCTTTAAACTACAAATCAACCTTGAAAGAAATAAAATCATCTCCTATTGGTGTCTGAATTGGCAATTGCTTAGGTCAAACATAAGTACTAACATGGTTTGCAGAGCTTATCCTTGTTAGGAGTACAACCTATTAAAAGCTTTAGGAATAATCATACTTTAGGATGTATTTAGAAGCATTAGACCTTTCAAAGTACTACATACTTATGGACTAATGAATCACTGTTAATTAATAATGCCCTTGCTGAATTAAATTATATCTGTCTTGCAGTTTGTTTTCTTTGGTGCCTTTTATTCAACAACTAAACTAAAGAGTGTTTGTGGAGATTAAGCAGAAACAAGAGAGGGTGTAATCTAAGGGCATCTGTCCCTTCAAGAAATAACGAACTTAGAATTCTATTAAATGCTCTTAAAAGTACGAACAACAACACAGACTAGTCACTGATACATACCTCCTTAGTGTTATAAAACACAAAGACTTTACCTGCCACACTCAGAATTCACTTCAACTACCCTGGTTAAATTTATTTATGTAGTTTTTTACATATTCAAAATTTGCCTGTCATTTCTGTCCCCCCTCTGAAAGAAAACAAAAAAAAAACCCCAACAAAGCACCAAGAGTACTTAAAGGTAGCTGGTTCTTTGTACAGACATGACAAAATGAAATAAATACTTAATTTCTTAAAGAGGGATAAAAATATAGCAAATTGGAAGAATCCTGAGGTTTCTTCCTTTTTACCTTCGTTTTGCTGCAGAGTTCCTGGTAACTGCTCTGAAGGTCTTGAATGTTGTTCTTTAGAGCCACATCATTCACCAGATCACAAAGTGCCTCTCCCTTTTCCATCACTGACTTTATTGAGGGCTCATGAGACAGAACAGTCTGCTGTATGGACTATAATTGCAAGCAAGAATTAAAACATATCTACTGATCACTGGAGATGTATTTCACTAACTTTCCTTAGATCTGATGCACAGCCTTCTACCATGGTTTATACCATCCTTTCCAGACAGGCTGAACTTTGTTTACCAATGCAGGATTCTGTTTCGCTGCCCTGCCCTGAGACACCAACTGTGCACACATGTAAAAATAACAGGTGCTTTTGAGAGTGGCTAGTAGCATGGCTGACAGTCTGGAGCTGGTGAAACAAAGGGAGTTCATCTGCATGAAGTGGCCAGTTCTAGGGATAAAATTTGCTCAGAGGAACAAATTATGAAAATAGGTGGAAAAGTATCACTGAAGCCATCCCCTTAATGAGATGGTGTGTGATGAGTGCCTAGCACTGTACTCTAGAGATTACAACTCCCCAAACATGTAGAAAGCAAGCACACAGCTGTGACATACAACTTGCAGTGGGGAAGCTGTCAGGGGGTACTGGGCAGCTTTAGCAAGAAAGCCTTGAAGCAATGTATGCACTGCTCAGCAATGACCAAAACATTGGTTTGTTGGCAACATCTTTTTAGCCACAAATGTAAAGCACAGCACTAAATGAGATGCTGTGAGGACAGTTAACTCCACCTCAGCTGGACGCAGTACACATTTCATGAAACATCTGTAATCCTGGAGTATTTTATGAAAACATTATTAGAAGAAGAAATGGGGTCAAAAACTTGGGAGGTTATAGCAGCTGACTGTCTGGGATATCACTTGAGCTGGAACATCCAGCTTTAACCAGAAAGCTGATTAAGTTAATGTAAACAGTGACAATGTCTGAAGTTAAGAAAGACCAACTGATTTCTATATTCACTGCAACTGCAATCACCTCTGTTGAGATCAATGTAATTACTCATATGTGTACTCATAAAAGAATTTTGCTCCATTGCAGGAAATGTTCAGCTATGGAAGCCTTTTTAGGATGTTCACATTTCAAATCCAGGGGCTCAGTCTGGTTTGCAGAGGCATGTTTTCATTGATGCTGATTGGGATATCCAGATCAGAAACATCTCATGTACCTATTGAAGAAACCTGGATACCTGATCAGAGGATTTACTGATGATCAATAGATTAAAATCAATTCAGTAGTATTATGAGATAACCCCTTTTTACCTTGTATTTGGACAATTGTGCCTTCTTCTCATAGAGTTCACTCTTTGGCTCCACAGGAGCATGTAAGATAGCTTGGTACTCCATGACCCACTGAGTTTGGGCTTTATACTTGTCTGAGAACTCCTTTACCAGCTGAAGACACTTCTCTGAAGTCATGTGCTCTTTTCTGATGGAGCCAGCCAGCTCTTCAAGCTGTTCCACGTGGTCTCCAATTTCTTTTCTTAACTGGTCAACTTCATTTTCTTCCATGTATTTTATAGCTCGCTCCCCCTTCTCGCGGGCTGATTTCAGTAAACTGTGGCCTATGTCCATATCACTCAATAGCACCTGTGAAGGAAACCTTGGTTAACAGAAAATGTATGAAAACTTGCCTTTTTTTAAACTTTGCTACAGACACAGAAACAATTGCTAGGGAAAATGAGTGGATTTTTCAGTACAAAATTGCCTGGAGTTAAGGTGTATCAAGCTAGAAGGAAGCAAATAAAGCAAATACTTCTGTCCTGCACTGGGCTTGTGAATTTAAACAGAGAAACTGAGGGCTCCCAGGAGAGGATCTCTGCTCCAAATTCTGGAACAGATGAAAGCTTTCCCTTAGCGTATTACATTTAAGCTGCTTAAGCTGCAGGACATATGAGAAGCTCATCTACAACTTTCAGGATGAAACATGAATGTTTCAATGAAGAGAAACAGGGCATAGAAAATAAACAGTGCACAAGAAAACTATACTTGCAGGAAATTGGGGATATAGGAATTTATTTTAATTTTTAACCTAACATAAAACAGATACAAGCATGCCTTATGGAAGGACAGGACTAGTATTTAGGACTATATTATTTAGGATTATTTGCTATATTATTTAGGACTACTTGTAACTTCAATAGTCAAATTATGATCTAATGAGATATGATAACAGAAAGTATTGTACTGTGTGGTCTTATCCCATTATCTTCTCTGAGAAGGTAAAGTCAGAATTTTGAGCAGCTGTTAAGATGTATGTTAAAATACAGCTTCCTGTTTGTGAACAGAAACAAAAATTGTATTTAAGAAAGATGTACCTCTAGTTTCTGCACTTTTTTCTCCATTACTGTTTTATCAACCACATCAAATTTGGTGATCACATTTTTGAAGTTCTTGTTAGTAGCTCCATACCAATTTGTGTAAGCACTAAAAGACAGTTCTGACTCCTCCATACAACGTATTTCTTCTTCCAGAAACTTTACTTGCTCCTTCAAAAAAAATATGGAGGGTAAGGGGTAGAAACAAGGACCACTCAGATGTTTATCACTGGTATTGGTTTAAGATAACAATAAATTGCTATTTATTAATAAAATCTATTATACAAAGATAAAACATATAGGCTTTGAGTTATTTAATAAAAAGTGGATAATTCTTACAGGGCTCTTGTCAGGGTGCACATATGTCAATCACCAACGTTAAAACTGAACGAATACTAAACACTGAAAATGTACTCATATTTTGAACTTTGAATAGTGACTTTTCATTACAGTGCTATGAGGGCAATTACTGCTTAAATTAACCTGAATACTGCACCTTATCAAATCAAATTTTCCACATACTAATGTGGATCAGTGGCAGCTGAAAACATTTCTCTAGAGGTCAATTACCATTTAAGAGTACTTTATTTTAAATTTCTCCCCTGCAACTACCAAAAAAGATAGTGACAGCATTCTGCTTCATTATCCTTATATAGTATATCAGGATATATTCTATATCTATAACATATTCTATTTATTCTATACATATATTCTGTAATACATTTAATCCAATGAAATCTATGTGTATATGTATATGAATATATATCTGAATGTTATGCTATTGAGTCTACAGTAATGAATAGACTCTGATAAAGTCTAATTACAAAAGCCCATTTGTATTTGCTTCTTAACTGGCAATTTATGATGCTGCAATGAATTAGTTTTTATTACTTACCAAGACATGAAGAAGAAGAGTTTGGTAGCGAGATGTAAGCTGTGTAGCCTGACTTCCCATTCTACTTGCAGTGAGATTTTCCTCTAGTATTTGCTGAGCCAATACCCCAACCTCCTCTACATCATCTTTGTAGACTGTAATGTCTTCATGCCACTTCTATGAGAAAGAAATTATCAAACTTATATGACTGAGTCAAGCATCTTAAACTATTAGGAATTTAATTGTAACTAAGTCAGGAAACCATTGAAAAGAAAAACAAATACATGGTTGTAAACATTCATTTACTTCTGGAAAATAACCCAGAATCTGATGAAAGTTATTGTAACAAATATGCTGGAAAGATTTTCATCCTACATGGACTGCGTTTCATTACTACAGGTACAATACTTTTTGTAAGTTTTTTCCCCCTTGAAAAATAACAGTAGAAATACAATCTGGACTTCCTATAGATTTCACCTGGTTTTGAAGATGACTGTAAAGTGTAATGTGGCTTCCTGTGTTTATTCAGAACCACGTCTTCTCATTCCAGTGACTAAAGGAGAATTATTACATCAACACAGTGGAGACTTCATAACACAGTTGGTCACATTTTACTCTTGTTAACATATTAATTATTTTCCATTCCACTGCCTATCTTTGTACAGTTACATCGTCACACACTACAGAGCATATGAATTGCAGATCTCCCTGCAAGATTTCAACATTGTTATAACCATACCTCCGTGAGTAAAATGGGAGGAAGGCACAAAGTTTTCTTGGATCCATAATCTTATACAACAACTCAGATGAAATTGAAAAGCTCACTCTCATTTTCACAGTGCCATCAGAAATTGACATGAAAACCTCACATATTATTTTGTTTAAGGAATGCCTTAACTATATTCTTTACCTTCATTTGTTGAAGCTGCATTTCTTTTGTTGCTCTACCAGACCTCCTCCCCGTCCTGATAGCAACTTTCTCCTCCAGGTTTGTTAACCAGTCATTAACCTTCTGAAATTTTTTCTCCATTAACCTCAGTTTGCTCACAGTGGCATTTAATTGGCTTCTTGCTTCAGAAAGCCTGTGCTGATAAACCTGCCAATCCTGCCGTAGGGATTCCAGGGCTCGGTCTTCTATCTGGGGAATACCCCAGGGAATCACCTCCTCTCTGGCATGGACAGCAGCATTCAATAATGCCTGTCCCTCTGCACAGTGGACCTGCAGCTCCTGTAAAGGCAGAGTTAGTTACAAACCCTACACTGACAACTTTCATTCATGCATGGCAAAAACCCCCTTGGCTCCTCTAAAGACAGCTGGGAATTCTCTTTAGTTATCTATGGTTAAACATATATTAGAGAGAGTCTTTCCTCTAATAACACAGCGTGCTCACTTACAAAGCACACCAAGTATCACTATTACTGACAATTGAACTGCAGAAAATTATTGACAAAGCATGCATTAAATTCTTTCCTCTCCTGCCAAGTTCATCAGTTCTGAAACATTGGCTGCCTGAGCCAGCATGGGATGGATGGAATCCATTCACCACAGCAGAAATTCAAAACTTTCCAGATGTCGCAAGCAGACTGTAAGACTGACTCTAAAATTGAATCTCTTTAAAAACTGAGGCTTCAATCTTCTAATATAAACAAACCTATCTATTTTTGCATATGTTTGAAACAACACTCCAGACTAATTTTTTATAGCCTCTACTGGACATGTATGGCATTTTCATGCTTATTAGCACTTAATCAGAAAGTACAAAGTGATTCAATCTGATTAGAAAACATAACAAAGAAATTACCTTAACAAAACACAGTTATGTTTCATCTCAGATTTCACATGAGATACATAACCAGATTTTCAAAATGGGTTTTGTAGAGTAACTATAATGAGCAGAAATATATGCAGAGTCCCTGATCATACAAAGACCCTCTCAGTATCCTGAACAAGGTAATAAACATTTCATATCTCAAGTGCAGACTTCGTGCTCCTTCAACAACCGGTATTAAAGCATTTTAAGTCAGCTTAAGATAATAACTGGGGGATTACTGAAGCACTGTGAGTTCACTGTTCACTTTCACTGAGTGAGGCAGTGGAAGTCTTCCCACCTCACTATGGGAGCCAGCCTTCAGGACTGGAACTGCCTGAAAGTAGGTGGGCCTGCACTGAGAGCAATAAAAGATGGAACGCCAATGAAAATACTATTCATATTTTATGAAACACACAAGGAAAGAAAAGACAGACCAACATCTAACACAAATTCAATACTTTCAAGAAAGGATTAGTATGCCTGGAGATTTCATTCAAGGCCTGACACTTTTTTCCAAAAATGAGCAACAATATTTCCACTACCTTTACGGGCACTACTTTGGAGCAACAAAGCATTCATATATATTGCAATTTCAAGTGGGTCTCAAGACAATTTTTGTCTGGCAATAAATATTATTCTGTTACTATACCATCACTATTTTATTTTACTTTTTTTTTCCTGAGGGTGTCACACATCACATACCTGTAAATCTCGGAGTGTTGCCTCCTGTTCCTGGGCATCACCATCAAGATGTGATAAACAGTCAAGTTTTTCCTGCTCCTTCTCCAGCCATACTTCAAAGGCCTTCAGATTTCTTTGGTACTCTTGGTGTAAGGTAAGCAGTCCTTCAGCTTTTGTTACAGCCTCCTGCATGTGAAAAGATTTACAAATATGTATACATATCTTAGTGCATTGTCAAACACAGAGAACATAAACCCCAGCCATCCATCAAGGGAGAAGGCTTGTATCTAACGCTGAACTTTCCAAGAATTCAAGACTACTTGAATTCTGAAGATGACTTAATTGATTACAGGGAAAGAGGGAGACACATAAGGGTAAAAATACTTGCTCCAGAAGATAAGTTTGTAACTTCTGAGATTTAGAGTTTTGATCTAGGATTACTTTTAAATAACACCTCAGTGGTTAATAACAAAAAAATTCCTTGATTTTTACCACAATTTAAATTAACTATGCTGAAGTGATCAATAAGCATATGAGCTTAGAAATTGCATTTTTTTCTTTTTCTTTCTTTCTTTTATTTTTACTTTTTGCAAATGGAACTAGAATATTCTGTTAGGAGTATCCACTGTCTTAGGTTTGAAGATATTTGCAGTCCCTACAGAGCACAGTAAGAAACAGACTACAAGTCTTCTGTGTATGTGGGTGAGCAAGTTACCATAATTTCAGTACTAAAACATTACCATACCTGGAGTACAGAAGGAAAAGAGTAATATATTAGCACAAGATTAGGCTTACTAAGTGCAAGAAAAATATACTACATGTAATTCATATCCTCTAAGAAATTATGGGAATGGGGAATCAAGTTCTGATGGAGACAAGACAGGCTTCATTTGAGAGCAGCAGGCTCATAAAAAGACAAACACTTTAATAAACCCATGAAGTTACTGTCTATTTTACCTCTTATTTCTAACAGGTCTGTCTAGTGGGAGAAAGCAGGAAACAGGAGTCCTATCACATCTTTTGCAAGGCTTGTCCATGCCCAGAAGTGGGAAAAGAGAGACCAGTTTTCTTGCCACTTAACAGGTGCTTAGGAAATTACAAGTCTTGATCTGCTCAGATGTGGGCCATAAATCCTTGGGGAATCTTGTCAGGTTTCCAGTCTGGCCAGAGGATCAGTAAAATATCTGAACATTCCTTACTTTCCAGCTATTTTCTTTGAATTTCTTTCTCAGGGTTGATTGCACTATTGATACTTAACACTGTCACCACAGCTGGGAACAGGGAAGAACAGTCATCTGGGATATTAGGTGGAAGAGAAAGAAGGAATGCTTCTTGCTACATGGGGTAAGACATATAGAACTCTTGCCTCTGTGAGCCACCATCCATTTCTTATTGTTCCCATGCTGAGCAAGGCAGCTTGTATAGCTTTGTGCAGGACAAAAGGGTAGACTAGGGCATCCCCATGGGATAATAGCACTTCCCAGGACTCACGTATCTCTCTGGCAAATCTGAGCAATTTTATTCACTCAAGGTCAAAAGAAAGAGAGAGCATGGCATTTTTTGCCATTGTGGAAGAGACCTCCACAAAACACTGAATCACTTATGTGTTTGAAAACTGAATTTTGGCTGAATTTTGCATTTTGTCATTCTACATGACAAAGACATCACTGAGACAACAAAATTAAATTTTACTGCATTGCTATCCTGAAGCAAAGTTGGCTGTCTGAACATGTCTTAGTCATTATTTAATTATCACAGAAGAACTTGGGTTAACTGGAGGTAATTGCCTAGCTCTATCTCTATCACCAGGTCTTTATTATTTCTTTTTTCCTTATATCTTACCCTAAACTGATCTTAATCTACATCCTAATATTTTCCAGATATACAAAATCAGTATTTATCAGGAAATGTAGTACTTATGACACTTGTGTCAGTTTACTTGCTAATAAGGTTCGTGTTCATTAATAAAATCTCTGTAGCTGCCAACCATTTGTGAATCACACAACTGACTGATAAAATTTATTGCAACCATACACTTATGCAAATTACAAGTCTGAAGATTTTTTCAACATTTCAGTCACACTGGGTAAAACTATATCTGTGCTGAAGTCAATGAACCTTTTGACATGGAGTTCCTTAGACTATTTTCCTGATTTTTAAAATCCTTCTGAAAGATCTGAAGCTCAGTACAGGAAGACAGATTTATTAATCACCTAGTAGGTTTCTGTTACAGTAAGTTGCAGCTGTAACTGTAAAATAAATGATCAATGAAAATATCTTTTCCTTGTTTCCAGCTAAACAAGTAGTACTATGAAGAAAAACTCTACCTTTGTTCTTTCTTTGAGGAACTTATACCTCTCCTGAAGGTCTTGCAGCTCAAGCTGAGCAATGTAGTGCTCAGCCATCCCCTTTCCTTTCACTTCAATAGTCTCCAACAGGCTGTTATGACTCAACACCTCTTCATTGAGTAGCTGCAAAACAGAAAGACAAGAACACATGAAGGGCACCATTAACACAAGACCACAGATTAATCTTGCAGTTAGACAGTTTGGTTTATTGCCTCTAAGGTGTTATGTACTCGCTGATGGTTTGTTGTAAATAAAACACACCTTTGCTTTGCTGAGGGCAGCTGTTTTTTCCCTCAGTTCAGCATATTGCCTTTCAGAAGCATTCATACTTGTTTCAACTTTGTCCATCCATCTGGAAAACTGATTAACATCTTCCTGGTAACTCGTCCATTTGGAGAGAGCTCCTTCAAGTTGACTGTAATTAAAAAAACACATATTGTTTGTGATAGTGAAAGTTCTCATGCTATTTGAGCAGTGAGATGTAGTCATATACAGATATTCTAGAGTATATTTATGAGAGAGATGCATCAGAAGATAAACAATCTGTTAAAATCTTATAGGTTTTAACTAGCAACACTGTTTGACTAACAAAGAGAAATTAAGTTTTCCAAACCTGGAATATTAAGTAGATCTGTAATTTATTTAGCTGACATGTTCTAGGTTTAATAAATGAATTGCAACTGAAAGCATAAGACCCAGAATCAGAAATTTTCTGCCCCTTTAACTATATTCAAATATTGCTGCATTTTAATGTTTAATTGCCCTTGTTTCTTTAACTTGAAATATGTGCAACTGTTGATGTTTCACCAAAGAAATCTCCATTTTTTCCTTTATATTTCTTTATTCTATCACTGGGAGCAGCACTGTTGGACACTGTAATTTACAGTATGTTCTTTGGAATGGTATCAAGTGGAAAAGCAGACAGGATCTCGACAGAGCAATCATTAATGTCCATGAAAAAAATCTCATTTCTGAGAAGGTTTCAAAGCATCAAGTGCAACACAAAGTAAAATATTCAAGATTATGAACATGGAATCCAATTTTAAGAGTACATTGACAATAAGTTTTAATAAAGCTTAGATCTCTCACAGTTTCCTCCCTTCTACTTCAAATGAATATATCACAACTTCTAGACCCAAAATGTTTGGCATATGTAATTACTTTACATGAATTTGACTCTTGAAGTAATAAAATTGCTTTTCAAAAGTTTTGACAGTGTTTTGTTACTAAGCATCATTCTGGACTTCACTCCCTTTTTACCTCTTGCACTGGATACAAGCAGACAGAAGGGAAGCCCAGCTGTCCTTCAGATTTTGCAATTGGCCTTCAATCACTGGTACTCCCTCCAGAGAAGTATTTTGCAGAACAGATTCTCCTCTTGTCAGAACAATTTTCATTTGGACTTCTTTTTCTTGTTTCACTGCTAGCAGACCCTAAGAAGTGAGTGGATATATTTTACTTTTATCATTACCTGGACATAAATATTCTAACTAGCTTTAATGGAACATGACCTGATCATATTTAGCAGCTTGTAGTGAATTGGAAGATGGACAGTGGGGTTCACAGCTGGGCTTCACAAACAAAAGTAACTTTCAATGGGCAGGTTCAGGCTATTAACAAACCCCTTAATTAACAGGAAAATTTTCGTGGAATCTGTGCAGGTACTTAGAGTATATCAGAAAATGTACTGTTCAGTGAAAAGGCTGACATACCAAAGGAAACATCACTTAGATAGAAAACAGGAGGATTCATTCATGGAGACAACAAGATGTAATGACAAAGCTCTTCTACAGGACTGAAATACAGTTCTACCACTCCAGGATATATTTGCAACATGAAGGTATCAATAAATAATATCTGTCAACAACGTCAACCTAGGGCCTTCAGCTCCTGGAGCTGTGCAGTTGCAAACTCACAGTTTCTAACACTATGTAGTCATGAAAAGCCTGAAAACATGAACCCAAAAGATTCAATGAACAAAAGCCAAAACATAATTTTAGTATTATGTTACAATCTTTTGCTTTTTGACCTAGCCATATAATTTTTAAGATCAGAATCCAAAACATCAATAAAATGAAAATATTGTCTTCTAAATAGTGCTCTTTACCATTATTGTGTTCTGTTTTCAACAGATGCTATTTTCTTAACTGTTGTAACCATTTTCAAAGCAAACAATTAAAGGAAAAGATTTACTGAATCAACTGTATCACCTGTAAGATCTAGGAATATACATTGAAATATACTGAACTAACAGAAGTGACTACCCTACTTCTTCCATTTAACCTTCATCAGCCACACATCTTTTGAGTACTTCAAGGACTTTCATATATGCAGTGGTCCATGTCATTAAGGTCCTAATCTACTTCTAGAAAAGTTCTAATAATAAGCTCTTCCTGCTATGAAAGGAGTTACTTTTGAGTAAACTGAAAATCAGCATCTGAACAACAGTTATTAGACTAATATGCAGCAACTAAGTATCCTATAGTTGCATTCTTCATATAGATATCAAAAGAGCAGGTTTTGGACTCTTGTTTCCATACCTCCAGTTTTAACATCCGGCTGTCCAGAACACTCTTGTCTGCGGTAGGATGACAGTAGGAATCCAGCATGTGAACAGCATCAGCAACCCAGTCCTGGAGGTCCTTGATACTCTGTGAGAACTGCTGGTGCTCTGCTACAATCCTATCCATTCTGGAAACTTTCTCCTGCAATTCATACAGCATTTAGCACCAACAGCTATTTAAAGGATTGCCTATTCCCCATAGCAACTCATGGACTTTAGAATGGGTCTCATCAATTATACAAAGAAGTTTGCTTCATACAGTGATAATTACACGTACACTTAAGCATGGAATGGATTTTGCATTCACACACAAATTGTCCAAACATAAAATACAAATGACAATCTCACAAATGTAATCTTTCATTTTCTAAATCTAAGGCTGCAGTTTTATGGTTTCACTTTTTCTTAAACATCTGGTAAATCATATCTAAGCTCCATGTCAGTGTTGCAATGGAAGCTAACTTGTGAAATTGGCCAGTGCAATGACAGATTTAAGCCTGAGAAGCTACCCCACTGTAGCAATATTGTTTTGTTGATATTTGGAAAAGACCTGTTTTCCTCGATGACTCTCACTGGTAAAACCACTCTTCTGAAAAGTCACTGACACTCATACAAATCAAAAACAAATGCTGAAGTTTTAAATGCCAAAAGGTTTAATGTAAACAAGAATACAGGGCAGAGTGTGGTTTTTTCCCCTGTGACAGAGAACTAAAGCAAAGTCAATATAACAGGCTATGGAAATTACTGAGAGGGATCTTTCCCAAGATCCATGGCTATCCAAAAGGGTTCAGGGTTTCTCTAATAGGCTGGACCACTATGTATCCTGCACCGCAGATGACTCCTGCTCATCCTGCCCTCTTCTACAAGCTCTGCTCACATAAGCCTGTGTTAGTAACTCATTCATTTTTCACTTTCTCATTTTGCAGACATGAAAATTTATCACGGTCATGCATACAATAATTTTCAGTAAGTCAAAGATATGCTTTATAATTGTTACTTCTACAGAAAAAGCAGGAATTGCCAAAGTAGCAATCCCTTAAACACAAATACTTTCTGAATTAAATTGTTATTCCAAAACATATGTCCTATATCCTTAATCATTCTAGTTACTGTAGCAACTGTAAGCCTATATCAAGCCTTCTTCATGATATGGACTTTGAGAAGAATAATAGTCTTAATATGGAGGTTTTCTTATCTATCTCCACTAGAGAGATGGTAGAATACCAAGTGGTGAAGTGTGTGAAGCTCAAAAAAAGAGTTATGTTAAACTCTCAGTTCTTGGTCTGATGGTTTAAAATCTGGCCTATGCCTCCGCTTGAACATTCAAAAGCAGCTTAAGAGGTAAATTTTTTTTGGAAGACCAACCTATGACTTTTAGGTGAAAATAGTTACAATTACACTAATCATCATTATAGGATAAGACAAAATAATAACTTGTCTGCATCCTGTATTTTCTAGAAAAAACTCCACCTCTGCTAATTTTTGAAAAATACCTCTTTCAGATGCAACTTATTACAAAACTGTCTTCAGTGCTTGAAAGAATCAAAATCAAGTCTGATTGTTGTATAACCAGGTGGGATTTACATCTTAATCAGTACACTTTTAAATAATAATAATAAAAAATTACAGTTACATTTTGTTGGCAGTCCTTACTCTCCATTCCTATAAGTCAATGTGAAAGACAGAATAGCTCAGACATATCACAGAGCAGGCAAGCAAGACAACTGCAGTGTT
Organism: Passer domesticus; assembly: GCF_036417665.1. Taxonomy (NCBI): domain Eukaryota; kingdom Metazoa; phylum Chordata; class Aves; order Passeriformes; family Passeridae; genus Passer; species Passer domesticus. The sequence continues at coordinate 58,724,093 of NC_087476.1, forward strand.
TCACATTTCAGTCTTTATGTTTCCCCACATATATCACAGGAGTTGCTTAGGAGCACATACATTGGATGCATTACCTTTGTCAGATTGCTTAGAGTAAGATACTGAGAAGACAACTGAGACACTCTGCGCATAAAGCTTTTGCTGACAGCTTGTTCTTCCCACAGCTGCTGAGCTTTCTCTTTTAGCCTGTTGAGCTGATGCTCGTGGCAGCTTATTTCCTCAAGGACAGACTGTAAAGCACAAGCACAGTAATAATAAGAGTGGGTGCAAGAAAGCAGGAGAAAGAGAAGCATGAAGGTGCCATGAAAAATAGAAGTGACATATGGCAAGCTTGCTGAGAAAGGCACACCATACGGTTACAGCAATGGAGCAGCATGTCATAAGAAATGTGGAGATACAAAACTTGATGGAACAAGGATCATCAACAGCAAACCTCAAAAACAGCTCCCATCCTATTTAGAGGTCAGGATGCTAGAATGATTAAGCTTTTGTAAGTAAGCAATGAGGACAGGAGAATGGAACAGGAAGGTCTAGCTGTGTTAAGAGCGCTTATAAGTTACCTGCAGCTTTTGCTGTTCTCTCCTCTTGGAAGGAAGATCCTGGAGCCGACTGCTACTTCCTTGTACTGTCTTCTCAGTTGTGGTCAGCCACTCCTGCAGAGGCTCAGCAGTTGCTTCAAAATCCTTCATCTGGATCTTTAAGCTCTAGGAAGGCATGCAAATTTCTGTGAATAGTCCCAGTGCACTAGACATAACTAATTCACAACACACAGATCAGGCACACAAAAAGGATTTATAACTGTAGGCAAATTATACACAACTCTTCAAATAAATTACATCAGCTCTGCCTGTTCCTAACCCACAGACACCAAAATAAAAGTTTGAGAGGGCACATTTTTAAAAAGGAAAATAGAAGCAACAATGTACTACACAGCTGAGGAGAGGCTGAAGCAAATTTCTTTTAATTGCAAAGCTTTATGAGACTTCACTTAATCTAATCCTAATTCGCATAACTAAGGCAGTGTGAATAAAGGCTAATTTGGGATATGAGTTATCTAATATCTGACTTCAGTCATGGACATTAAGCCCTCCTTAAACAGGCTGCCAATGTTTCTAGGTAATGTCTAAATTCAACCCAATCCCAGGGAACACTTCTGGTTATATTCTTTTTATAGAGTAAAACTTTGGTCATAAGAAACTGCATTAAATGCATATGAAGGCATTCTTTCCAGGCCTCCATACTTTTCTTGCAGGCTTATTCTGCATTATTTAATAAAAGAACACCTAAAATAATTCATGTGGCATATAAACCTGAACAGCATAGCTCCTGTGCCTTAGTTATTTTAATGTATTTTTCCCCCAGACATATTTAACTTTCTTTTCAGCTACACCCGTATCACTTACTTAAACATCTGAATCAAAAATTAAGCCTGTGAGACTGAAAAATGCTTGAATCAAAAAGACTAACCTCTGAGAACATCCTTTTTCCATGGCACCCTTGAGATGAAGAAAGGTAAGTCCTTCCTACCTGAGAATTTTCTTTGAAATGCTTCCCAACATAATGCATTAAGTGTATTTAAACTTTTTTTCACCTGTCTAGACAACATTGATTTAAAACGAGAATGCCTAGGAATTTAATTCTCCTATTCTATGCAGGGAATTTCAGATGAGACATTTTGATCCTAAAACCTATGACCTTAAAAAGTTTATAATTTTAAGATATTCACCACCTACTGGCTGAATTGTGCGTTCTGAACAGAGAAATGCACTTGCATTTACTTTAAAAGTTGCTTAATTAAATAAGTACATTTCACCTATTTGCAGTAAGAGAAACAACATTTACATACTCTACTGGGACTATTCAATAAGCAGCTGTGTCAGAAACCTGTACTAAAACCATTTTTCAGAAAGAAAATATGTTTTAGAAACCCAGTACATTTGATGAGTTTAATGAATTTCAGGAACTGCTGTCTTTGATTCTGAACAACTCCCTTCTGCATGAAACAACATATTAAAGTGAAATCAGGTCATAAAGGTAGCAGAAGTAAACAAAAGTAAAATGCAAGCAGAAGAATAACACTTCTTGAAAGCATCTATTTCTTAGTTCTGTCACATAGTAAACACTCACAAACATATATAACATCTAAATTGTGCTGTTTGAAACAGAAGCAAAGAGGAAATCTAGATCCAGTCTTTCCTCACTGTGACTGGTTCAATACCTCCAATGAAGATTTCTTCTGGTGGAGCGTGGTGATAAAATTTTTCCAGTCTTCTTTAGCAGCAGCAGATTTGTCCTGGATAACTTTAGCCTTTTCCTTTGGTAAAACGGAGCACAGTAGTTCACCTTTGGATGCCACCACGTTTAGCTTTTGTTGCCCATTCTCACTTTCTGATAAGAACTCCTAAAAATAGTAATAAAAAAAGCTAACTGGTGAACTTTGAGTCCCAATAAAGTCAAGCTGCTAGAAAATTTATCAGTGGTGAGAGTTTACTGTTTCTGCTTGTTAACATGCTGATGTATTTTCAGTAAATTCAATTCAATATTGTTTGAATTGATGGGAGTTACAGATAACAGCCACATGACCCAAAAATGAAAGTGTCTGAATAATACATATATTAAGACTCTAGCATTACCTGTATTTTCTGTACTTCATGAGACAATTACTACTGATTTAGTTGGGTAATATATTCCCTTTAATATCCCTAGTACAAAAAGTGATAAAAGTTTCATTTCAGGGAACCATTATCCCAACAGAGATAACACAGGGGACCCCTCAGAGGCACACACTGGACCAAACCCCTGCCCATGGGCAAGTTCCAGCTCTGCTGGACTTGCCATGAGCATGTGGTGGTGTGAGCTGATGCTCACACCCTGATCAATGTCCAATCTGTGTGATTTATGCCTCTGTATCCTTAATTTACCTTCCCTGTTTAGAAGTATTAGTCTTCACAGAAATCTTGCACCATGCTGGTGTGTAAGAAGCGTATGGAAAAATGCTGCTATAAAAATTATGCAGAAATGTAAGGAAACAGACAGATTATTAAATTCCAATTTACTGGGATAATCTCTTTGCAACTTAGTAAAAAACTTTGCATTAAGGACTCAAAGAAACTTAGTAGTCTTATATGGAAATATTTTAAGCTGTTATTATCATGATTATGTAATACACATAATCATTAAGTTACACCCATGCTCAGGAGCAACAGGCTTGATACCAAAATTATTAGGTCAGGTTCTAGAGGTCTTAGTGGAGAATGCAAAGGGTCTGTTAACTTTGAGATGCTTGGACAATCAATTCTGGCTATATTAAAATGAAAGATATTGGTGACTTAATGATGTAAAATGTGCTAACACAATGTTAACTTTCAACAACAACAAAATTTTAGGTTTATACAGGTTAGCAAGACATCTTTAGAAGTCCTAAAGCAGTCCAAAAAAAGTTTATTTCATCTAAGGCAGATTTCACAGAGAAGGAGAACAAGGCATGGCCTTACATTATGAGAGAGCTGTAGTGATTTAAAAAAAAAAGAAACCCACTGTTGAAAAAACCCCAGCCTGGCTAAAACATTTATATTTAATGTAAAAAAATTACCAGGACTTTTCCCTGTTCTGAAGATATTCTCAACATAATGCAGTCAAATATTTGATATATCAAGACAGCATTATTTGGGTTTTTAAGTAAACTCCTTAAGCAAACAAAAGAGAATATACCAAAATGAAGAAGAGGTGATTTGGCTTTTGGTGTTTTCTGAGAAACAGTTATGAATTTCTTCTGTTATACTATCTAACTAAAGGTATAACAGCCTCATTAAATAATTCTCATTTTGTTAGTTTCAGTTAAAATGATAGCTATGTTCTATTAAAAAATAATTTTCTTTCATTTGGTTTATTAGAATATACTTTCAACTGTCATTCCTTTCCACAGAATTGTTTGGGCTTATTTTAGTTTTATGTAGTAAATATTCTTTTTAAATGCCTGCTCACACTGCATATAATTTAACTCTGCTCTTGTACCACAAGTACTCTACTTTCATACATGATGAAAAGTATTCACTTAATTGTGAAATAACTCCAGGTACTAAGACTCAATTCTGATATCATTCTGATTTTACAGTACTCTCCCACTTAAAACACATTTTTCTCCCACTGTAAAAAAGAAACAGGCAAGGAAAACTATTATGAGACATAACTACTTACAAACTGTAGCCCAATAATTAAACTAAATGAAATAGGAAAAAAAATAAAGTGTTTATTTCTTTGCAATGAGTCACCTTTAGTGTTAACAATAACACTAACAAAAACAGTAATTAATCAAAGAAATAAATCTGAACTGTACATGAAATTGATTTGGTCTCCCTTAGACTAGTATTTTACTGCTATAAAGTTACCTGTATTTTCTGCAGACTTGCTGAAGCTTCACTGATGTTTTGAGGCACGTCAAAGCATTTGGCAGTGGTGACTCTTGCATTGACCAGCCACTGCTGAAAGTCCCTGAAAGCCGTCCGAAATCTTTGCTGCAAGATCTGCTCTTTGCTCTGACATCCTTTTGAAGCTTGCAGGCAGAGGCTGGGTTTATCACATCAGGGAAGAAGAAAAAAAGCGAGGGAGGGAGGGAGGAAAGGCAGGACTCTGTTAGGTGACAATGCTATTATTTTGTTCTCTGAAACACAATGGTAAGGGTAGGTTAACCTGGATTCCTCCTACCAAATTTATGCACTTAACTGAGGCACCAGGAAATCCATTAGAAGCTTTCAGTTCTCAAAAGTGAAGCATGTAAATTGGGACACAGCTGTCACAGATATGACAGGTACAAGTGTTTCCACAGAGTGACTCAGTGCACCTAAGCATCAATGTATTCTGCAAGCCTCCTTATCTCTCTAGGGAGAGGGCGCAGGACTACAGCGAATAAAATTCTGACTTCTGTGGCTCTGTTAAGTCCACAAGGTTATAAAGGATCAACCTGAATAATCACATCCTCCTACAGCTACAGAAGCCAGAAGCTGTAATCTTCTGCAAGAAACAACAGACCCTTCTGTCTGAAATGCAGGTGTCATACTCCAAAATAAGTCAGAGTGACTTGAGAGAAAGCAAGCAAGCAAATGCTACCTTCCCTAGCTTGTTCCTGCTTCAAGAAACCAACTAAACAAAGAATAATAAGGAGGAATAATATTTGAAGGACAAAATCAAGAAAAATATCTGAACTAGCTGGCATAGTCCGTTTTCCTTCAGACAAGTAAGACATACTGCTACATCACATTTTCACAAGGACTCCCATAATACATCAGGTATAGATGTACATTTAGTTTCAGCTGAGTTTAGTGGCACAGCCTGACTTTAAGGAAAAAAATTCAAAAAAATCAAATTACTACTTTGAATCACTTTTGTTGACACCAAAATCAAAATAATGATTCTAACTATTGTATATGCCTGTTTCTAGTTCTAAAATTCTAATTAATGGTTCCCTTAAAGACAGCTCACCATCCCCCCCCCCCCACACACATGAGATAAACTCTAAACAAGATGACTGCGTACCTGTTATATTCCTTAATCAACCCTGAAACTTTTGAAGAATGAGTACTTAAATCCCTGGAAAATCTACAAAGATCATTCAACTGAGTTTTGATCTCATCTGTCATTTGTTCAGACTTTACTAGAGCATCCAATGTTTCCTGTTAAAACAAAATAAATGAAAAATATTGGTGAGTAAATATAAAAAGAACCCCAAACTTTTAAATCAAAATTTATCAGAGTTTAAATTAATTCATTTAAGATCTATATGTTTACTTTCAAGACTATTTTAGCATTCAAGTCTACAGTACCTTATTTGAAATTATGAGCTTCTAGAGCCCAAATTTCTGGATGCCTCAACTTCCTTAGCTCAAAATGTTCTTGAAGCCCATTTCAATATATTAATTTCATTCTAATAAATGAGCATTAGTATTGTCAATTATCTGTACACAAACAAAAGTACATATATTTAGAGAATAGCAAATTATATGTGTTTATATATAATTATATAAATATAATTATCCTGTTGACTTGAGTTTACAAGGTTAAAATTTTTTTGAGCTGCGTCCAGAAAGTAAATTTATGCAGAAAGCTTTTAAACAGATTTGTTTCAACTCTTTTCACATATGACTTCATAATTTAAAAGTACAGCTGCTCACAGTCATGTCAGAGTAACTGGGTTACTGCCTTCATTGATGCACTGAAACAGTTCTTGCCTTGGAGACAATTAAGCCAACAAAACAAAAAAAGATATTTTGTTGGCTTGGCTTGCGTCACAGGAAGAAGCGTGATAAGTACTCCAACAAAAACAGTGCTTGATGATGTCCACAGCATCTCCACTGCAGACTCCTGCCAGCTACTCCAGCATAACGAGCTGTGCAGACTTGGCTCCTCGCCTCACTAGGAACTAAATTCTTCAGACATTCCTCTCAGGCTAACAGCAGAGGTTCTGCAGTGCAGGCAGACCAAAGCATTTGGCATGTATACAACAGTTTGACTGTTCTGGAAGAAACTTACAACATAAACTTGAGAAACAGATCATATGAAGGTGAAGATAGATTTGAACAGGGACCTGGAAGTGGGAGATAAAGATGCCTCCCAAACACATTTCTGAAGATGCATATATATGTATATATTTATATTTTTGTACATACATATTCAGAATTTTAAAAAATAGGTTGATTAAAAATATACATAGTAAAGAGTTCCGCAGAAAACTGAATGTCCAGGAAAACTACAAATGATATTTTGCTGCAGCAGATTTTCAGGACTCCCCTGATTTACATTATTCATTATTGTATTATGGACTATCTTCTTTAAGCCACTCATACACCAGAAATCTCTTCAATAATGATTAACAGATACTTGAAATAGTCACTTGTTTCAATGCCATATAAAGTAGCATTTGAACTAAGTAATTACGTAAGAGCAATAATGCTTAGAAAAAACAAACCCTAAACTACTTTTTGCTTACTGTACTTACAGTTAAACCACTGAAACCATTCTTTTGGAAAGCATTAAATATAACACTACAATGGGCATTACCTAAACACAGGATGTCACAAATTGCCAAGGGCAGGAATCACCATAATGAATTGTCCCTTTTTTATGTAAAGAAAGCATCTCTTAAGACAGCACAATTTTTCAGTTTCAAATAACCTACCTCAAAAACTATTAAGAGGTTATTCTGATTACATACAGCCTTAGGCATAGCCTACTAACAAACAGGAGCAATAACTTGCAAAGCAGGGTAAATTTAACTATGGCATTTTTCCATACAGTGATATCACTGTTGCAGCCAGTTGGATTTAATATTGAATCTGACAATTACAAAAATAATTTGCTGAATACCAAGCACAAAATCTGTTGCTCTAATGCTGCACATACCTAAGGGAACAGACCTTCAGTATAACAGAGTAGCAGAATGATCTTGCTAATTCTACGAATTAGGAAATGCATTTTTAATTTGTGGCCTTGGCTAACATGGCAACAGAATCACTGTGAGACAATAGAAATGGAAACTGCAGTGCTATTTTACATTCACAATAGGGCTTTTCCCTGGGGTCCAACAATGGGAAGATTACTGGCACATTTCTTCTAACTATAAATAAAATTACATAGTGGGGCTATGCATAGTTACCTCATGAGATGCTGCTGCATCTTCGTCATCAGCCACACTTTACAACTGTCTAATCTAAGTAGTGTTCTTATATAGACTACAGTATGTACATATTATATATACTACCAATAAAAGGAATATCCTTTGAATTTAATCCTTCTCCATTTATGAAATAAAAAATACCTGCTATGTTGATAACAATCCCATATCTTCCTTTCCTTTTGAAAAACACATATATATGGAACACTTTGCATATTTGTACAATTATTTGTTTCATCTTAATGACCTCATTGTTACTCCTACAGATACATAATGGCACTCAAGCATGCAGGTTTCATAAATCCATGCAAGAAATTCTGTGAAAGAAGAAGCCACAGAAATAACTTGGCACAGACCCTGCAGAAGATTAATATTCTCAGTTCAAAGAAAAGATGTTCTGGGACCTTTTTTGTACATGACTTCAGTCAAGGGGTCAGAAAGTAGGCAATACACTCCTCTCCCCTTCTACTGAAACTGCTTTACTACAATGCTATAGGGAAACAGAAATACTCTGTATCTTTCACCAACATCTGTGATTCATTGTGGTTGAGAAACAAACATGTATCTTGATTGTTGCAAATATGTGTATATATTTACACGGAGGGGCTGTGATGTATATATGGGGAATCTTTTGCTAGGAGACAATCAGGAACAGAAACAACCTCTATTTCTCTCAATTCTACTGCATTCGAAAGCAAAGCAATTAGGAATTAGACCCATTTCCAGATTAATTTATTTGATTATTGGGCAAGATCTTAACGTGCATAACATAGAAGATATTTCAAGAAAAGGAAAGTATACGCCAAATACCTTCCTGACAAATTTTAATGGCACCAGTTTCTTACTTGGCTTTTAGGAAAAGCTTCACATTTCCTCCATCAAATGCTACTCTGGCTCGAACCACTCACTGAGTAACTTGGAAGCGCACCCAGAGCCGGTGTGCCAGCTCCTTGGCTTCCTCCCAGGGGCAAGCCCGGGGTTTAACACCTGAAATCCGGGCAGCGTTTGCTGAGCCTGGTACAGCAGAGGCCAAGGGGAGGGACGTGTTCTGCCAACACCGCTCGCTGCGATCACGGTGACACAAAGAGTTTGGAAAGTCGGGCTTTCACAGAAATATCTCCCGCAGGTACTGATTTTACCGTGTACTGGACAGTCCCGCTGGGCGGAAGCTTCCAGCCCGCGGCGACCACACATCTACAGCGGAAATGCTGCTAGGAAAAGAGACATGCCCTTACTTTCTCCTTGCGCCAGCTCTCCACCACCTCGGCGTCCGTGCTGCGGCAGTCGGCGGGGGCCAGCCCCCGCGCCCAGGCGGCCAGCTGCCCTGCGAGCCGCTGCACGGCCTCCTCCAGCCGCCCGGCCTGCGCCGCGAACTCCCGCTCCGACAGGGCCATCTGGCTGAGCAGCTCCCGCAGGCCGCCCTGGCTGCGGCGGGCGCTCTCCTCCCACTGCCGCCAGTCCGCCTGCAGCGCCTGCATCTCGGCCGCCAGCAGCTGGCACCCGCCCGCCGTCGTGCCGCGCTTGGCGGCCGGAGCCAGCGCCTCCACTCGGCTCAGCCGGCCCGCGCCGCTCTGCCGGGACTCCACCAGCTCCTGCGGGGCGACATCGCCATGGTAACCCGCGGGCCGCCACAGCGCCACCGCCGCGGACGGCGGCGCCCGCCCCGTCCCGTCCCATTCCCGTCCTGTCCCGTCCCATTCCCGTCCCGTCCCGTCCCGTCCCCAGTGCCCGCACCGCCCCGAGCCGCGGCTCCCTGACCGCAGCGGTCTGGGAACCCAGGGGAGTAAAACCCAATCAACAGCGGCCCTAAGGGGGATCAAGCAGCAGTTCTGAAACTGTCTTCAGCTTTGGAGAGAATGACAGGAAGAATGAACGCGTTTAAGATATGAAAAATACTGTTTAGGTTGAGATGCGGAACATAAAGACTTTGTTGGGATCTCTTGCGTAAGAAATGCTGGTGTGTAGCTCGCAGCAGTCTCAGAAACAGAACTGCAGTTTTCAGCCTGCTTGTGATCTGTGATGTGCCAGAATTGGTTGAACATGTGTTTTTTCTGAGTATAATGGTTTTGTTTTTGTTTTCGGGGCTAAATTCCTTCTACAGCATCCTCATTTCAATCTCACACATCTCATACAAGGGAATCTTTCCGTTTAAGAAACTGAAGAATGTATAAATACCATCCCAAACACTGCATGTTATTTCTTCTCTCGTTCATCTTAAGAACTAGATGCTGCTAACTCCTCCCTTTCCCGTTTTACAGATCAGGAGTTTGAGCACAAAGGAGACTGAAAATTGCCCCAGAATGTACAAAAATCTGTCATTTGATCTTGGGGATCCTGAATCTTCATGTAGCATTTAACTTCACTGTGTAACTCTCTTGTGCTTAGGAGCAGAGTTTGAATATCTGAATGTAAACACCCGGCATGGGCAAAACACATAGCCTGCTTCAGTGTTGCATTCAGGAATATGCAAATTTCTTAAACACTCAGATGGCTAAGAATAGGTTCCAGGCTAAGGAGAGTACACACAGGGAGGCAACTCACATATTTCTACCATGTTTCAGGAGAACAATCCTTGTGCTGCTTTACACATCTCCATTTCATGCAAAGCAGGAAAGGTTGTCTCTGATTTAGACAATTCTGCTCATGGAGAAAGCATATTTAGGGATGAGGAAAGAGAAGTATTCATTAATCAGCTAAGCCACATTCTTCTGTGATGCCACTGGGCTTCCGCTCTTGCAAATTGTTTCCATGTGTGCCGTGGTTAACTTAGGTCTGATTATACTTTTACTCCATCTGTTAATATGAGAAGGGAGTCGAAAACAAAGCACAGCTTGGAAAGCTTGCTTTCAGCTCACTGAAATGTAATCACCATTTCAAAGAAAAAAAAAAAAAGCAAGATCCCACAACTGTTTGACTGGGTTTTTCTTAAAGCATAGGGTCTGAATTACAGAAGAAATCATGAATGCTCACTTACATTGATTTTGGCCAGCTTTTTCTGTATAGTTGGTGTATCTCCAGATGCATCTGACCAGCGGTGAAGCTCTTCCTTTGCAGAATGAAGCCAGTCTGTGAATTCATGCACAGCATCCAGATAAAGCAAATGATCTTTCACGATATCTTCCACTTTCCTCATTTTCTCCTATCAATCGGATAAAAAAGAAAAAAAAAAGAAAAAAAGAAAGACCATTAAAGTACTTAAATACTCTGCTGGTTTTAAGCATGCAGTGCTGGTTTGACTCCATAGCATGCATTTGAATAGTGAATAGGGTATAGCTTGTGGCATCAGAACAGAGACTGAGAAACACTGGGAAAGGTTTGGTTTGGGTTGTTCTGGACAAGGGTTTTCTGCTGGAGCAGAAGCCTTCTGAAAATGGATGCAAAAATATACTTTAAAATAGTCTAATGTATGGTTTAGTAGATATCAGTGCTGCAGCTGGGTCACTCCGGCATGCTTTTCCCAATACACCCTGGAGAGGGTCTTGCAGATCACCCATGAGCACTCCCAGAGTGCAGCATTGCTGCCAGAAACAGAGCTCTTACTTAGAAGCACCAAGTCTCCACAAACGCTAAGCAGAGTCATGGAAACATCTCACAGGAAAACCACAAACAAAAACTTTGGCTGTCCGAAAGTGCAAAATGATCTTTTGGTGCCGAGTCCTATTTTGACCATCACATCAGAAGTGGTGGCTGTCCCCAGCCACTTACCCTGCAGTCCTGGAGGATGCTTTCCCTGACACAGCTGCCTGATGCAGCTGCTCCCTGGCTCCATGCTAGCTTTTCAATGTAAGCTTAGAGTGGGGACAGTTTATCTTACTGTGACACAGTGAAAGAGTACAGGGGTTGAGGTTTGCCTTTGGTCTGACTGAGTAAACTTGTTGCTATATCATTTTGAGATAGCACTAATGAATGTTTATCAAAACTAACCAAAAGCGAAATGAGCTAATCAAATAAATTTTTACCCCTGTGTAGATACTATAATCCAGGAAGTGTCCTGGAGCTATTTTCAAACTAAACCACCTCCAAATTAAACTCAGCTATTTTAAAGTTTGAGTAACTCAACATTCAACAAATGCTATTAAAAAATAAGTCATATTAACAAAACCCGCTGTTCCCTCTGAAAATAATAATCACAATCCCTCAGAATGTGTCATTGTCAACTAGACAATGGATAGTTAGTAGCTAAACAAGGAAGACCTTTATACCTTAATGCATTTTATGCAGCAGCAGGGTAAGAAAATGTCCCCATGCACCTGACTCTAACCAAAACAGCCTCCTAGGGGAGCAAAAGATTCCTAGGAAAGGAAACCATGCATCCCTGTGTACACTGCTCACACCAAAATGTAGCACCAGTAAAAGGGGTGTGGAGGCAAGGTGTTTCACTCTCATGATCTGGTTGGCAGAAAGTCTCAGTGAGCTCACACATCTTTCCTTAGAAACCAACCAGAATACCTGTATAGCATGTGCAGTGCTTAGTGGCTTGAAACACCACAAAATATGGGCATAAATCTTTTTGACAATAGGATTTATCTTTATGACAATATGTTTCCCGCTCAGGGAGGCATTTTATTCTTTCCTTTCTATGTAAAGAAAAAATTAAAAAGTGCTAGGAATGAATGAAAATAATTAGATGAAAATAAATGTGTCAGAATATCAGAAATAGAGTTGTATATAAGGAACTAGGAACACAATATATGGCCTTAACTTTTCCAAAATCATAATCACAGCAATTTCAACTCTCAATACTATTTCTGCATTCCATTAAATTTTAGTAAATTATACTCAATGTTTTTATTAGACTCAACTATATTGGAGGCAAGATTGTTCACAGTCAATCCTGTAGTTACTAAAAAATACAAAAATCAACTTTTTTTAGCTGTATATACAAACGTCTAAACGTTTTACTTGCTAGAAATGGAGATACTTATCTTACTTTGGCTACAGTTGTGATGTCATTAAACTGTGTTTTTAGTTCTTCTCGAGCTGCATCTCCAAAGGAATCATCCCCCGTTTTTTCAGATAGTTCCACAGCTTTTTCAATGAGTTGCTGTAAATCACCTGAGTGATCCTCTATCTCGGAAACAATAGCCTGGAAATGGTCCAGCTGAGCAAACTTCTCCTTCAGACCAATCTGTGGTTCTAAAGGCTGTTCCACTTTGTGATCCAAATTCTCTAGCCACTGTTCCAGCTGGTTTTTCCTTTCCAGATAGTCATTCCACTGGCTGATGACGGAATCTAGGCAGCTTACATTAAAAGAAACAAAGTGCAGATGAGAATTTTTGAACAGTTTGGGGGAAAAAAAAACCAACCAAAAAATCCTGCTTATACCTTAGTTGTTACGCTGTCTGTAGCCATACACAATAGATTTAGAAGATATCTTTTTTCTCCATCTTGCTTTTGTTTCCTATATCAACTTGCATCCAAGTTATTTTAAAATTCCTGTGGCTTTTTGGCCCCTTTGTACAACCAGCATTGCTGCCTCCCTATTACAGGTTACGTGAGCAATCTATCTGCCTCAGACTAATGAAAAGCACATTTCAGTGTCTGTTGAGCAAAGTAAAATATGGAACATTACTGGAGTCCTTTTATGATCAGAGTAATAAAATATGCAGCAGCCTATGAAATTACTGTCAATTAAAGAGATATTCTGGCAAGTTTTGAAAGAACAAACCCATTATCTATAGACTCATTTACAATTTATAAGATATATTCCCTTTTGTTATATATTGCTTCTCCTAGTAGATCACCATATCTCTCTGGGATTCACGTTGAAGAATGTAATTCTCATTTCACTGGACTTACACATAGACAAGGGTGTGGTAAGATTTTCCCTCAAAATGCTATGGTCTAACCTAATCTAAAAAATATTTTATGATAAAAAATCAGTGAAATTTGAGGGACATTGTTAGGACAGCCCACTATAATTTTCTACATACTATTACAATTGCAATATTGGTGCAGATAAGAAAGTGACACCACTTTCAGGTTTTTTATTTTAAGAAAAAATGTAGACAAACTGGTGATAGTATTCAATCTCTTGAATAACAAAATAGGTGTTACAGAGGCCCAGAAAGTATTACCACAGAGAAACTGAGAAACATAAGCCTGCCTAGAACAGAGATGATGGAGGCTTTCAGATGTATAAAGTTATCTCACACAGGTAATAAGAAAAACTTTCCATTTCCACACAAGTTGAGATGAAATCAGCTTAATATGCAAAAAAGATCATTTGGAGTTGATATTAAGATTTTTTTTTAAACTGAAGAAACTTAATGAAAAACAGAATTGAGAAACCTTTCCTGGGTTATGTATGGAAAAAGTAGATAAATATCTGTCACATGTTCTTGGTCCTGCCCAAGTGCAGGCTCAAAAACTCAGAAAGTGCTTTCTAGATTTTTCTCTGTATGAATTGGTGTGACTTTTATTAATTTTAGAATAAATTTAAGTACCATCTCATGTGAAATTTGATCCATCTGATAGGGTCAACTCATAATTTTTTTCCAGGCAATTTTGGTTCTCTCTGATAATGCAAATTTCCCCTCACATACCAGTAATGAATGAATGTTATTTTACATGCCGTAAAGCACGTCTCTCTGTAAGCAAAGATGGCAGGGTCTGACAGGGGAAAACACCGTGTGTTTTCCAGGGATTCTTACCTCTGCCAGTTCACTGAGGTACTGATGATGTCATTCCATACATCCTTCAGCATCTGAAGCTCAGTTTGTATCACTTTTTGTCCTTCCTCATTGCTGCTTTTAAGTGCTTGTTCTCCTTTGCCAATGGCCATGTTCAGCTTAACCTCACCATCACCTTTGAGTAAGAGGATCTCCTGTGAGGAAAAACAAATGAAAATATTAAATGTAACCTGATGAGAAATGAGAGCTGTTATTCTTTCAACAGTGAACACCATCTTCTCTGAGCATCCTTAACAGTCATATCCAGTAGGAATTCCTAGACACCTTTTCTTCTAAGGACCTGTACCTTCTCATGTGCAAGTGATCCAGTAGTTTTTCCCACATCTGTAGAGGTTTTTCACTGCATTGGTCAACCTAAAATACTGCTCACACTGCAGCAGATACTGAGTAGGTCAAGCACTGCACAGTAAGACAGCACATCATAGCTAGAAGAAGCCTCAGCAAAGTCCATGGCAGATTTCTTAATGACCTTCCTATTCACTGTTTATCTAACCTCTTCCTGAAGACCTCCTGTGATAGACAGACCACAGCCATGACAGAGAGATTGTCAATTATTCCAAGGCCTCCCTTCTATTAGAAAGCTTTCTGGACCTGCATATACATTTTCATAGTTCATTATTTCCTCTGAAATATAATACCTGACATCTGTTCCCATTAAACTACATCCCATTTTTTCTACTTCCCATCCTCATTTTTCAAGATAACCTTGAATTTTGATCCTCTTTTTCATAACCATTGGAAGAATAAATTATAAAAATATACCTTTCCCACTGAAGTGGCCCACAACCAATATTAATCTTGATGTGTTAATATATTTTATCTATCCTTCTTTACCTGAATTTGTGTCAATCGTCTTTCCAGGGTGGCTTTGCTTCCAAGAGTGCTCTGTGATGATGCCAGTTTATCTTGAACCTCTTTCACCCATGCCCACATACTCTGCAATGCCTCCTCAAAAGTGAGATGCTCTTGGAGTGCAAGCTGACATGTCCTCATCTTCTCCTTGACAGTTTTGACCATGTTTTGATAACTGGTGAGATGTTGAGAAGCCAGACGTACTTCTCTCCCCGCACCATGGCCTTCTTCATTTAAAGTCTGTGCCATTTGGGAGAGCTGATCAAAAGAGTCCCTGAAAGAAAATAATGAGACAAAAAGTTTCAGAAAACATGAAGTATTATAGCCATTTCCAGAAGTTATGAAGGGTGCTGACATAACACCTACAGTGATAAGAGTTCACAGTTAACTGAAAAAATTAGTTAGGAGAGACTGAAATAATATAAGCAGCGTGTACCAATTAATATCTTCCCTTGTGTGCAGTGCCATTTCTTGCAGAATTTTGGTGCTCAGAATGATCAGAAACATTTACGTTAAAAGCTACCTTAGTTTTCTTTTCAGCGGTCAAACTTTCCATTTCTATATGAGCCCTAACCCTTTTGTACCTGCTAAAGCTTCTAAGAAGTTTGTAATCTTGGACAGGTAGGAAGGCATGATAGAAAGGTCATTTGTCCAGGATTAGACAATGACTCAGATTCAGTGCAAGAGTCAGTGAAACGGATTAAAACTGCGTTTATACAGCCTCAGTTAATCTCAATCTACTTGATCACCCTTCCTGATGACTGGAGGGAATTTACATCAAACCAAAATGTCTTGCATCAGTCTCAGGGCTGAAGGGAGTGACTGGGTATTTCTTTTAAAGATGCTGTGAGACTTGGAAAACTGACTAGTGTTTTTGTTCTACCTTCACCAATCCAATAATGAAAAGAGAATTTGAAAAAAAACTGTGTACTCAAAATGGAAATTACTTCATCATCTACTGGCGAAGTCTGAATTTTAGAAAGATTTCACAGCTAAATGTGAATGCTTTTTGAGCTCTTTTATAAGACAAGCTGTATGGGGAAGGGGATTCTGCTAACCTGGTTGGATCTGAATATTACAGGACAGAAAGAAAAATTTAAGAGGGACATAATGATAAATGTAATTTTCATTATTGCTTTTGAAAGCAATATTTTTATCTTCTATTTTTAAAAATTACATTTTCAGTTTCCATTTATTAATGAAGTATTATAAGCATTTATTAATTTATCAAGAGCAAATATTGGATTTGGTTGAAATTCATTAGAACTTGAAGTATCTGGATTCAGCCTCTTTTCACAGAGTATTTTCCAACACATTCCTCTAGCATTCAAAAACATACCTTACCCCAACAGTTTCATTTCACTTCTGCCCTAGCAGAGGAAAAAGTGAGAGTATTAGAAAATGTATTTTCAACATACCTTGAGTTCAACAACTCTTCCAGGAACTTTTCCACCTTTTGCACCTCCTTTTTCTTCTCCGAAACAAGCTGTTTGTTCTCTCCTAATGCTTCTGTGCTTATTCTTTCTTCCATGTCATGCATCCACAGGGCAAGCTTCTTGTACTGCTCTTCAAAGCTACAGAGCAGATAAATACTCTCTTAAAAATACTTCTCAAGTGGAGTAAAGTTGGAAGAAGTAATATCCACAAGACTGGGTATCAATTTCAAGCTTCAAGAATAAGAGTTAATATCCACAAGACTGGGTATCAATTTCAAGCTTCAAGAATAAGAGTTGAACACAAAACGTAATTCCACGGTGACTACTAGTCTAAAAATATTCAGCAACTCTCTAAAAATGTTCAACAAAATCATGGGAACTACACGCAGACCAGAAGCCTCCAAAATTTAAAGTGACAGTACTTTTATTTATTACTAGATCCAATAAAAGCAGACCAAAAGAAAGCTTTTTTCAAATTTTCTTAATGATTTAGTCTAAGAACAAACAATGGGTAAAAGTGGGGTTTTTTTGTCAAGATTTATGTGCAGAACCCCTGAACTGCTATGTTTCCAATTTCACCTACAGAAGAGAACTGGGATATTGCCTACTCAGAACTCAGCAAAACAACTTCTGGCCCCAAGTTTGAAACCTTTTTTTTTTTTTTACATGCAGGCACACCCTCTCTCCTGCTGTTTTACCCATTACTGCCACACTAACTTTGCTTCCAATTAGCAACAGTTTTGAACCTGAAAATATTTTAACTCTCAAAATTTAAGACCTAAGCAGTAATTTAAGGGTGTTTTCTTCTTGGCTTCTTAGGAAATATGTCCATTTGGAATGGAACAGAACAGGCACATGTAAAATGCATACTATATACAAATCCCAGGGCAGAAATGAACTTCATCACACATTTTCTGTACAGAAAATGGCATTTAAATTACTGGAATCCCAACTGCTGATTTGGAGTTTCATAAACTACACAGCATTTCTGCATATATGATCATGACCTCTCATCCTTTAACCAAATTGATGCCTTTGGAGCAAGACCTGTTGATTTCATTTTTTTTTTTCTTATCAGAGAACTTCAATTTCTCTTAAATACTACCAAAGAAAAAAGCAAACAGCACTAGAGTAACTGCAAATAATATTGCTTTTTTGCCCTGCACTTTCGAAGCCAGACCATTTCATACAGTCTATTTGTGGCTACTTGTGCTACTCACTTTCCCAGGTGTGAGGCACAAGCTTCCAGGGCCTTCTTGTCATTGAAACACTGGTTGAGAAATTCCTGGAAGTTCTGGTTAGACTTTGCTATTTGCTCCTGAATATGGCTCACAACTGGTTTGGGTAAACAACCATATAAACTTTCTCCTTCCTTGCAGGCAGCATCTAATTTTTTCTGTCCTTCACTAATAGAATCCAGCACACCCTGTGCAATGAGAGAATATAGTTTAAACACATAAGATTTGATAATTAAAGATAAGCAATATTTCTATGAGAAGTGGTCAGATTTCTTCAAGACGACAGCCATGTCTAGCTGTGAAAAAGTTTCTAAGCAGATATTTCAAATAAAATTTTATTAAGTGGTGCTGCAATTCACAGCACTCAGTTTTTTATTTGATCCCAAGGTGGTCATGGCTTTCTCGGAAGTTTAATAACCTCTTGAAGATGTTACACACTTCAGGAATTAGGGCTGCTTACAATAGATATCTGCTAATTATGTTCTGTCTCATCAAAAGTATATACATACAATCTCTGACATATCAGAATTAATCTGAAATATTGAATAAGTAAAAGTGTTATAAAAATAGGAAAAGGAAATAAATAGAAAGAAAGAAAAAAGGAAAAAATATTAATAAACAGAAACAAGAGTATATAGTTTATAGTTACACATAAACTTCCCAGAAATTAAATTCTGATCTCTCAGAACAGAGACCAGTTTTCACTGTATTACCTCTACAGTACATTCTGCTACCTCAACCCATTCTTATATTACCTTTTTAAAAACAAAAATAACAAGTGTGTTAGTATCTACAAATTATTTTGCAGATATTATTGGTTCCTATACTAAACTGCTAATTACTGTTTGTTTTATTTTAATTTGTTCACTATACCTGCAAGTCATGTAGCTTTGCCTCTATGGCTTTGCTGTCCCCCGATCTGTCAGATGATTCTTTTACTGCAGCCTTCACACCAGAAAACCATTCCTGGAATTCTTGCAGAGAGTCTTATTTAATAAAAAAGTATAGAGAAGAGAATAGTTTTTAAGATACAACATTATTCACAATACTATACAGTAGTTTTAAACAATTCTTTTATCCTTCAGGAATAATGTATAAAAGCTAACAGAATAAGTCTAATTGTCTTCAATAACCTTGGGAGTAGGATTAATTTCATAAGGAACTTGATGTTTCCACAGTAAACATCCAAATTTGAACAGTCTTCCCAGGCTGCCCTTGACAGTCAATTTCAGTTTATGACATGTCCCAGTTTCATGCTAGATAAAAATCAAAATCAGTACCTTAATCAAATTAAAAGTTGCTTACTTTTTTCCATTGACTATTCAGGGAGCTCAGGAAAGACTCAAGATGGGTGCTTTTACAGGATAAATACCTCAATTTGGTTATATACCTCTCCTTATTGCAAATAAACAAAGTGTATTTATGCGATAGAGGTGAATCCTAATAGTGAGGAAAGGTGCATTTTCATGCATATTACATGGTTAGAGTTGAATTCTGTTTATCTAAAATGCTTTGTTTCATAGTAGTTATCCAGTGAACATTTGGTAACAGTGGTAACAGGACTTTTTGAGAGGCTCCATACAAAAATAAAGTTGTAATTGCAAGTGATGTCACTGGAAACTCTGGCAGACTCCAGAATGACTCACGGCTGCGGGCTAACAGCTCACTCGTATGAACCAGCCTGAGGACTCACAGAGGAAATGTTTTTCCAAGGACTCCTGCATCCTGGCCTGTGTTCTGGAACAGAGCAGATTCACAGCTTCATACTTCTTTATTAACAAAGTGACAGTGCCACCAAGAGCTTCCAGCTCTACCGAATGGTATTTGCGACAGAGGCTGTTGAGGGTCTCCCGGGTTGAGTCAATGCTGCCTTGCTGAAGCTGAAGGTCCTTTTGTGTTTCCTGAAAACAAAGTTACAACATAATTATGATATTTATAAAGAAACAAAAGAACTGGCTTTTTCTCAAGCATTCCTACTCCTGCCATATGTTCTTTCCTCCTGTGGTCTGTAAGTCATGCCAGACACAATGAAGAGAAGAGGCGCCGGATGGAGTTTCCTGAATTTTCCAAGTGAGATGAATCCTTGAAAGTAAAGAGCCATTGTAGAAATGTGCAAAGTGCTATTTCTCATGATTTATTACTCTCTTATAAATAAACACATTTCAAGGTATATTGAAAAGAAATAGATATTTTCAACAAAGTCTGAATATATATGTGGGATGCAACATAACACTGGTATTTGGAAGGACTTCTGAATGAGAGGGACTTTACACACAACTTGAGAGAAACATTTTCTAAAAATTAAATGTGAATTGGCTAGTATATCAATATTAACTGTGCTCACAGTTAAATACTTCCATGTGGTTTGTCATACTATGATATACATAACTGCATCCAGTAAAGAGAGCACTTGGATGTAGAAAAAAAGAATTGTTATATTTGATGACTGAGAAGGACTTCTGAGGTAGAAGTTTGTGTAAAAATTGAATTTGGACCAGTGTCTTACTGTGATGTGCTGTGAGTTTCGTAACATATTGAAAGGGAGTCAATGCACTTGCAAACATGCTGGAGTAATGACTAAGGAGTTCAATGTAACAAAACCAGTTCTTGCCCCAAGACCACATTATTCATTATCATTTTCTAAAAGGTTTGTATAAAGTTAATAAATTAGAACTTCTGTTCATTGGTGCAACTCCCTAAAAATTATCACTGTATTATTTGCTAATATTCTAGCAGCTGTGCAGGAAATATGCATTTTTGTCAAAGGAAAATGAAGTATAAAGCTCAGGAAAAAAACCAAACCCAAAGATCATAAGGAAAATGCATAAGGAAAAGTATATTGATTTTCTTCAGCACTGACCTTTAGTTTATTTAGAGCTTCAGGATCCAGGTTACGTGCACAGCTTAACAGTGTCTCTTCCACTTGACTTAGCCAGTCTGTCATCTGACCAATCAGCTTCTGTAACTGCATCTTCTGAGTACTGAAATCTTTCAGTGTCTCTTTTGCTGTCTCTGATATTTCTTTGGCATGTTCCAACTTCTGCCTCAAGTCCGATTCTATAAACTAAAACCAAAATGTTATGTATTAAGGCATTTAGCAATAAAAATGTTTATTATGGTAAATTCTTGAAAAAATGGAAGGTAGAAAAGTGGCACACAATGATAATTTTGCTCTCTTTACAACTTTAACTGGAAATTACTTACATACCTACAAAATTAGAACCATTCAGGATTAAGTTTTAGATATACAATAATCCAAAGAAGGGACACTAACTTACAAAAAGCCAGACTGCAAACTATTGCAGTTATTATTCATTTCTGAAAAATTAAACAGTTGATATTTCCCATTTACTAATTTGCCATATATACAGAACATGACCTACACTCAAACATCTCGATAAAAATAAATATCAGTTTGGGAGTGAGCCCTATGAGCACTGAGGCTTAAAGTATCTCAGTATAAGGCAAGTGAAATTGAAGACAGTACAAAAAATAAGCTAGAATCTTGCCCCTTAATCTGTTCAAAATCAGGAATATGCAAAATTATAACAGATGTTAGCTGAGCACATATCACTAATAGAAATAAATCTAATCAGTCATAATATGGTACTATGTATAAATCAGATTCACAGAATCCTTTATGTTAGAAGGGACCTCTGTAGATTCCTTAGTCCAAGTTCCCTGCCAAGGCAGGGTCAGCTACAGTAGGTGACATAGAAACACATCCAGATGGGTTTTTTTCCTTCTCCAGAGAGGGAGACTCCACAACCTCCCTGGGTAGCCTGTTCTAAAATGTGGGCAAGGCTTGAGTGTTACATTAACTTCGGTTAAAACCTGATATGTATCAAGATAATATCCCTGCCCATGGAAATTACAGAAGTCAGCTTATTTTTTTAAATTTCTGACGTTAAGTTAATAATCTCAAACACCAATTTCTGTTTGAAATCAAGCTGCCAAAATAGTAATACTTTGGTTTTGTGACTGCCCTGGAACACAGAAATAAGTATCTGGCCAAAAGTTTAACAGCTCACCTTTGTGTTCATTGTTTTACATATTTCTTTTAAGAGCTAGTTCAGGGCCCTTATTCTAGCCCACTAGAGGATACTTTTTGGTTAACAAAGCAAATATTTACTGCGTTATAATCCTTTCAAGGAAACAAACTGTGCTTGCACTCACATGTGATGTGGCTTAATGTTGTGAAGAGTAGAGAATATCTGTAGTCTCATATCTTATCAGCTACATTATAAACTATTTCTTCTATTGTGATTTATTAAAAAATACTCCTACAACCCTCATGCTCACTTACTTTATGACATACTGTTGATACAAAAAAAATCAAGGTTACCTTGAGAAATATGAACAAAGAATAGTTATGCTACATAGAAATAATAATACTACATCTGTCACCTTGAAAGAAAAAGGCAGTGTAGGAAAGACAAAAATTTCAGAAAGAATGGTTTTTTTGTTATTTGAGCACAACCTGTGGTTACCTGGAGATCTGCAGGAGGCTCTTGACTGTGGGTCAGTTCTTTGAGTTCTGAAATTTTGGAACTAAGTTGCTCCAACTTCAGTTCTTTATTCTTGACTTCAGACTGTAAAAAAAGATATTGTCAAAGTTTCATACCAAACTACAAGAAGCTTTCAGACTTTCAGAAGTATTCTCCATCAATTTCAAAATTGAAAGAAAATGTAAACACAGTTTAGCAACCAGAGAGAAAACACTGTGTACTAATCTTGTGCTAATCTCCCATCTCTTTTCCCTTATTAGACTCAGTTCAGAGTAATTTTCCCCTCCTTTAAAATAACCATACAAATTATACCATTTAAAATGCTCTAAAAGCTTTTGTTTATTGAAACTGGGAACATAAAGATGAAAATGTCATTGCTTATTTGACTGGAAGTACCTACTGGGGGTGTTAGGTTCCACTGAAAGATTAAATTGCCGAACTTTACACCTGCCCTGAATGCCCAGAAGAATAGTTAGGAGGTATTTTGTGCTAGGGAGGATATAATATTAGATGGTCAGTGAAGAAAGTGACAACTGATTTGGGCCACAGAAGAGGTGAACTGATGGTTGCTGTCCATGTTCATCTATTTCTGATTGCAGAAAGGGGAGGACCCTGCTGTCACCAAACTGCTCTTCCTCTTGCCTTTGCAAAACAAAGTACCAAAAAAAGGTATTATGCATTCTGTGACTGTAAATGTACACTCAGTGATCACATCTGCTATTCTGGCTCTCCTGCATATCAAGTGCACCTGTGGTTTGGGTAGACTGCTTTTAGTCTGAATGGGTTTTAACAGCAATGAATTTAGGTGGTTGGATTGCTACCACCAATTGCTAAGGCATTTGATAAAGCTTAACTTTGAGCAAAATACTGATTTCTCAAGGTTTACATTCTACCACAATTCTTGAATATGTTCACTGTGCATCTTCTTAAGGAAGCAATTTATTCCAAATGAAGTAGAATATGGCTCAATTTATGCCACTTTGATCTTTCTTTTATTGTCTGGAGAACCTGCTTTCCCGGATGAGGTTTTAGAAACTACTCTTTTTTTTTGCCAAACTTTAACTGAAGTTGTCTAAAATTTCCATTGTTTTTTACTGGAACAGAATTCAGCCTAGAACCAAATATAACTGCAAGAGCCAATATAACTATGGAGCTTAGATTTAGTAAGATGTGCCATTCTTGCTTCTGTCAGAAGCAAACACCTTCTAATAAAAAGGACAGGAATGCTCTCAGCTAGCTGTTGGGCACCAGCCCTTGAACAGAGGACACAGAGGTCTGCAACACCCTTATCTTCTGTCTATGCTGAACATTACTTGACATTTTGGTCCACAACATTTTAATCACTGATTTATGGGTAAGAACCTGGAAATCTTTCAGGAGCACTTCCATTCTCTGACTGTTACTGAAGTTGTTGATGCCTTCATTCAGCTGAGAAATGCACTTATTACACCATCCATCCAATTCATCTCCAGTTTTCAGGATGTCATCCCATAGAGACACGCTTACACTCAGTCGGTCAATGTTCTCATCCAGTCTTTCAGACAACTTTTAGGAAAAATGAATATATCAATACCATTCAAAAAATAATTTTAGACTCTATTTTGCAGACAGTTATAAGACAAATGCATAAAAATAATTAGTAAGCCCGGGTAAAATAATTTTCTTGGATTTAGTTCTAAGTTCTGAATTCTAATTTCAATTTACTTACCCAGATCATAAAACAAACACAAATCTTACGTTTGTCTTTCCAAATATTTGTATGTTTTTTTACTGGAAAAGAGTTCAATGTTCAAATAAACTTGATTTTTCAAAAAACAACATTTATCCTTCTTATTGTAATGTAGTAATTTGGTAATAAAGCAGTATACATGTGAAAGTGTAAAACATTAGGTAGAAATTCTTTAACATGAAGGTGGTGAGACACTGGAACTGATTGTCCAGAGCCATTATAGATCGATCTGTGGAAATGTTGAAGGCCAGGTTGGATGGGGCTTTGAGCAAGCTAGTGTAGTGAAAGTTGCCCCTGCCCTGGGGGCAAGGGTTTGGAACCAGATTTTCAAGGTCCCTTCCAACCCACATTAACACATGATTCTGTAACTAGCTTTTATGTTGTTTCTCTCCTATAGTGAAGTCTTTCTCAACATAATTAGCTTAATGCAATTTACTGCCAAACTTATTAGTCCAATTTACTTCTACAAAGTATTGCTGGTATGCATTAGATGTGAGTCAATGTGTGAGCAAATTTACAGTAGTAGCATTCATACACTGCTGTAATACATAATTTAAAATCTATCAAATTGAGGTCATACAGCGGCCAACTTTGTGCATACAGTGGATGCCAAATCCCTCTGACTAAGACTTTGAATTAATACTTCAAAATAAATTTTACTAAACAATTATACTCTTAGATCCTAAGAAAAGAGAAATATTGTCAGCCTAGCCAAACTTAAAAACTATATTTGTTATATAAACACCAGATTCTTACATCTAGCCATTTGTCCACCACGGAGTTCATATCTGTTTTCAATGCAGTGGAGTCGCAGTTATGCACTCTTTTCAGTTCTGCTAACAAATGTTTTCCTTTATTAGTGAAAGTATCCAGGTCTTTTTGTTTATCACTCAGATCATTCTTGGCAGCTTCATGCTGTGGGCATAAATGTTTGTTTAATGAAGCCTTAAAGAAAGAAAGAAAAATCAGTTCTCCAGGTAGCCTCCCTAGCCCTGAATTTGCTAATTTGAATTGGTTAATTCTCATATCTAATATTGAACTACTCCACAAAATACAAAGCAACTGACATGGTTTACTCATGAGCATAATCATATAGGATGATTGTTCTTATAAATAAATCACAAAGGTGACAGTAACAAATTTTGAATTTCTTCCACTTGGTAACCAGATATTTTCTGTACTTAGGGAAATTTCTTTTTTTTATTTGCCTTTCCATTCTTCATTATTGAACAATCTCTTCAGGAATTATAGCCAGGTAAACAGAGGGTACTGCAAATAAAGTTTAGGATTAAAAGCACCATCACTGCTAGGAATTCTGGAAAACAAAAGTACAGATGAGTTCTGAAAGGAACTAGACAAAATCTTAGGCCTACTAAGTTTGCAAGCCTAGGCATAGGGAAATCTTTAAAACATTGTCATTGAAAAGGTGAGATGCTGAGAAAAGACCACAGTAAGAATCTTATGCTTTTTTTTCTACAGGAAGTACTAGAAAGCAGTACTTAACAATAAGCCACTAATATGTATGCATTATGGCCAAAACATTTATTGCACTCGAACTTCTTCAGGCCTAGATGTGGCCACAGCTGCAGCAGGGAATTTTCCTCAGCTGAAGTCGCAAAGGAATGATGTGGAAGTTACATGAAATTCTTTTTTAGACTGGTGAGCTCTGTTCTTTTCTTCTTTAAAGATGTCTCTTAGAAGAGGCCACAAATACACACAATTTAGAATAAGGTTTATACAGATCTGAGTGAAAGATTTTGAATCAAGAGCTCAATAGCCTTCCAAATTAAATTACCCTCCAAAGGAACAGAAGGAATTTAACTCAGGACTGTTTATCTTGGTAAGCTGATGGGCAGGAGAATTTAGTATTTTTGAAATACAATCCAGTGAAACTAATACAATGTAGGGATTCAAATACCTTATCTCTGCTCAATGGCTAGTATCACCATTATACACCATGGCAGAAGTCCTCTCAGGGAAAGAGAGAGACATAAAAATTGTACACATCGGAAATGTGTACAATTCATGGTTTTTTTGTAGCGTTTTATCTATTCCAAAATTTACCCAATATAGAAAAACATTGAAATGTGTCAACTAGAACTATCCTTTCATACTATGATAGGAATAGATCCTCAATGTATTTTATATAATGAGTTTTCCACTATTTTCCACATATGCTTTCTATATATTAAGAATCTGCATTCCCATTAACAACAGATTAATAGACCTCACCAAAATGGAAAAAGGGCTGTATTCTTTCCTCATCATAATCAGTACAATTTAAATTCTGAATGTCAGTGGTCAGTGTGACAAGATTTAACAGTGAATTCAAGGAGCTTTAAACACAGCTCAAGGGCATCTTAAAAAAAAAAAAGTAAATTCAACCCAAAAAATTGTTAAAATTCCTCAAAGGAAAATATATGTCCTTACCTTTGATAATGTTCGCCTGACATCTTCATGATCCTTCCACATGGATTTGGTCACAGAAGCACTGCTAGCACTGTCTATGACTTTCATTACTGTTGACTTCAAGCTCTGATATTCCTTCATCAGATCGATCAGAACATAGGACTGCTCCTTTCTGTAATATGAAAAAAGTGTTTTAGTACCACTTGCTGCCATGTTTCTGAAGGACAGAGAGCATGACATAGCAATTCACCATGGGAAAACCAGGATGCAGTGCTAAACATGAATTGGGCCGCCAAGGAAATATGAATATTTTGGGTTTAGAAATCACTGTCGATCCATCACAAAACATCTTACTGAAGAGACGTGAATATGAATTGCCATCTCATATGTATCAGATACTAAAGCAACTGCCTTCAGTGAAAGAAAGATTGAAACTGGAATTCAAGCTTCTCAGTTCCTACGTTTAACATCTTTTTGACTGAAAACCACATTATAATAATTGTGCTACTCACAGTTAATTAAAAAAAACCAACAAACAAACTTGTTTCTTTAATATGGAGTTGGTTTTGGGGTAAAAAGAAGCAGAAATAAAGACTAAAGCAATGCATACTAAGGTCTGCCTATTTTGTCCTCCAATTGTCAGATGTATGCTTTTGGACTAAAATGTTATATTCAACTTACCTCCCTTCTACTGAGAATAATTTAGCCTTCTGCTAAAAACAAGCCTAATTTTTTTCCCACCCTCTCTCTAGGAAACCTTATGGTAATGGACAGAGGAGAAAGACCTATTCAATCCATTCCTGGTGTTTATACTGAAGACAGAGGAGCAAAACTGATGCTTTATGTGTATTTGTAAAACAGTGTTTTTCAATGAAAGGATTTTGGGAAACATGACATTGTCAAAAAAGAGGAGTGACTGTTTTATGAGCTGGCCCTTCTCTGAATGCTCCAAAGAGCTCTCCAAAATAAGCAGGTTCAGGAGGGTCTGAAATTGTGTCTATAAGAGAGAGAAAATACTGCCAGTTTTCTTTAAAGTTGATCATGAGGCAGTTAAGACAAAGAAAAGGATATGATAAAACTTCCTCTGGTTTCTTCAGCTTCTTTTGTTATCAACTTTCATTGCTAAAACTGATAAAACTGATCATCTGATCATGTGTCATATACAAACACTGGAACTGATTACACACTAATGATTATTATAGACCCATCCACTGGGGCAGACAGAAATACTTTAAAAAATCATCTAGGACCACTAAATATAGAACTGTCAGAAACACATAACCAATAGGGAATGAAAATTTGTGCTAGAAGGAGAATATGTGCCAGCTAGAGTGACAGCAAAAAGTCAGTGGAGAATTCTTATCTTTCAGAAAACAATAACATGTAATATAGCATATATGTAATAAAATCTATATCTGTCATACTGTACTGAGAACCTGTCTGTGGCCTTATTAATAGTATAAGTACAAATGGTACAAATATTCTTGTTAACAATGTGTTTCCATCTTCTACGAAGTATTTAACCTACAAGCTCTGTCCCCAGTAACTAATATAGGAAGAAGATATTACATGTAATAACTGTGTCTCTTTCCCCATCTTCTCCTTTCTTAGCTTAAGTTAAAGATCTACTTACTTTTCATGTATGGCTTTCTTGGTATCCTTCCACAGAGATTCTAAACGATTTATCTCTTTGTCACTCTCGGGAGCAATTGTGATATCTTTTTGGGCTATTTGTTTTGCTTTGTCCATGAGCCACTGGAGTTCATGCTGGTGAGAATTCAATTCTTCATCCAACTGGTTAAAGACCCTCAATCTGCAAGTTAAAAAACCATTAAAAGACCAGCTTCAAATTGACTTATCTTTTTTTTGTTGGTTTTTTTTTCTTTTTTTTTTTCCTTTTTTTTGTTTGCTTGGTGGGGTTTTTTTTGTTGTTTTTTTTTGTGAGAAGATAAAGAATGAAACAGTTGTTCTTAATTTTACTGTGCACAAAACTCCCTTTTTCTAGTATTTCCTACAATATTTGGAGGGGTTTTTTTTGCTAGAACTGGGATCAGAATATAATTTTTCTGATACATATCCTGCTATAAAATCATATAGATATATATGTACCTCCCCCTCAAACAGTCACCTGGAAATATACTCAGATATTTAGATTAATACTTTATTTTTATAAGTGTTTTTAATTCCATCATCCCATGTACAAACTTCAGTTTTACAAGGTAGAGATAGTTACTTCATATGGGATTTGTAATAGCTGTTTGGATCTTAGATTCTTTACGACAAAATATATTTTTGAGACGCAGACTTTCAAGACTGTTCTTTCAATATAAAAGATTAGCAGAACTTGCTTAGTGTTTTGTGCATCCAAATAGTTCACTTATTTACAACATTTTATTAAGTAGATACACGTGCTTGGTAGGAAATAAAGTACCCAGGTAGAAAACCCACACATGCCTCCAGTGAATCATAAAAGGTCTAGAGATTGCAATCAAGGGTGAAAGTGCCAATGTTTTTACCTTTGCTGCAGGGCTTGTAGTGTTGTCTCCTTCAGGCCCTCCTTGTCAGCCTTTTCTTCAGTATCTTCAATGCTCTTCAGTAACTGTTCTTTACGCTCCATGAAAGATCTTTGCAAGGCTCCAAGAGCTTCTGCCTCACTTTGTTTGGTTCCTAGCAGGTTTTGAACTGCCTCCAGTTCCACACCCAGGTTATCCACCATAGCCCTGCAGGAGGTCCTCTGCCCAGAAATGCTGTGTTTCAGATGATATTGAGCCTTAGTAAGGGAACCATCCAAACTGATAGCATCAGACTCCAACTTGTTAAGATCCTTAATAACAGCATTGAGTTCCTTCTCCAGCAACTCAGATTTAGCTTTATCCATATTTCCTGTTTTCTCCACTGTCTGCCTCAGCTTGTGGAGCATTCCTGATACAGCACTATGGAGCTCCAGGAACATTCGCAACTGATCCAGGGCCTCCTGTCTTTGGCTAGTTATCTGACTTGCCTCCTGGAAGATCTGAAAGCAATCTTCAGTCTTTCCCTGCAATGTCTGCTGGTCCTCTGGGCTGCTGAAAGAGCCCAATTTCTCTACAAGCTCCTTCAGAATTTGTAACTCCTGTTTCTTACTTTCAACTTCCATTGAGTGGTTCTATGGGAAAGAAAGAAAATAGAGCTGAGTTTCTTCTTCAAATCAAGAGCTCAGGAAACATTTTAGTACTAAAAACTTATGAGCAAAACAAGTACTACTGAGGGTATTCAGTAGGAATAGTTCAGTGTTACAATTTTGCTTTAAAACTATCAAATAACAAGTCTGTATGTGACTGCAATAGCATACTGGTTTTCAAACAAATAAATTACTCGCTAGTTCTAGATGAGTATTTAGCCAAATGCACTTTACAATTTCTCCGTCTTTAATATTTACATCCAGAAGTTTACCTTATTGTGAGATGCAGCTAGTTGTTGATCAGCTGTGTTTATCTCTGAAGTGGCTTGTAGTTCAGCAAGAAATTGCTTAATCCAATCTGAAAACCTGAGCAGGAGCTCTTCAAACTGCCCATGCTCAGCAACAAGTGATTGAAGGAAGTTGATCCTACAGAATGTCAGATATAAATATGAAAGCACTTGATGCAATTTCATCACTTCCCATAATCAAACCCACAGCTGACCGGTCAGCATTAAAATCAATGCCAGATGGAAGGATAGTAGGAAATGTTACTTTAGTTTGCCATATTGAATTTTTAATTCTGCGGAATAAAACAACATTTGAAACCACCTTTGGATCTTTCCTGTTTCCACTCTTTTATTTACACCAAATGTTAGAGATGCCCCAAAAAACCAAGGTATGTTTTTCAATTTTTCTTTATGAGTATAATCCCAGCAAAGCCAATGTTATTGATGGAAGCTAAACTTTGATATTCAGTCATAGCAATTCCTGCCTATCATCTGAAACTCTGTATTAAGTCTCATTAATTTAGGCTGGGGGTGAGGAATTTCATATTCAACTGCCACTGAAGTAGGGAAGGGTAAAGTCTGACCAGAAGAACAAAATTCAAAAGAAGAATCTGTCCAGAGGAGTACTCAGCAGAACGAAGTACCTAAGTACCAATTCTAAACCTTGACCTTAGAAAAACCTTGCCATTTCCCTTAGAAACTTTTCTACCTAATTTTCAATATGTAGAAGATCATTATATTGTTAAACAATCATATTGACAAAGCACCAAAAAGATTATGACATTGATCAGGATCTATTATTTAAGCTACATTACAAATGGTAAAATATATGTGTTCATCATGGAAAGAACAGAAATCTAAATATATGATAACATACAGTTTGAAATAAAGGTGACAGTTTTTTCTGAGCTTAATATGAGCCAGCAGCCTAACAACTGAGCATTTATAGTATTTATGGCAAATCAGAAATTCAAAGTGAGCTTAAAACTACAATAGTGTGGCTTGGCATAAAATAAAGCATATAACTGAAACAGATTATTGGAGAATTTGGAATTTACTTGGGAAATTGGAACTGAGGAAATGCAACATTGCCTTCATTTCCTGCCCCACACTCCTTCAAAGTCTCTTCTACCAAAAAAAAAAAAAAATAGGGGGAGTGTACGTCAAAAAGATGGCATAATAAATGTGTAGGATTTTTCACCCCCCATTCCTGGGAGTTCAGGGATTGGTATTGATCTAAAACCTTTGTCTTCCAAATGACAATACTGCAAAAAAACACGATTTGGGATTGGTCTTCCTCATCTCAATATTGGTTACTTTAACAAGAAAAAACACTCTGAGGCACAAACCTTTTATCAACAATTTGTGGTAAAGCTTTCCACCTTTCATCCAGCTCTTCAAATTTTTCTTTTATTGTTTTCACACACTGCTTTGAAGCTGTTGGAAACAGTGACTCATTTAACTGTAAAAGACTTTCATAGACACAAGTGTGGGACTCAATATCTGCTCGCAAATCCTGGGAAAACAATGGATTGAAAAGCTTTTAGTTTAAGTATGGCACCATATTATGCAAAATAACAAGAACTAATAAAAAACCAGCTACAGATTTCCAGTACAGTACTTTGGGTCAAGTGAGTGAGCAGAGGCAAATCCTTGGAGGAATTGTTGCCTCTTAGGACAAGCAGGTACTCAACACATCTCAGACAGCTAAATTCAGTAGGGATTCGTCAAAGTTAGTATTTTTCTCTCCTTCAGGACAAAGTGTGACTTTTCCATACAGCTTTATTGTATGATGGTAGTGGCTAAAACTGACACTGCATTTTGCAGTAGATTTTGTGTGCAGCAAGAGAACTGTGAAGACATGTTGCAAACTGGCTCAAACAAAGCAAAACACTAAAAAACCAAACCAAACCAATCAACCAAACAAACAAAACCCCAAAAACCCCAATAACAAGCAACCAAACAGCAAACTAATCCCCAAAGAAAAAACCACTCAACGACAGCAACAAAAAACCCCAAACTGTCAATTAATTTTCCTTTTCTATTTGTCTTCAAGGAAGAAGGTAAAAAAGACGTTACATTTGGCCAACTGCTTCATATTAATCTAAAAACAAATGGCAAAAATTCAAAGGGAAGGCATAATTTAGAATAGGATGATAGCCTTGTGTTTGAAAAAAATAATCAGAGCCAGACTTCCATTGCAATTTCAAAACCTTCAAGCATTTTTTCATCTGAGAACCTTTCCTCACATGCAAAAAAATAAAAATAAAAGAAAAGAAGTATTGGCTAATAAAGAAATTTCCCTAGAGAAAGGATCTTCTAACAAGCAGACTGATGTCCTTCCTTGATAGATAATACGATATACCAAGGTACTCAACACCTCTTTTCTTCTTCCTTTTTTCTTTAGCTGTCATACTATAGTTAAATGTAATAGTAAAGTCATTGAGAAATAGCAAGTGGTAATGTAATACCTCCTAGGAGATTTGCAAAGCCCAGAATCAATTGACTTGCCAGACTATAATGGAGCAATTCCTTCCTTTAAAAGACATAGAAATACACAGGAAAATGCAGAAGGACAATATTTCATTTGAAACCTACCTGCAGTGCCAGCAGTTCACCTTCCAGCTTAATTCTGTCAGCAGAAACACACTGCTCTGCAGGCCTGCCCACAGCTTCACACCCCTCCAGCCAGGCCAGGAAGGCAGACAGCTCCTTCTCCTGCCTAGCAAAATCACAGCCTAGAGTTACCAAGTCATTCTCTCAGTCTCACACACTGAGCCCAGGAAGGTCTCTGTGTCCATCACAACAGATGTGGGAGTTTACTCACTTCTGCCACTGAGCCAGAAGATTCTCTAAGAAGCTCTGTTTCTCCTTAGCACTTTCCAGCACTTTTTCGTATTTCTGCTGTAATGCTGTGACCTTTTGAGCAGCTTTTTCTTTGCTGGCCACCTTTCGGATACCGGCTGAGAGAGAGGCCAGAGGATTGCTCAGTTTTTCCACAGTATGACAAAGGTCCTAGTGAACATGTAAAACAACAACACATAAATAACAGAGTTATGGTAACAACGGTGGGAAAAATTCTCTAGTTCTATTCATAAGTTTGAAGCAATGCTACATCCATCAGATCATGAAGTCACTTCACAGCTTAGATATTGCTCAGGCCCACCCTAGGTACACGTGCTACCAGCATACCAGTGAGCTAGACTGTAGTGGCTAAAGACTTCCCTAGAAACAGTGCTAAAGGGAAAAATCTCTGCAAAAAAAGAGTCAGAGCTCCTGAATGGGCATTTGACACACATCATCCATGTAGGAAAAGCTCCAAATTCAGGAAAAACCTTGAGAAAAAAAAAATGAGGAAAAAGTTTTCCTCATGTCTAAGAATTGCTCTAATTTATATAGAGTAAACTCAAAACCACACTTCAGCAGCTGAGGACTGTTGGACTTGCAGCCATAGGTGAAGTAGAGAAAATTACTTGAAACTTTTGTCAGCATTAGCTAAAGGTCCTTTTCATAGAAATGACATCTAATGTTAACTACATTTTCCTGTGTTGCTGTTTCTAGAAAGCTGGGAAACTTGTCCATATCAAAATGATTGAAATGTAGTACAGTGAGTTAGAAAATCACAAAATGAAACTGATTTAAGATCATGAAATTTCCAACTCACAGGTGCGCAATAGTAACAATAATAATTTTTATAATTACAAGGGATCATATATAGGAGGAAATATTAATTATCTGCTGATAATTTCACATCAAGATATTTAATCATCATGATCCCCTAAAGAGGAAAAGAACTTATAACAGCATGCTCAGCATATTCATAAGGTTTAAAAGTCAATAAAAATGGTGATTACAAGTGCTGTCTAAATAAATTCCCCATATGCAAAATATTTTTCCTCAACTAGTATCATGCTTTTTTTGA
Source organism: Passer domesticus (assembly GCF_036417665.1). Taxonomy (NCBI): domain Eukaryota; kingdom Metazoa; phylum Chordata; class Aves; order Passeriformes; family Passeridae; genus Passer; species Passer domesticus. The sequence continues at coordinate 58,757,992 of NC_087476.1, forward strand.
AGCAGAAAGGTCACGTCCTCCCTGAAAACAGCCTTTGTAAGTAGTTATCAATCACTAAGTTCAGAAGATATTATATGCATTTTACTGCAACAACATTATGACTAAAATTTTTTGTAATATTTTCTTAGAAAGAAAGGCTATGATTATTGTTGAAAAAATACATCAGAACTTACAAACAAAAATACTACACCAAACTCTCTGAGATGGAATTATTTGTAGCTTGAATACCAATCCAATACTTATTTTCCTTTTGTGATGGACTGAACCAAATATCCAAATAACCATGGATTTCTAGCATCACAGATAAAAGTGTCTAAGCTGAAATCTGTCCAGTCTCTTCATTGCCCAAGAAAAGCTTCTTCCAAGGATACATTTTCTTTAATCACAGAATACCTATATTAAAATCCAAGTTTCATGAAAACCTTAGAGGAAAAATATCTAACAGACTTGTTTCTTATCTCCTGTTTTTCATAATGTTTTAGATGCATAAAGTTAAACCAGTAACCTGAAGGATTAGGTGGTACTTTTAGGCTTTTTCCCCCTAGATTGGGAAAGAAACTTTCCAATCCTGCCTGAAATGGTGACAGGCAGCCCTTGCCTCCTTCTGCCTTTGCCCTGAGCTGTGTGGCATCAGGCAGCCCCTGGTCTGGGGGTGACTGGCATTTCTGTAAGGAGGTCAGTGTGACAGCGTGTCCCTGGGCTCAGCGCCAGGAACAGCTGGCCGCCCGCTCACCGTGCAATCCTGCAGGGCTGCGTATGTTGCTGCTGCTGAAGAGCACGACGTGAGAGGCTCAGCTAGCTTAGCTTCAAATTCAGATACTGACTGCTGCACCTATAAAAAAACAAAGGCACACCAGAAGCTAAAACCAGCAGGAATTACATAAATGATTCTTTAAATAACATATTTTAAATGTTTGCTGCTAAGAGAAGTTTATATCCTAAACCTTTGTAGTGCTGAGTGCCTTTTGAAGTTAAAAGATACTAACAGTGCTCAGTTCCTCCCAGCTGGGGCAATAAAAATATTTAAATTATTTTCTTTACAACCTTCTGTCAACCAAAGAATGAAGTTAAAAGTGTTTATAAGAAGTATGGATGTGGTTCAATAGTGCAATATCCAGGAGACTCACATGGGTTTGCAAGAAGACAACACAATTTTTATGTATATAAAGTGTGTATATTTTACTGTGTTTCTGAGGCTGCCTTTTAGGTAATTCAAAGCACAAATTTATGTATCTATGTCTTTCAATTACCTTACAAATTCACTTATTTATTTTAGTCCATCCTGTTATAATATGCATTTTATAGTCAATTTTAGAAAAATATAGAGTAATTCCATAAATTGCTTTAAACAATCCATTAGATTTTTCATAATCTACCTGTTTAAGACTTTCTTCATATTTCTGCTGTGCTGATGCATTCCCTGTGATTGTTCCTTCCAGTCTCTGTGCACGATCTCTTAGTTCTTCCCAATACCTTTTGACCTGAGTCAGTTTGGCTTTAATACGTGCACGTTCTCCAGAGGTAACAAACTGGGAAAAAGCCTTGGCTTCCTCTTCTAGGTTTGAGATTCCAGTTATTTTACCATCTATCTCTTTATTAATAACCTAAAATATATAGCAAAAAAATTCAAAATAAAATTTTAATTATTAAAAAATATTTTCCCATTCCTTTTTTTTTCTTTATGCTACAAACATCCTTCATCAAAAAATTACATGAGGAGAGTTCATTGACCACTTGAAATAACTAGCTACCAAAGTCTTTAATCTACCCTTTATAATACCCCTCTATAATATCTTTAATATACCCATTTTCTTTTTGAAACTATCTCTGGCAAAGGTTTAAAATACAGGCTGCCCTAGAACCAGTGTGCATGAAGAGCAATTACAATTGGCTGAGGTGCATATTTTCAAGCAGACGTGATGGTTCATATTTTGTATCTCTTATATCGCAGAAAAGTAGTACACAATTCTCTTTAAGATTAAAAATAAACAGAGGATGGAAAAACATGACTGTGTCACTGAAAAAGTAGTGTAAAGGAGTTGAACCCTAACAGTTGGTTAGTTATGTTTAACAGGTTTTCAAGCACTTACTAAATAAAACATGCCATGACTACAAAGCAGTACAGATGGTTTTTCTTTTCTAATTTAAAATACTACAGCATAATAAAGGATAAATTTAATTAGATCATAAGTTAGGATGAGTGTGCCCTTAGGCAGAAGATTAAATAAAGAACCACATTGCAGTATAAATAGGAAACCATGAAACAAGGGTGATAATGGTTTTTGGCAATTTTTTATGTGTCCTTTACCTCAATTAGTAAATGTATAAAGACAAACTTGCACTGGCTTTACATTTCAGCAGCTGCATGACAGCAACCGTCTCCTATCATTTTGTACTTGTCTTATTACAAATTAGAGGCAAACTTGGCAGCTACATCATCCAAAAAAGAAACTTATAGTGTTTCTCATTCAGTGGCTATTTATTCAGTTGACACCAATGGACTTGGAATTAAGCTTTTTTTTTTCACAACAGTTGTTGGTTTTTTAAAAATTATTGCTGATTTATCATGTCCATGGAGCTCTCAAAAGCAATGGAAAACACCCATTGGGAGAGATTTGAAAGATCAAAGTGATTTTCTTTGTAATTGAAGTAGGCAAGAGCACTCTCAGATAAATGTTAGAATATGTATACACATGAAAGCAACAAAAAACTTTATTGAAAATGCACTCTCAAAGCACAGGTAGTGCCCAGCTTCTAATTACAATAGTGATAAAAATATGGTCTCTTTCTTATAAAGCCATTGTAAAGCTCAGGAGTGGCTTGCTGCAACATTCAGTCAAAAATTAGCAGGGTGACTGTCAAGAAAAAAGAAGTGGTGTTATAAGAATTTATAGTTTCTCTTTATGCAATGTATTCTGAATTAATTTGGATTATAAAATATCTTTTTTTGTACGAGAACGTGTTACTGAGGAAAAATACTGGATTTGCAGTCCTGAAGCTGAAATTATCTAACAATGCAGCAGATACAAATGAGGCAGTGCTTTCTCACTCCCACGCTATTCTGTTAAATTCACTCAGTTACATAAAAGAAGGTGGATAATTGAGGCTTTCAAACTCGCACTGAGTCTGCCACCAATGGTAACTACTTGTGATAACTGTCATTTTGTTCCACCAGGAATTTCAGAGAAATGTGTAGGTGAAAATCTGGCTCTGCTGAAGTCACTGGGGCTTTGCAATCAGCATCACCAAAATCAGAATATTACCACTACTGTGTAGGATAATTACATTCAGCTGACCCCAGGCTTTTTATCTGGTCAGCCTAAGGTGTCAAGGAGCACACTGTTTGTTTTTTTTTTTTGCCATCTGCCCTATGTTGAAATGCTCCTTACTAATGTGGTGTAGTAGAAATGATGTACTAAGAATTCTGATTAGTGTTGTGAAACAGAGTAGCTCATCAGGAAACTTACAACAAAACATAACAAACTCTTCAAAATCAGGCACAAAGCAATGCTGCTGAAGCAGATCTCCAGCTATGTCCATGCATTGGAGGTGACATAACATGTTTCACATATCACAGCTCATAAAGCTCATTAGTTCACTTGAGGTACAATGATTTACCCTATGCCTTGTGTGGAGGATTTTCTGGTTTATGTCTGTTCTCTCAGGTGGTCATAAACATCATCTGCTGACCATGGTGCTTATATGTGTAAGAATTATGATGGAATTTTCAGAAACTTCCAGTGCAGTGTAGAAATCACTGCTTATCTGTATCTACAGTAAGGAACAACCTTTCAGGGAACTGGATTGGAGGAAGCTAGTAGGACTTAAGGCTCCATTTACACAGACAAGAACTGACACACTGCAATGCAATATTAGCATGATTTGATGCACTTATTTTCTATCTTAAACACTGGAATCCTGTCAACTAATTATTGAAAAGCAGGACAATACTATAATATATGTCAGTGGAATAAGCACATACATATTATTTCATAAGGAAACTGTTTTTGAATTGCTGTGATGATGAAACAAGAATTCAAACATTGTTTTGTTGTTCAATTATGAAATCAAGAGATTTTATTTATTTAGTCTTTGTAAAGTTGTGAACAAATTAAGAACAGGATAATCTGTCAATAAACGCTTTCTGTCACATGAAACAAGTGCCTAATAGGAACCTTTGGACATAGTGTCACAAACTGGTCTGGAAGCAGCTGCACACCTCTGCACCTCCTGAAGAACAAGTAGGTCACAGAAAAAAGAAAATGGCAATGTGTACTGCCTACTGAAAAATTCTGCATCCTTAGAAACACGCCATTCCAGAGAAGGTACATTTCTGTTTGTGGAAGTGTACAAAGTCAGCCCTTGAGATTAAATGCTTGGAGACAATATGCACCTCAGTCAGCAATTTGAAACTAAACCACTGTAACTACAGGAATGTACATGGAACTGCAGACAGTAGAAATACAATCACATAAAATTTTATGTAGGTTTTCAAGCTACCAAGAGCAATAGTTTCTTTATTAATTCAGCATAAAAGATACATAAATCAAGTCATAACTAGCTTGCAAGATTAAAATCAAGTTCTGTAGCCACTAGCTGTTGTATGTTTAAAAAACCCCCCAACTTGTATTTATGTAGCTATTTTGTTGAGATTACTCAAAACATAAGAAGGGTATAAATTATGTTTTTAACCATACACACAAAGACATCATATATGTAAACACTAAAACAGAAGGCAACCTGTAAGAATTTTCCTTTAGTTTATATAAGACCTTACTGCTTTGTATATTCGTGTATAAAACGTACCATCATTTCCTCGCGGTACTTTTGAAACACGTAAAATGTCTCTTTTCTCATTTGGCCTCTGGAAAAATAATGGCTAAATGGGCTTTTAATACTAAACATAACAAGAACTAATCACCTTGATTTGGCTGATCTGTATGTCCAAAGGAGATGATGATGCTTCCAAAGTTTCCAGTTCTTTTTCTTGTTCAGCTATCCAGTTGGACAGAGCTTCAAAATTATTGCCAAAATGATCCCACTTGTTTTTCACCATTTCCATGCTTTTAATACTAAAATTGACCAAATCAATTAGAGAGAATAAACAGTTTAATATAATGAAGCTGCCCATATTCTTGCTAAAATAAAAATGGAACTTATTCAATCTACAGGAGGGTATTTTTAAAAAGTTCTCATTTTAGAGGATCAAGTTGTGCATCTAAATTAAAACATGGTTCTCTATTAAATCATGCACCAAAAGTCAAACAAGTGCATTAGTAATAGAGGGGAATTAAGTGGTAAAAGAAAGTACAGTTTTATTAATCAGCTGTACAAGAATTTCACCATAGCAGGAAGAGAAAGGAAAAGCAACATCAACAGGATGAAATTTTTATGAAATAATATGGAATGATGATTAGACCAGAAATCTAAATATTTAGGTGAGTGCATAGATGTTCATCATTTAGTCCCTAGACCAGAATGATTTAAACCAGTGAAATATGGACATACACACAGTCACCAATGCTTGACTGCTTTATTGATCTTGCTTTTTCATAACAGCAATCTCCACCTCTTATAGGAAGTTCATGTTTGCTGTGGCAATGATTTCCTCTCACACCAAAGAATCAACAACTAATGTGACTCAACTCCCTCAGAGTTAGTAGTTTTACATTATAGGTATGTTAAACAGAGACAGGTTATGAATGATTTTTCTATGTCTGGGCTTGCAAACAAAGTACCTATTTTTTTGTCACAAGTAACAAGGCCATTATACAAGGCCTAACAGCATTAACTTCCAGTATACAAGTTTCTGCTCCTTTCAAGCAATTTAAACCAGTCCTAATGTAGGCCCTGCACACAGCTTGCAAAACACACATTTTCTACTTCACTGAAAATATTAAAGTTTCATCATAAAAGTTTGAATATTACAAAATTTCAAAATACATTTTCCTTCTAAATATAGTCTAAAAACCATTCCACGGTAAAAAGTTCTTAACTTTCCCCCCCCCTCATTAAAGCTAGAGGAATCTTTAAGAAAAGATGTAGCCTAAAAATGTAAAAGGTGGCCTTTTTATTTTTTATTTATTTTCAAAATTTAAAAAAAAAAAGTCAACAGCCATTTACTGATAAGAGTGTATGCAAATTCCAGTTATTTGTAGGAAAACAATGTGCAAAAATATTTCACTCAAGCTCAGCTCATGAAAATACAGCTGGAAATCAGAATCCAGGGACCAATTCAGTGGCACAACTGCTGTTGCATGCCTTTGTTGGAGTTTCTTTAAGAAAGCCACAGACTGTAAAGAATAAAACCCCAAACACACTGCACATCTCTGCATGATCTCCTTGGAAGACAGATGGGCTAAGCTGTTACAGTAGCTGACTGTGGAGAGCTGCCCAAAATTTTCTCTTTTTTCCTGTTCCCTGGCACACTAACTAACTTATGAATTTGGAATAATTTCACTTTAAATTACTTGGCCAAGATTTTTATTGATGATGCAAGTCATAACTCTTACATACTTACTATGAGTTCTGTGGATTCCCTGTAGATAGCTGTAAGTATTTGCACCTTTTACAGAAGGTATTTAGCTTTTTATTATCTGTCACTCTACCACAGATATTCTGTACAATCCATACATTCAACTAAAACCTACTTCATATCTACACTGAAAGGGTATTATCAATGATGACTTTTATTTAAAAATAAATTACTTTATCAAAAAAGCAAATATTAATTGCTGTAAGGGTAAATTTATTACCCTTCTGAAAAATCACACTAGTTTTCTCCCTTACAGTGGAGAAAGGGTGTAAAGAATTTAGTAAGAGATAGTAGAATTTGACTGTAAATCACTCTAGCTCTTCATGTTGGAGAAAGCACTACATAAATGGTCAGACCATTTGCTGCACAGGCTAGTTTTTCTGGTTTATAACTGTTCTTTCACACCAAGAAGAAAAATGACACTAAATTAAAATCAGATTAGCATGACAGTGGTCATTATGAGGAAAAACACCCCAGTTATTTGGGTATGGCCCTTCGCTCATATTCTGTTTGAGGTGATGGTAACTTCTTAATCTTATGCAGCAAATTATTCAAGGGAGTAATTCCAGTAAGACAAAATATAAATGGCACAGGTATCTATGACTTGTGTATCAGATCTAGTGTATGCAAAAATACTGATTTCATACATACAAACGTATCTGTATAGGGATAAAATGAGAATAGCAACATTCTGAATTTCAGTAACAAGTTCAATAACTGAATTATTCACTTGAGAAAAGTGAAGAATTTTTTTCAAATACAAAAAAGCTACAAATATTTATCAAGCTTTCCTTGGAGTTCGAACCTTTCATTTTTAAACAAAATCTGGAAAATGATGCCTTTGTTTTTTTTGGCAGCAGAAGCAGCTTTTGATATTGATTGTGAAATATAATCTGGGCATTCAGCTAAAATGAAGGCACTTTTTGACACTCCTATAGAGAAAGTGGAATGCTGAAAAGTGAGGCAAATGTGGTAAATGTGCTGCTCTAATACTCCGAGATTTTTCTTTCCCAAAGAGTCTGGTACCTCAAGAATGAGCTCAGTTATCCCTTCTTCACAAGACTGGGGCTTAAAGATAAGTGAAAGGTTAAACGTAACTAACTTGTATGAACTACATATAAGTAAAAGAAGAACATTTGTTAGTTTGCACACACTCTTTTGACATATTTGGTACCATAGCTTGGTTACTATGCCAGAGAAAGCAGTAAATGACAGAGCTGATGAGACAACACAAAATGCTGACACAGTAATCTAGAAATCTGATACAATCTTATAGTCAAAAATAAATATTAGGACTTGTTAAGAACATACTCTTCTTCAAGAGTAACTTCCATTTTTTTCACTTGTTCTTGGATTGATTTTGCCTGATGCTGAAGGGACTGCTTGTTCTTTGAACCAAGCTGTATCTCAGAGGAATTCTTCACCAGATTCTCAGCCTGTACTGCCATTGCTTCAGTTTGTTTAGAAAGTTCCTGTAAGGATGCAATACATATTAATACCACCACAGAGTTTCATATATTCACACAAAAAGTATTTTTCCTCAATGTTTATGGTTGGAACAAAGTACCCATGTCCTACAGATATATTCTGAATGTGTAAATACACAAAAACAATCTCTGAGGGAAGTTAATTTTAGGTTACATTTAAGAAAAGTCCATTTGAGCTAACTAGACGGAATTAAATTTATGAAGGGATGCAGTAGGTGCAAAAATTCTTAACTCAAAAAAAATCAGTTTCTTCTATAGCTCTTCAAGTAATTTATTTTTGCATTTCAGAAGACAATATACATCTTTACTTAATTTTTCAGTCCCACAATTCACCAAGTGGATTTTGCAGTACCTCATATTTTTATTTTCACTTTGTTTAGCAATTATTTTCTGTCACAAACATTAAGCCCACACACCAGAAAAACTGATGCTGAGCATAATCAAGACAGGTATAGTTTATTATTGGCTTCATCAAAGGTTAACAGCGGTGTGTAAACTGTGGCACTTAGGAAAAACAAGCACTATCATTACTTCTGTAGTAGTAAATAAAATGGGCCGGGATAATTCTGTCTTACTAAGGACAAATGGCATGTTATGGCTCTTGTCCATGGGTAGACGTTTCTCCTTTTTTTCTCAGGGCTAAGAGTGCTATTTGCCACATTCCACACAACTTTGCCAAAGTGCACCCTAATAATGTTGACATGCAAGTGCTCGACACTGGATTACCAGCATAGATGATTATTGAGCATAAAATGGGATAAAATAATACTAACTTTCATACATATGCTTCAGATGCAGACTTTGAGATATCCTTCATGTTTTTTTTTTCATAAAATGACTTTTTACCTCGGGAAAGTTTATGCGATTTCTCATCTGTACATGCAATTTCCATCAGCATTAATGGGAAACCATGCAAAGATTGAAGGCAATGCACTCAGCCTATGCTGACAGGCAAGGAAGAAAGACACCTGAGTTCCTGCATTTCGCACAGTCAGTACCTTTGTCTGATCCAGTTCTGAGGAGAGGCTCTCTAAACTGCTAAAGTTTAAGATACGTTCAAGTACAGAGCTTGCTTGATTGAGATATTTTACTACTGTTTCTTTGTCTCTTTCAAACTGCTCCCATTTATTTATTGTGACCTAAAAAACAGACAAACAAAACCAAAAAAGGAACACAAGGAGATCAAAGGGGAGAAAACGAGATTTTCCCTGTACATTACTGAAAAAGGAAAAAATAGAAAGTCTTGACATAAAATAAAACAATTTTCCCTGAGAAGCCATCTACTCAACAGTGAGTAGATGAAACTCTTCTAAACCAAATAAAACTTTTTCCTTGAATGTTTGCTGACTCATCTTAAGCTGTGCTAAAAAAGCACTGTCCTCTAAGCTGCCAGCAATATTTAAATCTTATATTTGATTGTTCTGTAAGAAATCTAAAGGAATACATGCAGACACTTAGTATGACAAGCAGTAAAAAATATCAAAACGATTTTCAAGTTCTTTAATGAAATAAATTACAGTAAAATGTTAGAAGAAAATCCCTACCATAGGATAATCACACATAAGGACCTATTTTCTCTTTTCTAATAATGTAGAATTTTAATTAACTTACAGCATTTAATTAACTAGTCACAAGAACTATGATAGCTTAAACAATTATTTTCTTGATTCTGAAGCACAGATTAAGACTTTACATATGGGAATTTTTAGAGAAAAAAATTGTTTCAATAATTAGTGTTTATATTAAGAAGTGACTTGAGGTTTATTGATTGTATCTCTCATCTTGTGTTTTCTCATGGGAAATAATTTTAGTGACTTTAAACTTTTGCACAGAATAGTGGCCACTTGAATTAACATTCTGCTCAGAAACATGTAAAGAGCAAATCAGATATGGATGCAAGAAGCTACAAATTGTAATCCTAGTTTAGCCCATGATCAATTACACAAGCTGAAGCAATCCATTTGAATTACCCATAACTTCCTCCTTCTTTAAATTCAGGATCACAGCATGTATTTCACACAGTAGTTGTTAGGATTGTATTTGCACATCAAGTGTTATAAACCTAATATCCAGCCTAAGGACACTCAACTAAAGAGCAATTTAGTAATCAGAAAAGAGACACTGAACAATAAATTCACAGATAAATTATTTAAAACTGTTAACTATTATGAATTAATAGCTCAGACTTTTAAACACTTCTAGCCAGAATGCTATTTCTTTGCTATTTAAGAGGTATACAGCTTCAAGAAGTTTTCATAGAGGTACTAATCATGAAAAACTCAAGGACCAAGAGTCAAAGATGAAAAAATGAGCTCAGTTTTTTGATATTAAAAAAAATTGGGATTTACTAAGTTTAAAAAAAGAAAATGAGGAAAAAGTAAGCATGAGGTCTTATTTGCAAGAGTAAAAGACCCACCTGCAGTTGCTCTTCCCGTTTCTCCATAGTCTGCTGCATGTTCTCCAATGTTCCCTCTAACTTTTGTAAATCCTCTCTCACTGTGCTGGGCAGTCCACCTTCAATCTGCAGCCGCTTGGCTTGGGAAATCTGCTTTTGCACATCTTGTCTTTTTGCACGGAGTCTCCTTGTCCTTTGCTAAAAGGATTTATCCAACAGGAATGATCAGAACATTTAGCCCCTTGGGGAATCCGGAACGATGCAGACCCTTCCTGTTTTTGCAGGGGTATGCAACGAGAGTAACAGACAAAGGGACAGACTGGGGCAAGCATTCTTGAGAGTCTCACACTCATTAAGTATATGCCCTAGCTTCCAAAATATCAAATGTTGCCTTTTGTGGCATATGCATGGAGAAAAAGAGTGAAAACGTGACCATTTATCCAAAATGTATTCGAGAAAGCAGAAGCTGCAGCAGTTGGGAAACCACAGCAGGAGTCACAGGTGCATGTATTCCTCATGACTGAATCCATGTCTGCTCTGCACTCCTGAGGCACAGGTTGGAGCCCCAGACTGAACAAAGCAATATATTAGCTTTATTAGAGAGCAGCAGGGTGTGGCTAAGTTGACTAACTCTGTCCTGGAGGTCTTTTTGATTTGCAGCACTATCAGAAACTTCTGAGAATACATCCTCTCTCCTTTATAACATGTCTGACCCAGCCAGCCTTGCTAGGTAAACTCACAACTAGCTCAATTCTATTCTGGGTACCTTCAGGTCTGTGCAAAAATCTATTTCTGCCTTGGTAGACTCCATACCACAAGAAAAAGAGCTCAAGGAGTTTCTACTACCTCTCCTAAAATGGATAAGGCATGTAGAGCACTTGAAGAAAGAACACAAACTCTAACATACAATAGTGCTTATAAACACCAAAGAGTTTAGATAAGACACAGGTAAGACTTAGTAGTAATTGGTCAGACACTTTTCTATCTGACTCCACAGAAATAGATGTTCATATAAAAAACTTAAATAATGCCCAAGCATTGGCAGTAAATGATTCCTATTCTCATTAGCTTTGACCAGCCCAAAAAGTTATTTTCCCATATTTGGCATTAAAAGCCATGATTCTTGGTGTATGCAAGCCATACCATTGATTATAATTGTAGCCTGTAGACATTTTGATCCATTATCAGTGCATTAAAAACCTCCTGTTCTACTCCTACAGAATGGAGGCCCATCTGAGAGAAAAAATAGCTATCCAGAGAAGGAAATGAGGCTAAGGCAACACCTCCCCTCCCATATTTAGAGTTGGGGCCACATCAAACTGCTAAAATAGAGAAATTTCCGAAGCCAGAATTGTGCCCCATTTACCATGATTGAATCTGAAACTCAAGCTATAAAAAAGTAAAACGGGAGAGCCTACACATCTGCCGAGTACACTCAACCAAAATTTAAAGTGAATAAAGTTTGTTTTTCAGTGTTTTGTGTCCCAAAATCCCATGTGAAGTAAAACTTGACAATTAACATTTAAAAGATACTGAAAACATTTTTCACTAAAAGAAATCAATTCTAGGCCATATAGGCCTGTTTCCTTTATAACTCTTTCAAGTTTAACTACAAAGTCTTATATTAATAGATGTAACAAAATTTTGTAATTACATAAATTAGTCTTTTAAAAAAATTGGATATGGACATGAGTAGTTGCCCTACCTGATGATGAAGCAGTAGTTGCTGAGCTTGTAATAAACTTTCTGTATCCAGGATCTTTTCAGCCTCTGCTTGAACTTCTTTAGAGTTGTTGATCAACTCTTCAATTGCGCTTTTAACTTCTTCTTTGTACTGGACACAGTCTCCAACAGCACCTAAGGTATTTTCAATCTAACATCACAGATAACTTTAAGTATTTCAAGTTGAAAGACATCTATATTTTAAGGGTACATTTATATTTTCAATACCTTTTTAAAAATACAGGTTTTTTTATATTTAAACCATTTTTATCTCCAGCATTTTTGACACCTTTAACTTTACACTGAAAAGATGTCTTTAGACTTAAAATGTGACTGGGGAGACCTCTGCCTTGTTCAAACATACTCCCTGTTACACTGCCACAGGACAAATAGCTACCTGTGTGACAGCTGTGACAGCTACTTACTGGTGATCACTTAGAAAACACACACTCTCCTCCCATATCCTTGCAGGCTGACCCAGTTTCCAAAACACCTGCACTACATAACACACACACACAAAAAAATTTGCTGCCATTTGCTCTGTCTTGAGCAGTATTTTGGCAAATCATGAATTCATTGAAGTGCTGAATTACCCTGGTTTTATGGACCACAATGTGCATGTGCTGCAGCATCCAGTCTCAGCTTGCAATATATTATAAAGAAAAAGGTTTATCCATTAAGCACACCAGAAGGGTCTTTATTTGTGTGCTTCAGCTAAATAGATGTAGCTGACTCTCAGGCTCTGTTCCTCATGTAATTCCTGTGTTTTAGGGTTTTAATAATAAACAATTCCAGATCCTTTTCCTTTTCTTTTTTCTGTTCCTTTCCTTCTCTTTTTACTTTGGAGAGTCATTTGAACTCAAGCCATTTAATTTCCTGCTATATAAATATCTAGGCTTTAGTCTCCAAAACTATTGCTGAACTCTGGCAATGCCCAGTATCAGTCCTTGCCTAAACAGTCCCATCCATCTGATTAACAAGCTTTATAAATAGTATTCTGACATCTAAGAATCAGTAGTTGCTTAACTATAATACAGAGTGCCATTTAGATTATGCTTTTAGATTCAAACCAAGTATTTTCTTATATTACCCTTATTAAGTTATTCTCATTAATTTACATTTAGTTTATGTAAATTTAGAGGAAACAAAAACCAAGTGATTTAACTCCAAAAATCACCCCCCAAAAAACTAAAAATAAAAAAAAGGCAGTAATTTAAGCTTTTTGCAGTCAGGTGGAAATTACATTTCTAGCCCAAACTTTACAAAGAGCTTTCAAACCATAGAAGTTTAGAGAATTTTCAGTAAATACATAGGAATTCTATACATTTGAAACCCCTATAAGCCCTCCACAAGAACTGACTTCAACAGTGAAATCCTGAAGTATGAAATCTTTCTCTTTCCTGAACTCTTTTTTGGCTTTTAAGTGGGTCTATTCCACCTTTTATGTGCAAGACACTCTGTTTCACCTGATTTTTCTTTTAACTGTATAAACAGTGAAGCAGAAAGTTCCCTGAGAGCCCACAGAACTCAAGGGTTCAGTGTTTCTGAGAGGTTTTGCTTGTTATGAGTTAGAAATTTCCCATGATTTCTGCAATTACATTATCTCCTTTTCATTCAGACTTCAGAGAACTGCAGCCTTTTTCTGCAAGTTCAGGGCATGATACACTTCCTTAATGGCTAGAAACAACCCCCAAGTAGCGTGTTTTTCAGCACAGAAGATAAATAAATCATTTTTAAAGTGAAATTTTATAGCCACTAGCTGATGTAAAACATGGTTTTGACAATGTTCACTATGAACTGATTTAAAAAAACCTCAAAAAATGGACATTTTGATTGCAGAACCATTTACTGTGATACTTTCCAGTTCTGCAAAGGGAAAAGATCCAATAGAATAATGGGGGTTTTTTTTTGGTTTTTTTTTGCCTGGTAGTCTCAGTGCTTTGCTACCCATGGAGTACAAATTAATTTTTCCTTGCTGAAGGCTTGCAGTTTAATTAAAAAAGCACAGCAGGGAACTTGTGCTTGTGAAGCCATGGTTGATGTCATGCCATGTGACACTAAGTGGAGAGCTCTTGTGTCTGTCATACTGTACCTCAGCCAGCAAATCTAGAAGTCTCTTGAAGTCACTGGAAAGTTTGCACAGCTCATCCTCTGTCTCTTTGGCCTCCAAATCAGGACAAAGTGAAGTCAAAACAGCAAGTCTAGATTTCAGCCAGCTGTGATTTTCTCCATGCTTGTGAATATGCTTCCTAATTTCCTGCAGAAAAAATCAAAACATATTTTCTTCTAATAAACAAAATACATCAATAACTGACATTCATGGCATCAGTTCAAAGATTAGTAGTATAAACATACTACTTTTCATTAGCTGGAAACACTAGAAATGTAGTATTTTTCTATTTGAATAGCCTGTCTCAGATTCTGTTTCAGTCAATAGCTAGAATTTTGCACTTCTTTCACAGACTTTTCTCCACTAGTAATTAGATTATTCTTTAGCTAGTAGTGGAACACTTTTCCCTCACAAACATTTTTACCTACAGATAGATAGATAGAGGGAAGGTACCACATATATATTTTCCATATATTGTCCATATTTCTTAGTTGCAATTAAAATCTGAATTGCAGATTTTTCCAAAGTCAGCAATATAAAGTTAAGTGTATTTTTTTCCTATTTAATTTTTTTCCACCTGTAGTTTTTTCAGCCTCTAGTTGATTTCTATCTTTGTGGCAGTGCTGATGAGATGTTGGCAGCAGTGAAACTACATGAGTAAATCAGACTTTTTGAAGCAGAAGCACCCATTAAGCTAAGGATTTATCAGTTTTATCAAGGTCATCCTAATAATACTTTTCCATATAGCTAGACTCATAATAACCTGCTCATGAATTTCACATGAACACCTAAAGTATGTAGGTGCTCCTAGTATGTGAAATTTAAAAACCACAAAAACCAGAAAGAAGGGTCGAGTCCCAAGTGACACAAATTATTGCTTAAAACTAATTTAACTAATCAACTCAATCTTCAGCAATTCTATCACTTTGTTATCAGTCACCAGTACAAAACTGAATGGTAGAATATTTTTTCCTTCCCTGTTATACTATGGTAGAAGAGAATTTTTATAATAGATTTCCTTACAAGTAATTAAATGCAGGATCATTTGAAAACCTGCAATCTAGAAATTTTTGCTTTTCTTTGAGCAGCACTTTTAACTCTGCATGCAATAAGATGAGGGGCAAATATTTTTTCTATCTTCCCCTATAATTTTAACATTCTAAATATAGGAGGAAAGGGACCTGTCACCCTCTAAATTATTAAAAGTAAGAACTTCTGCTACATTTGCTGTAACAGGCACCTTTCTCCTGGTAATATTTTTAAGACTACCAGGAATCAACAGAGCTACTGTGGTCTCTGTAGTAATACAGTTGCACTACATTGGAAAATAATTTTATCCAGAGTCCCAGTATAAATGGCCACAGCTTTGTTAGAATACAAGCTAAGGGCTCACCCCCACAGATGCTTTACACTGCTTGTATTTGGCAGTATCATTAACATTTTCCTTTATCTTCTTTAGCTCTCTTTCTGTTGATGAAATCCAATTTGCCAATTCAGAAAATCTGAAATAAGACATCACAGGATATAAAATAAAAAAAAGAAGAAAGTTAGATAAATAATACCACCACAAAACAACAACTTCTTAAGTGTAACCAAAAAAGTATAAAATCCACTTGAAGCCCCACTATACTTTGTGGAATTTACACAAAGTATAGTTTTCTCCTTGAAGCTAAGATCACAGTATCATTTTGTCCATGGTAGTGATCTATGATGACACACAGAGGAGTGGCCATCCGTAAGGCTCTGCAAGACCCAGGTAGGAACTGAGCTGACACCTGCTCTTGTAGCCCTTCCAGGTGTCCGAGTGCTCTGTTAGCTTCATGTATGTGCTGTCTATCTGGGATTTCAGATCCTTCAGGATTCGCTGGCTGCTTTCCAATGTGCCCCTCACTGGATCAGAAACTGGCAGTTTCTGGCACAGTTCCTCCATTCGTTGTAGCCTTTTCTCACACAGGTGGTAAGATCCCTTATCACCAAAGAACAACTGATGGGAGACAAAGCAAAAAATTCAATAGAAATACAAACTGGAAGAAATCATCCAGCATATTTTTCATAAACTACTAATTTTTTTATTTTTTTTTGTTGAAGACCTCAAGAATTGATCTGTCATAAGCTGGACACAAAGAGTTTGTTGGCTGAAAAGGCAGTCAGAACTTCTGTTTATTACTGACATTGAAATGTTTTTCAGTAAACACCCCCTTGGAGGCATGGAACTCATACCATGTGCTCCTTGATCATTCTTTCATTGCCTTCTCTGGACAAGACCTTGTTCTGTCGAGCTAGTTCAGCTTTGCACTCCTCCACTGTCACCAGGAACTTGCTTTTCTGTACTTCAATTTTCAAGTGGATCAAATGATATGGGGCTTCTGTTTGAAGATCCTATACACCCACAGGGGCAACAAAGAAGCACAGAGATAAAACATTACTCCCACTACTTCAGTGTAAATCTGCTATAAATAAATAGTCTAAAACCTGATAATATAGAAAATAAAACATATATTCATGAACAGATAGAGGTTTGTCAATATTCACTTTGTTACCAATGTCTTAGATTTATCAAAAGATCATAAGTTGTGACCAAATTCTATGGGTATAAGGCATGTTACAGACATCTACATTCTTGGTAAGACATAGCAAATACTTCCTGTATCAAATAGTATTCACAACTGCTTCCAGAGGTTTCTGCCTGCCTGCTAGTGAGACCCCCCATCCATCATTCCAATTTTGACCAGCAACATGTTGTAACAGGAAAAATTCCACAGCTGGTGAGAAAAGTTCAGTTGTTAAGAGTCTTTGGCAGAAGACACAATTTAGGCTGATGGCCTGATGTCTTACAAATTTGTTTGTTTGGTCAGGAAAATAACTGCAATTATCCAACATCAGCATAAAGGAAAAAATGCTAGCATCTGTACTGAAGACAAGTATCATTATGGCTGTATGTAGCAGGGGAGAAATAGGGTTTCATAATTAATTTCTCACATTTCTTGAATTTACTTAACAGGGCTTTTTCAAGAGGCTATTTGTAGGTATAGAAGTATCTAATATTGTAAAATACTTTCCCCCAACTTTTTTCCAATTGTATGAGAAGCCAAATAATACAAATTATTTTATTTTCATTCATTTTATTTTTTTTTCCAATATATAGGGGATTCAGAAACTTTCCAAAACTTAGATTGACAATATTCAGAGATGTTGTTCACTAACCTTCCACTGCCTATGGAGTTTCCTCACAGCTTCCTGCAGGCTGTGTTGCTCTTGCTCTGGGAGGATATCAGTAAGTTCATCACAAGCTTTCAGAAAGGCGTTTAGGACTCTCTGATCCAACTGGTTAAAAAATTCCTGAAGTGGAAGCAGAAAGGGAGAAGGTGAGAAGATGAAGCTGGATATTGATATGCCAATGTGAAGTTACCTAATACACTCTCTAAGTTTCAATGTTATTTCTGTTCCATTGAAGAACTGATGTTTGAATAAAGGAAATTACTATTTCTAGCCACTTAAAGTCCAGCAAATTAATTTATTCTCAGCCAGTACACTGAGACAGTATTTTAAACAGAAGACATTGCAAAGCTACATGCATACATTATGGTTATAATACAGAAACAGATACTAATCTAAAAAAGAGCAGTGAGATTGGATTGGATGTGTGAGATTGTCAAAACAGAGTGTTCTAACTCTCAATGGTTCTACTGAAAACCTTGCCCTAGTTTTTTTCACCTTCTTGCTGCTTACATCCAATCTTACATCAGTAAGTGAGCTGAAAATTTTCCTTTTTGTTTTTCAATATTAACAGTAGTTTGATCTGATTTGTATAACTTGTACACATGCAAGAAATCCACACCAATTTTAGAATTAAGTAGGCTTTTATGTCATTCACTCAAAGATTTACACGTGGAATGTCAGAGAATTTACTCACGCTGTGTTTCCTGAGAAGCTCTTCAGGATTTCCTTTTTCTTTTAAGCAGCAATTGGCAATCTGTATTACTTTCTCCAGTTCTGCTCTAGACTCCTCAAACTTCTTCATCAAACGACTATTTGCTTCTATGTTTTTCCTCCAGTCACCAGCTTTCCTGACCATATTCTGAGTCACAAGCAAAGAAAATGAGCTGGCACTTTGACATTGAGTTTTATTTGCTCTCTTTTACCATGACCTTACAAAACATGCATTTAATTTGTTCCACTCTTTTAACATATTATTTTCACCATGCTTCTCCCTCTCATGATCCCATTTTCCCAATTTTTAATATTGAGGTCTGTGCTAATGTCATCATTCAAATAAAAAATAGTAGATTAGATGTCTCTGATATTTTCAGAATGCCTCTGCCATTTGATTAGTGAGTTTTTTTCTTAAAGCCTGCTTTCAAATGTTGAGCACCTGGTACAATCAGAAGCTTGCCATTTCAATTTTCCTAGTACCAAACTACCTCCCTCCTTATGTTAGCACGACTCAAAGTGAGGATGGTTTGACCCATGGATCCAACCTTTTCCATGCTACAGTTCTTCTGACCTGGAAGAGGTTTGTATGATTATCACACCAGTATGTCAGATAAGTAACTGGGCACAAAGATGCTTAGAAAACAGCAAATTTTGTGGTTTAGTTGCTGAAAACCTCATTTTGCAACCCTAGTCACAGCTCTTCCATTGGTCTGCTTTTTAGTCCATCCCCGTGCACTGCAATATCCAGTGGCTCCAATTTCACAAGCAAGTAAGAAAACTTACCAGGAGAAATGAACAGTCTCAGCACTTTAACTGCTGCAAGGTACTTTGTCACTGCTCACTGTACACCACTTCACCATCCTCACTGATTACAAACCTCAGCATAAGGAATTTTGGTGAGTTTACCCAGCTAGCTAATCAAACCTGTAATTCTAAACTTAAATATCTTGCTAAATATTTTTGAAGTTTTCTGATGAAAATACCCGCATAGCAATAGGGATGTATTCTTTACATGAAAAACTGCCAGTTTCCAATATTTTAACTTCAGGTCTGACACACTTTGTATGATTATACCCTATTTTTTAGGTTTATTTTCTAACACAAAAAGAGATAAACCACAGTCCAACTCTACAGAAACAGTTATTAATGTCGAACATGGTAAATTTACCAAGTTACAAGTGCATCTGCTTTTGCTACTATAAGCTAAACTTAAGCAATTATTTCTACATTATAAATCAACCACAACTTATCTTTAGGTACACTCCACAAATTCACCTCTCAGAGAGAGCTATTTATTGATAGGTGATTTTCTGCAGTTTAAAATTCAGCCTGGATAGCTTTATACTGAATAAAAATCACCTAAAAATAAATGTGATAGAACCCATTATACAGAAATCTGACTCAAAGATAGTCAGAGAATCACTGAAAATCCTCAGTTAGTGTGGACATGCAAAGATCACTGAGTACATCTATGGCTCTGCACAAGACAACCCCAAAAAATCACACCACGTGTAATGGCTAATTTCACATTAGAGTGGGGCTAGATTGGTGCTGAACAGCCCCAAAAATAGCAGTAATAACTGATAACAGGTAAGGGGGAATATAGTTCAAAGGCCACATCTTTGCATCATCAAATGAAACAGTTCTGCAGCTTTCTATATTCACAGTCCACTGCTTTTTCTGAGGAAATATAAAGCCCAGCAATAGTAGCATATGCACAAGTTCCCATCTTCCATGCTTTGTGTGAAAGGGGATGTGTGGGAATATAGAAGCAAATGATTAAGCAAGATAATAAAGTCAGGAGAAACAGCAAACAGTGTAGCCCTAACAATAGCATTTCAGGTTCTCCCATCCAAAGAACCCTGAGTCATGTTAAAATCCCTGGTTCCTCTGTGGCAGGCTCACCTCTGAATAAGAGCATGGAGAACATGACTGTCATGTCATGTTCCCTGACCCCTTATTACCTGATAAAGACAAATCTTTATCTGATAACTGGACATCAGAGAGGAGAGCTACCCAGGACAGTAGCTACAGAGTAATGAAATGTAGGTACAGTAGGATGGATCAGCTGCAGACAAACAAATTTTCAGAAACATACACCAAAGTATGGCATTTTTACCTGAAAAGTAATCTGAATCTGTGTAACTTTCTTCTGAAATATTGACTGATGGAAATGCTTTAACACTTCAGTCGAAGCCACACACTGAAGGATACTCTGACTATTTCTCTCAATTAGGGACACATCTTTCTTGCAGTTTTCTTGATAAGCTACCAAATCCTGAAAGAAAAAAAAACATATATCTATCCACCCTGGCCAAGAACAAAGATGAAAAAGTTTTGGCAAAATAACAGGAAGATGCTTTTTGATAGTAAGGGCAAAAAGGATGAGGTCCAAAGGAACATGGCAAACAGACTACAGAAAATATTACACGGAATAACACAGATGACATAATTTTCTCCTTGAATGTGAAGTAATGTACCCAGATAGATCTCTAGCAATTCACAAAACAATATACACACATGTACCCAAGCCCTTTGGGTAGCTGTAGAGAATGTAGGTCAATACATGGTTCTGTGATTTAATTTTACAGTATTCTATATTTATTGTGTAACTGCAAGTAACCAACAGTGACATAGGAATGACAGCTCCCAGTAGCAGGTTGAGATCTCAACATTCCTTGCCTTTCAACAAATTAATCCTTCATGTCAGCTTTTGGAATTCAGATTTCACTATAAATCACATTAGGTAATGAGAAATATATATTTTTTTTTAAAAAGAGAAAAAAGAAAACACACATGAAATAGTACAGGCTGAAAAAAAGTTTTAAAAATCCTTTTCTTCATTTAACTTTCCAAGGGAGCTCTGACTAGTCCTGAATTCCTCCAGAGATAAATGTTTATTAGCCATGAAGAAAAGTTAATGTTATACTGCAATTCATTTGAAATAAAGCACTTTTCCAAGCCTCTAAGAAAATTCCATAATAGCCCAAGAAAACTTAGAGAAGTTTCTGATCAAGATTTTTGACCTGCTTAAAAAAATCCAATGTATTTCTTGTACTGCAGTCCAATTTCCACTAGATTGAAAAAAAAAAAGTCTTATGTTTATTTCTTGGATTTAAACCAAGGACACCAGATAAAAACACAAGTTTAATTTTTTAAAATTTATTTATATATGCCTAGCTGGCTTTAGGATAAGGCTACATCTGTTGACTGAATATGAAGAAATATCTGCTCAGTTTACAGATTTGCAATCCCAATCCCTAGAAAGGTAATAGTAAATACTCAGAGGCAGCAGACCTTTGTAAAACGTTTTTGAAACTTACCTGGGCTTTTTGTTTAAGAACAGTTGTTGGATGTGCTTCAGGATCCAGGATAGAAATTATTTCATTTACTTTTTCAAGAGATTCATAAAAATGTGTGATTTGTTTCTCCAGTTCTTCCAGTGGAGACAGCAGACGTTGACATTCATACAGCAGGGCACTGGAATACTCCTTAACCTTTTGGTCAATAAAAACAGTTATTGAAACAGTTGTAAAATTCAATAAATAGCAGCTTTTTCTGCATATAGGTTTATATAGTTGTTACCTACTCTTTTTTTAAGATAGTTCTGATCTTGTATTACTTGTTAATGAAGAGAGTATTAAATTTAAGGATGGCAGTCTTAGCACTTCAGAGAAGCCATACCTTCTCCACCCTGAATCAATCTACTGCTACAACTATGTATGTGTTCAAATGCATATATGTGAGAATTTATGTACAGGACCCTACTATTTATTAGTTCAACAGTCTAAAATTTGTAGTAAAAAGAAGTATTCTGCAACCTTGCCCAGCTGCTCTTTGAGCCGTGTCACAGTTCCCAGCATTTCATTGGCTTCCTCTTGGGAAACTTCTTTTGTAACAAGTTGCACTGTTCTTGTAACTGCTTTGTACTGAGCTTCCATTGCAGGCAATTTCTGCTTGATATTCTGAAAGAAGAGTTTAAAAAAATATTTCAACAACAGCATTTATGAGTTCATAGGAGATAAAAGAATGATGAATGACATATATTGTAATTGTAAATTATTTTCATCAATGATTTCAGTGAACACTGGACCATATTTCAAATCCATGAAAACTGAGCCAGAGAGAATCAGTCAACTCAGCTGAATGCAATTTGAAACTACAAAGAAAGAAATATCTACTGAGACAGTGTTTTGGAAATTTGCTCTAAAAATGTCACTAATAGAATACAACTATATATTCTTTAGAGATAGCTGAAATCATACCCAAAAAAAAAGGCACCACTGGTAAAAACCCCCAGTTAATAATAGGAATGTATATTGAAATAATTTTATGTTATCAGAATTAAATAGTCGCAAGTTTCTTTCTTTTGAAGGAGGAAGCAAGAAAAAAAGGAAGACACTTACTTCTAAATCTTGCACAAACGTTTTAACATCATGAAAGGACACTTCTACAGGGATTGAAAATTTCGTATTGCTTCCATCAATAAAAGCTGTCAAATGGGCCACACCATCCACATACTCCTTCCTCATTTTGTCCACTTCATCTGCTCGAGCATACTAAAAAACAGAAAGTAAAGGAAAAAATAAAAAGAAAAACAAACAAAAACCCCCGAACAAAACAAAAAACCCAAATCAGACCAAATTAGATACCTAGTAAATAAGTAATGATTTAAGAGAATTAGCATGTTTTCAGTTCAATTGTTTGCCAGAAAAATGACATTCAATAATGGAAAGTTATCTAAATTAATAATTTTCATTCATTTCAATAGTAATGATGCTATGATTAACAGCATGTATACAGGAGGTCAGCCTCTTTTAAGGTCTGGGGAATGTCAGACTCATTTGTTTCTATCCTAGAATCAACAGTCCAATTCATTCCTCACTACCTACAACATCAATTTTGAAAATTCAGCAAAGAGAATAGAACATGAAAAGCCTAGAAAAGCTAAAGAATAAGGAATATCCTAATAAAGGAATGCTGGCTGGGGGAAGGGGAAACACATGCCTTAGAAAGTAGAAAGAGCTGCATGAGAGAGAGGGTGAAAAAGCCTGTGAGAAAAAGAAACCCACATAGCCAGCATATGAAAGAAGCTGCATAAGTAGTGGAAGAGACATTTACATCAGTGAATCACCCTAAATAGCATCAGCAAGTAAAGCTTGAGAACATTCTTGTCAACAGTCTGGAAAAGTTACAATAGAAGAGAGACAATCATTTTTTGCTTTTCCTTTTAACTTGACTGCATAGGAGATAATAATGAGAGTAAAGAAAACAGATTCAGTACCTTCAAACAGGCAACTGCTATTTAAAATCACAGAAAGAAGACAATATTGATAGATGTATATTGACTAGAACAAAGATATTTTCTAACATGTTTGTGAGGTGTGAAATAGTTCTGTGTAATTAAGATCACATCTTCTCTTTGATTTTTAAAGAGGAAATATAGAAATCACAATTCTTTTCGTATCAGATGAATCTCTTACTTGAGTAAAGGGTAGGTTTATTAGTTTACAATCAGAGCCTGCCTGTAGTCAAGATAGAAGCAAAGTCTGACCAAAATGGGGAAAAAATTTAGTTAATAAATTAATTATTGTCCCTGCTTATGGTTACAGTAGAAAATTTTATCAAAGAGTAGTGAAAATAATAATTTTCACCATTTTCACTCTTTAGCTTTACAGGGCTTTTACAGTAGGAATAGGCACTGAAAACCATTCATTTTCTTCATAGAACAGTAGAAGTTATGTATAAACAACATTCACTGTGTCAAGACAAGTGACTGATGAAAAACTACAGCTTATTCTAGCTGAAAATTTTCCCTCACCAGTCCCCAAATAGCTGTATAACCAAAAAGGTAAATAAAAGAAGAGCCCAAATACAATAAATTACTGTCAGGGAGTAATTTCTAATTAAATACTGATGGACAGTTAGGCACTTTAGAAAGCTGTCCTGTAGTCCTGTTAACAGGGCAATCTGTCCTGGTTGCCTGAAAATGACAAAGTAAATATTTTAAAATAACAAGGGCAAAATCTCTTACCTGCTTAACTTGCATAAACAATTCTCTCCATCTTCCATTTAGCAACAGAAGCTGTTGTTTAAGATCTCTGGAAATGGTCTCATCACATGTTTCAATTAGAAAATTACCAGCATCATTCATGGCTGTGTGCTGTTGGATCCAATGAGGTAAGTGCCGGAAGAAATCCTGAGGACGAAAATAAAAACACAGTTCCAAAACCTTTTCAATTAGTCTTTATCTTAAATCATAAAACTAAAATTTAATCACCCACTCATGACTTGATAAAAACTCGTTGAACAATTATCCTCTGATGCTCTTCCCATCAAATATGCCATAACAAAATTTTAATTTTTGTGAATATAACCTGTGGAATTAAAAATTACTGCCAGTTTACTTACAGCTCATTTTACTCCAGTGAGTGGCTTCAGTTAAACTGATGAAATTCCTCCTTAAGAGAAAACTCCATAATTAAAAATGCTGTTAGGGCTTAAGTATTTTCTGTGTTGTCCTTAAACAGTGTGGGCTGATAGCAACCCAGCCATATACAGCCTGTGGAGAGGTCCCTCCCCTGCTGTGAACCACATGCAGCTTTGCAAGGTCTGGCCTCTCAGAAGACCTGTGAAGACTGATTTTTTTATTATCACTCCTTCCTCCTATCTCAGAGCAGGTGAGCACAGGGGGGAAAGAGATGGCTGTCAGTGATTTTGTCCCCCTCACTGAGACAGCCCCATAGACAGTATACATCTTGTAGGTAGGTACGTGCACATAAACTGGTAGAGAAGACAAAGACCAATTCCCTCCTCTTCTCTGTTCCAGACAATGGGCAATTGTTCCTAAGGCAGGTATCTCTGGGCTTTATGACTCCACCTATATCTGTAAACAACAGTACTCAAGCACCGTCTCATGATTGTCCACATCTTCTCTGACATGGTTTTCTTGTCCCTGCTACCCTTCTCCCAAACAATGCACAGTTCAATGAATGGCACAGTCTGTTCCAAACACACTGGGTCATAAGGGTGCCTTCCTTCAGGGGAGAAGGAGTAATCAGAAGGATTCAAGCCACCTGATCCTCAGGATTTAGGAAGGGGGCAGTGATCCATTTTGTTTATGACTATCAATCTACCCTATAATTCCAAAACCATTCACCTTCCACATGACAGTCCAATACAATCCTTTACTCAATGGTACATGAGAAAAATTCCTATCCAACCACACTGTCAGCCATCCCAAGTTTCAGAGCTACAGTTCTGAAACTGTATTTGTCAAAACTCATCCACCTATAAAAGAAGTTCAGATGCAACTGTAAAGGAAAAGTCAAGTGGTTGTATACTGGTCAAATATCCTGAAGAGATAATTGAACAACACACACTGTTTCAGTTCCTTAAAGCTGAGATCAATAGGATTCAGGTGCTCTGTACTGATGTATCAGTGAATAAATTTAATCAGCTTAGTAAACTGCATCTGCAGTTTGAACCTTTTTCCACTTGCAGTGGAGCAATCCCCTTGCTTTGTATAAAGGCTAACCTTTATGAGCACATCCAAAAGAAATAAATATTACTGAATCTGCACTGGTCAGCTTTCCAATGGTCTGGGTCATTAGAGTACAAGGAGAAAAAAGAACGTGGAGTAAACTACTCATATCCTTGTTTCTGCACACTTATTCCCACAAACCATCACCTTCTCAGACTTGGCAGGAGAGGCTCTCCATCTCAGAAGCCAACCTAAGACGCGTTAAATTTAAACAAGTTTGGAAGATACTGGAAGCACATCTCATTCTCAACTCAAACAATGCAGCTCTTTTTAAGGAAGTCACCACATGAGATCTAGAAGCTCTCTAAAACCTTTTGGATACAGCTGTGTGAGAAAAGTGTAGGAGGGTGCAGTTAGAATGAAATTATGGAAAGAGGTCCTGGAAGTAAACAAATGAACTGTAGAAGGAACCGTTTGAAAAATCCAAGCGCATATTCATATTTTTTTTGCAAGGTCTTCAGTGTTACAGGTTCACAGTAAGGTTTCTGAAAACTGAAGCCAACAAGAAAGTCAACAGGCTACTTGCTTTTCCAAATCAAACATGCTGGTCTGGAAATGCTACAGAGATAATGGAGAGAAGAAGAAGAAATCATGACAGCATGATGAAGGGCTACCGCATTCTTTGCCTAGGATAGAATATCCTGTATTTAAGTAATATAAGTAAGGTCTGGAAATGGGCAACTTTGTATCATAATACTGATATCTTTGTGGGTTTACAGAAAAAATATTTTGAAATGTTTAAAAATGTTTGACACCATATCCCAAACAATAGTTATCATCTTTCACCTGGTATTCCAGATGTTTTTCTTCATGGCTGTAAGACTATTAATTTTACAAACCACTATAAGAATTTATTTTGGTTTTAATAATCAAATATCAAAACTGCTAAATCAAACCTATCCTTGGAACTAAGTGAACATTATTGCTGTGGAGAGCTTAAATCAAGATTAAAAGTAGAAGTAACTTTTAAAATATGTTCTCAGTCTACAGACAGATGCTACCACTCAGTAACCTTTAACAGGTTTGAGCCAATGTATTTTTAAGAAAAAATTTGCATTTTGGGAAGACTAAAGTTTCATGTCTAAGGTTTTCAACAAGATTTCTTGAAATTTTTGAAATCATATATGAGAATGAAAAGAATGACTTTTTGGATTTATGTTAGAAACCAAAATCAAGCATACACTGTATGGGTATTTTCTGCTTTGAAAATCTTTGAAGATTAAGTTATACATCTAGTCAGAAAATTAAATGTTTTGATTTTATTCATAAACATGGATTTAAGAATATTTCATTTTAATCATTGTCCAGTTACATAAAACATACACCAGGATCTAAGATCACCCTGATCAGCAGAAGGCATCCTTCTTGCCCAGTAGTAATTGTTTGAATCTATGTTATCCAGACTGGCTTTTTCAGTGGTTTATTTTTATTGAAAAAGTGTATTCCATTAATTTCCATCTGCTTAAACTAACAAACTTTAAAAGAACATATACGGGTTTTTTTAATGTAACATTAAATTAAAAAACTCATTCCTGACCTGATATCAGTTTGCCATCTTACAGCCCATGAGAACCCGACTTTAGTGTTAAGAGCTACATAGCTGCTACTTTGGGATCAGCTGCAAATTCAGCACTTAATAAACACAGGAATATTCAAATCATTCCAGGTTATTATTGAAGGTTTACAAACTTAAATCCCAGTGCTTCAGTACTCTAACATTACAACAGAAAAAAAAAACCAAACCAAAACCAGAAGAACTATCTTTATAACTTCAGATCCCCAAAATCAATTGTCAAAAAGATTTCTTAAATGCCAGGGAAATGGGTTAATTAATCAGCCACCAAATATAACAGCACATACTAATAATACTGCTCTTTAAAGGTAATGAGTACTGAAATGTGTCACCTAGAAAAATCAGTGGAAATGTCTTTATAGGTAGTCCATGATTACTCACTTTGGTGCTAAGAGCTGTATTTGCCTTTGAATGAATCATGCAACATTCCTACCTCTGAGCAATACTGCTGCCCTATATTCATGGCAAAGATGCCTCTAGCCATGGTACCACAGATGAGGCTTTCTCCATTGTGTATATATGTATTTGTATAGATATATTTTTCTCTAGATGTTATATAAGCAAACACTGAAACTCCTATGTTGAATGAAGACAGGATGTCGAAATCTGAGCAAAACTTAAGCAAATACAGAAAAAAACCCCAGTGTTTCCACAATTTACAAAACAGCCATATGAATATGCTACTAGTGCATACCTTTTTGGAATGTTCAGGCTGATTCAGCATTTTTTCAGCATCTTCAAGCCAAGCTTGTAGACCTGCCACAGTGCTGCTGTATCTGTCCCAATTAGCAATTACCTCTTCCAGCATGCTTCTGACACTTCTCACCTCTACTGAGAGGTTCCTCCACTGAGCTGTGGTGTCACTCATGAATTTCATCACATTCTCAACTTCTTCCACTGAGATACAGGAAAGACATTGATTATTTTGTTTCATTACCATTTCTGTAAAGATTAACTTTATATCACGCTTATTCACTGTCATCAGGGAATGTTATTTTACTGTAACTTCTACTTCAGTAGGCTTTTATATACGAATGTTCAGTTCTTAGCCCAATTTTAGCACAAGATCATGACTGAGAAATTAAATGCGTGAATTAAAGGCTTAGGAAAGTACATAAAATGAGTGCTAAATTGAAACAGTAACACTGCATATTGTGTGTGGTGTCCATTTCAAATCTGCAATAAAAGAAATCAAGAGACAGGCTTGACTTAAAAATAGCAGAAAATGAGAGCTGCATAATATAAAAACACATATTATGTCTACATTGAAAAGTATGGAATGAAATTCTGATCTTTCTGCCATTGACTTTGAAACCAAACTGCTGCTAATTTTTCCCATTTAACTTTTAGCATTTTCCACATGGCAAGAAAGAAAAAAAATGTGTCCTCATTCCAGTGGAAAACAAACAGAGAGAAGAAAAAAAGGGCAAGAAAATGCTAAGACTTCACAAAATATTCAGAATATGTTTGTTTTAAAGAGTTTTTAGCTAATTTGAACTGCTATTGCTGATTTCATACATGTTAGTATTTTTTCTTTAGGAAAGAATTTGCTACTGGATTTTATTAATAGCATTGAATAAATCTGTGACTTTTGTTCTTTTTAAGAATACCTTGAAAAAATGCTTACTTTTGTAAAATTTGGTTATCACTATCAATTTAAATTTCACAACAAACAAAGGTATCCATTTTCTCCCCCCCACCTTAGCAGAAGATGCAACAATCCTCCAAAGACATTATTGTGCTACAGATTAAAGTGATCTCATGTCTGTAATTATCTAGGTCAAATACTCCCCTCGAATCCTCACTGAACTCAGCAGTATTCAAGAATGACAGGAGGCAGCTGTTGAATCAGCTATACATTTTTTTTCATGTATGTCCATACTGCAATTACCATTTGAGTTCCTCTTGCAGGTTTTCACACTTAATGAAGAACCTCCAATAAACCAAGGGACGATTTTGCAACTACAATAGTGGGACCAACTCCCAGTTGCCTTTTTCTTTTAAATTAAGGGAAGCCAGGGAGCATTTCCAGGCACTATAACACGATTTTCCCTACTCCTAATTTGGTTTCTGTCACAATTTTTTATCCCAAATTAACAACACTGAAATAATCCAAGAGTTAGCACGGCCAATGGGCTTTTCCCAGCAGGAAGTCTGAACATGATCTCCTCCCTCCTCTGGAGATTCAGAAGCAGCAGCCTGCTCTGGTCCAGGTGTCTACATGCTAGTGACAAAAGAAATATAGACATTTACCTGAGCCATTTGCTTTGGCATACATTTCAGCTGCTCGTTTCAAGATCTGGTAGGTAACTTCATACTGCTCAAAGAACTTACTATTTTCAATAACAGACTGAAAAGAAAAAAAGCATTGTAACAGATAAAATAAAGATGGGTATTAGGATTAGCAATAATTTATATAAAATTACATCAGGACATTGGTGACAACATTTAACTTCATTACTCCTCCATTCATATTTTCATCATTATAAAATATTTTAATACCATAATTATAAAACAGAATACAAATGTCATCTTTTCAACTGAATGGTAGAGCAGAGTATATTATTTTAAGTAGAGATTTATTTACTTTCCACGTGGAAAGGTTATTTGAAATTTTCTTATTTGCTGTCTTGCTGGAAATCACTAGCATATGAAACTTAGCATATACAGAAACTGAGTAACTAACAAGTTATTTAATGAAAACTGTTTTACACTCAAAACTAAGTGAAATAATTTTAATAAAACAGAAATTTTTCTTCATATATAGCACCACAAAAATCAAATCCAATTGTTCCTGTACTAAGCCTTTGCAATTACACCTTAATAGATGAAAAACTTTGCTTTATTCTTCAATTTTTCTTTACCTCCTTTGCAACTGCCAAAAATTAAGATCACGGAAACACTGCACAAAAAGAAACACTGCTGCTTTTCCAAAGTGTGACACAGTGCTGTTCCTTTGTGAGTGATGGTTTAGCTCTGTGATGTGTTATAGTGCGATGAATAAATTATCTGGAAATATTTTGGTAAAAAAGATATGCCTCTGACATTTATGCCTCCTCATCCCTTATGGCAAATTAAAGTGACCTTTTCTTACATGTCCTTCAGAAATGTTATTTCCTTTAAGTGCAATACAGAATTACAGCTCTACATTATGCAAGCACATTATATCTAGCATTAGCAGTGTTAAAAGAGGAAGGGAAAGGTAGCGTTGGGAATGGTTCTGTAATTTATAAGTTACATCTCACCCCTCCTCAGCTACAGATTACAAAATTAAGGAATGCATACCCCACATATGTCTGTACAAGCTTTGGAATGCTAGAACAGACAAAATCAGGCAAGTGTGATTTTGATTAAACCAGGTTTCAAATGAAGTCCATCTTCAATGTACTTTGAGCAGGAGAATCAGATCTTGTGTGTTCATAAACCCATATTATATAACATGAAAAAAGCACTTAAAAATAATTCTGCCAGTATATATCTAAAACCCTTCTATTTAAAACCTTTGACAGTTGCTATGTCAGGTTACAACAGGTATCTAGTAGATAATTTAGAACTGTGTTTATAACTAAGGAAACTAGAAGTCAAGAACAATCACCATTTTTCTCTGTTCTTCTGTTAAAACAAAATCTGCCATGTATGAAAACCTACAGGTTTTATCATGAATTGTATGACAGACTCATGATTTCACCTTTGCCAAACCCATGCAGACATTTTAACCTGAACCAAAACCTCCAAGACTTCAGATGAAAGAGAAAAAAAATTATATAACACTGATACCAAGAGCTATCTGAACTATTTCCAAAAATTAAATAAAGACATTTTACTGATTGATACTGTCTACCATCTGACAAGACTCCTTGAAGAAAATTAGCAGCTTTCTCAAACCAGTGTAGCATATGATGCTAAAAAAGTGCTAACACAGCAGTGCTACAACACAGTTCCATGGGTTAAAATCCATGGATAACTGTACCTAGTATCTCCATTTCAGTGGAATTTGGTACAGTTTATTATTCAGGTTGATGGTGTACAGTGTGTGCTCACCTTTACTTCTGGTGTATGACAGATGATGTTAAGATGGTGTATGACAGGGTGAAAAGATGTTAAGATTAAGTAAAAATCACCACTTTTATTTTTAAGCTACAGTATGTAAATATTTTCCAGGCATATGTTCTATAGAGATCCTAATTACGCATGTTCCTAGAATGCTGACATTCCCCAGTCTGTTTTGGCAGACAAACATACTTACATTTTTATCTCCTGCTAATATAATCACTCTGACTATAAGGTACTGACTACAGCTTTCCTATGTAAGACTCCTAATATACTGGAAGAGTAACACAGGTCCCTCAGTCCTAGAAAACTGGTCCCAAATAAGCCAAAATACATCAATTCTCTTTCCATCATGTCTTGAAGGAGCAGAAGTCAAGGCCATTTCAAGAGTGAAAATGAGATTTATCTTCCTCTCCTGATTTCCTCATTTTGATGTTATATAGTTTCAAAAATAATGCAAGGAAGCATCTTCCTTCCTAAAGATCACCTCAGCATCAGTGGTCTGAATTATAAAAATAATCAAGACAATTGCAAACCAATATACAAGTTAATAACTTCATGTTCCTTTTAAAGGAAAAAAAAAGAAAGTTACTAAAAAACCCTGAAAATTCAAGCTATGCACTTTTTTATTATTTCCTTCGTCACCTTCTAGTAGTTCTTTTTACAGTCTTAGAGAGTAAAAAAATGGACTACCATCCTAGTTAGTGCACATCACTCCAGCAAACTAAGTTAATTCAAGGAATTATCTGAATTTTGTAAAGTTTATCTATAAAAGAAGTTTAACTGACTCCTGAATTTTTGTGTATCCCTAACTGCTGAAGTTTAAACACTCTGAAGAGTGAGAATTTCAACCAAATTGCACTGAGTTTGACATTTTCTTTTCAAAGAAGTGGGGACATCAATAATTTTCTCTGCTCATTGACCTGGCTCTGAATGGATCTGTAACTGTATTAGTCCTTTTCAGACTTAATTTTTGTGTGCAAGTTCCCCCATATGGATTAAATAGAAGGGAAAAACATATTTAGACCAACCCAGCTTTTGACAGAATCCTTCATGCCCTAATGTAGAAGTGCAGCAGTACTGTCATTCTACCTACACTTGGCACTGCACGTGTGAATTTAAAAAGATGTAGCAGCGTAACACTGAAACAGAATTTATCAATGAACACTTGTAAGTCAATGGTTTCTGTTCCTCAGCATTGTAAATGGCTGATGCAGAGCTGGAGCAAACTCTTTCCAGAATAGAAATTTAAAAAAGGGATTCATATACTAATCCTGAGTAGGAAAAGAAAAATCATTCTTAAAAGAAGAAAATTACTCCCCTATAGGTATATTATACTAAAGAAATATATGAAGGTAAAATAACATTTTTTTTTTTATTAATCTTTTGGAAGATTCTAAAAATACTGTGTGTGAATGCATGCCAAAAGCGTCCTCTGTCTTTAACCCTTACACTGTGTATAGTCACTATAAAGTGCCTCTATCCAGGTGTAAAAGAAGATGAAATTAACTTCTTTGGAATTGCTGCAAAAAGGAAGCAAAAATGTAGGATTTGGAACTTCCAGATGTGCTTGCTAAATTAATCACTGGACAGCAGCTGGAATAATATTTCTCTTTTTCAAAAAATTATACAGAGACAATGATTTTTACTTTTACCCTTTTGACTAAAGCTCCTCCATGGGGAAGACAGATTCATCTCTGAAGACATATTCCATAGGAATGCAGTCATAAAGTTGATGACTGACAAATTTGATATGTTTCTGTTATTTTATACAGTTTCTGTTACTTTATACAATTCTAGCAAACTTAAATATGAAAATTTCAAAAATGGTTATAAAGACAACCCCAACTTACAATATAATTTTGAAGAAGCAGTTCCACAGACTCTCGCCTTCCGTATTTGATAATCCATGATTTTAACTTTGATTCTGCAAAGACTAAGAGTGACAGTAGACGGTACTTCAGTTCCAGAAACTCCATCTTCAACAGATGGAGCTCAGATGAAGAGACAACAAAATTAAACCTATAAAATGAATCACAGTATAGTAAAATACAGCAATATTCATTTTTGCAGAAGAGACTGAAAGCAGTTCAGACATTTTTCTAATCTTTCACCTCATTTAGAGTCTACAAACATTTAATTATGTGTGATGATATTCTGATGACTGCTCTTGAACAAGAAACTAATTCCATTTCTTTTTAATCGTAGAAAACATAATTTCACTTCTGTTTCTAAGTTTTGCAAAGTCATTTTTCTTTTTTTCACATGCATGGCTGTTATATAACATTTCTTCCAGGGACAAGTAATAACAGAATCAGTATAAAAAAAGTATTCCCATCCAAAATATATTGCTTATTTTGATTCTCATCAATCTTAAAAGCATCAGGTTTTTCAGTATATTGTTGTATATATTCTAGGAGGTTTTTCCATCCATCTCAGTTTGCCACTGAGAAATATAACTAGACAGTGATCTCTGCATGAACAGATGAAAAAGCAAACAGGCTCCTCTTCATGCACAGAAGCTTTTCATTTCAGATTGAAAGCCTTACCTGTCTGCCATATCCTCTAACTGGTCATGTGGAACAGGCACGCCATTAACAGACCTGGTCCTGTGGATCTCATGGAACGCCTTTTTGTGACCATCTATGTTTTTCAGCAGATCCTGAATGGATTTTAAGAGAGAGATATTGAGAAAGTGGGGGGAGGGAGGAGAGGGAGAGAAAAGGCTCACAGTAGGCTATCTAACTAATAAGCACAATTTTAAGCCGGCTCTGATGACTCAATATAGTTAACTATTTGATCGTGCTCTCACATTTCCATGCAAGCTAATGCATACCACATAAGCATTTACATCAACTAGAACTTTTACACAGGGAACCCCCTTATGTGAAGCTCTGTTACAGACATGATGAACAATTATGAAAGATTTTAAAACAGGATACACTGCAAAAGGTTTAACAAAACAAGAACCCTTAACTGTATTAAATAATCTCTGAAATTCAGTCTGCCAATATGCTAACATCCCAAAAGCATAATCCTCCTAAATTTACTCTTTAAATCTTTGTAACAGATACTAACCTTTGCTAAGTATAGACTGAAATTTTAAGCAACTAATCTGCTCTACTATATATAGGAAGAAGATCTATAGCTCCTTCTCTAAGTACATATTCCGTATTTAGTAAACTTTTCACTCTCTCACCATCAAAAGACTTCAGGGTGGCTGTCTCAGTACTGCACGAGCGGCTGCGGAATGTGGTACCCGACCCGTATTCCTGCGATCTGAACTGTACCAGTGAAAGCCCTACAGCAGAGCACACTCCAACTGTAACTAAGCAACACCGCTTCCAACGGCTTCCTGGAGATTACACATTGAAATGAATGACTGGCAGCAGTCTTTGAAGAGATACTGCTAGCAGTAACACGTCAAGTCCCCAGAGAACGGCTGAGAGGGCACAGAATGGTGGGGGTTTTTTACTGCAGACAGACAGCTGCTAGCACAAGGTGCTCAGAAGCCTGCTAGCAAAGAAGATTGCACAAAGGTTCCCCCTTTCTCACCTCAGGGAACAAAATGCAGGCTTCTGTACAGATCCTACATATGTGTTTATTCCTACGTGCCAAGGAAGGGCTTCTCCCCAGCCAATTCTCAGTGTTTGCACAGGAGGAATCAGTGGAAATTCTCTGGCTCAGCTCACCAAATGGCCCCATCCCCATCAACCTGCCTGGGTTTTCATTGTTTTCTGCTTCAGCCAACACCTTGCTGTGAAGAGAAACGAGCTAGGCTTTCTCAGATGCAGGTGATGTGCTGATTTTACCATGGTGAAAACTCCTGTGACTGACATAGTCTCACATAAAGGAAAGACTTGGATCAAATATCTCACCTACATTTGAGACCTTGCTATACAAGGGATGCAAATGATGCAAAGAGATGCCCCTAACATGCACCCCTAACTGGTGAGTCAAAACAAATCACAGTAGTTCCATTCCAACACCAACAGGAAGCCCATGAAAACTTACATGCAGCATCCTCATAAAATGAAATCCTGCTCTGGGAAATGACCCACAACAAGCACAGACACTGTCCTTAATTCCTGGATCTTGGTAGCAATAGCAACTAAAATAAGCATAGGTGCTTGCCTGATCTCACAAGGTTTGTCCAAATAACCTTGTACATTTTGTACTAAATTCAATTAGGCCATAAGCTATAAAGTTCACTAAAATAACCCATTGTCAGATGAGACAAAGATGAAAAGGAAGCAATGATGTCATCTGAACAAATCCAAACAAACAAACAAACTAGAAGGCAGCAAGGAAACAAGGACTGAAAAAAATACATGAATACATTTCTGGTACTATTCAGTAGCACATTCGGATTCATGAATTCAAATCTGAGCAACAAAACAAACTCCAGGAACAAATATAATAATATATGCTTCTCTTGAAGCTTTTTCCATCCCACTCCCATGGGAAAACTCCCCTGGCACAGATTAACCTAAATCAAAGTTTATTTGTTGGCATAGAAATCCCTCACCACAGCATTTCTGATGCAAATAAAAACAGTTTAGGGCACACTCTTTTGTACTTCTTATGAATGTATCAAAAGGAGGTCTACAGTGTTCACATTTTAAGAACAAAAGAGTGTTTGACTTGTTAATTTTTTTAAAATAAAAGTTAATGAAATTTTGCATTACAAGAGACAAGACCCTGAAAAAACCGTATCTTCCTTACAGATTTTAACTTTTTTTTCTTTAATTTCATTAGTTACTACTCAAGTTAGAAGAGCTACAATTGTTCTAACAAAAAGGAATCAGGTGACCATGAAACTTCTCAGCTTTTCATGATATAACATTGCTTTCTGATGAAAAAACCCTATCCATATCCTAAACACAAAAATAACAAATTTACAAAATGTTTTAATATAGAAGTAATAGAGGAGAAAAAAAAGCAATACAAAACAATACAGCCTCAAGTACTGCTTTTCTCTACCCCATCTTTTCCCTTTCATTTACTGGTTCAGTTTCTTTTATCATCTCACCAGCATATTTTTTCACCAACACATTTTTCTCACACATATTATGCAAATCCACAGAAAAAAAACCACACCATTTTGGTTTTAAATGAGAACTTGGACTCAGCAAAGAATGATGGTACAATTATTTACATTCATCTGGAAAATTTCCTGTTTACCACAGCACGCTATCTGCCATCACAGATGGCTATCCTGCTATCTGTCATCACAACACTATCAAAATTCACTTCATTCTCAGTTTCTCTCCCCCACGAATGTCACCTGCACTGACTATCAGCACAGTTAGTGCATTTATTCCCTTTTTCCTGTATCACCCAATTAGTTCATGCTGGTTGAACAACACACCCAATATTATGAGCTCCCTACACAATTTTATCATAGAAAAATTAAAATAGTAATACCTGACCTACTTCAGGTAGGAGAAGGAAAAACATTTGAAAGCAATTCTGAAATCTGAATATTGGTTGCAAGATACACAGATGTCACAGTTCAAATGAACATGACAAGACACCAACCTTTAGCTACCACCAGGACAACACAACCCACAGAAAGTAGAAATAATTATTTTTGCAGAGTATGGATCATTTAAAGCTATGAAAACAATGGAGGGTTACACACAGAATGAATGCATCTCCCCCTACCTTGTGTTGTTCAAGCTTCCTGTGTATTGTGTTTGCTGTTTCCTCATGAGCTTGCTGAACAGTTACTTCTTCCCTCAGAGCAGCCTCTGCCCTGTACAGCCAAGCACCTATGGTACCCAAAGGTGCAGGAAGGGATTTATCAAGGTGTATGTGCCAATCAAGCATCTAGGAAGTAAAAGGAAAAGGACTGAAATTCCTCCCTTGCTAAATAATACAAATAAGTGCATTTATAAAAATCATACTTTACACTGTAAAATCAAACCCCCATCTAACAGAGTATAACAATAGACGTAAGTCTAGGTATATTATTCCACATGAGTTTGGAAATTACAGCATTCTCACAGACAACAAAACCTCTATAAGAATTTGTTGATTTATCTATTTCTCCTTTCTGAATGGTAGTTGAGTTACAGAATGATCACAAATAAACTGGAACATGAGAAGCAAATGAGAAGCAAAATATCTAGAATTCCATCAGTTAATAGGAACAGAAAAGGCATACAAGACCTTCTACCAATGTTATTTAATTCATACTCCTGCATAAAATCTTTATGTCTCTATATTGAACATACTTTTTATATGTAAGGTTCACATGAGTCTCAAAAGTCTGTGGAAGAATACAGCAATAAAACACTGTGTCTTATTGGCAGTGCCAGATATGGGAGTGAAAACATAATGAAAATTATGTGAAAACTCCAGAATAATTTTAAACAGATCCTCTGTTAAATACATGACATTAAAAATATATATAGGCAGTATGGATATACACTAGTAATAATGTTTTAATAACTTTTAATTTGGGTAAAACAGTATAATGTGCTTAGAATTTTCCATTCAGTTGTTCAAAATTCCAATCATGAATATTAACACTAATTTATTACTGTTGAAAATAGGTCAAAAAAATAATTAAAACCTCATTTATTGGTGAAGTATTCAGTATTACACAGAATTTATTTTTTTTTAGTTATACTAAGAAATGTTATATTAGAATTTCTCAAATAACTAGCAATTTACATTGGAACATTGCGTTTGGAAGTTGCATTGTGTAAGCTTTTCTTTCTATCAACATCTGGAACTTGGCCGAGTACTGTCACCACTCTTTCAAGTAAAGGGAAATCTCAAAGTATAGTCTTTTTCTTGAAGTTCGTATTACATCTTTGAGCAATATTAAAGATGATAGTGCAGTAAATATTCTCAAAACAAATAGGAAATAATTCAGCAGTGCCTGAAATTTGGTCCACTTTTAGTTTCCTGATCCCTAATAAAATCAATAGCAAACAGGTGTTTGAATTATTTTAAAATCCACCGTTCATTTAATAAAAAATATATATAGCATAATGATTTTCAACTTACCCTGGAAGTAACTCTCTCCCATGCTTGCTTCACCACAGCTTGATCAAGTGATAATTTACCATCTTTCCTTACTGACTGGGTTGCAAGTTCAAACTGTTTTCTTTTTACCTCATATTGTACTCTGAAATGCTTATATGACTGCACAAAGAGAAATCCAAATCAATTGCAGTAGAGAGTGAAAGAGTTAAATTCGTTAACATTTATGGAGTACCATAACCTATGTTATGGAAACCTATGTATGGAAATTTTGTACTGATATCTGTCCTAATCTTCCCCAAAGAGGAATAGCACTTCTGTATTTACATGTATATTTTTTTAATATATATATAGATAGGAATTTTGTATTTCTCTTCAGCTATCAGATGCATGAACCATATATGAAATTAGATAATAATTGATCAGATAAAATTGTAACTGGATTTAATGCTACTTGGGACAGTGAGACAGTGACATTTAGAGAACAGTCAAGCTTTGGGAGAGAATTTAGGCCAAGTTTTGTATTTCTGATTTAGACATTAACCTTTGAGAGAGTGAACGAAAATAAAACTCTAAGTCCTGTCCTCTCCACCTGTCACCTCATCCAGCCTTCAGTCATACCTCCTATCTGAGCTAAATCATGCAGGATCTGGAGGGATGGCACAGACACATGCTCTCTTCTAACTAGGACAGTCCTTCTTCACACTGCTGAGAAAAGCTCGGTGTCAGGCCAACCATCTGTGCACTGTCCTACGTAGCAAAGCTGGAGCTGGCATTATAACTCCTCCACCAACAAAAAGACAGGACACTGTGTGTCCCTATTTCCTTAAACACTGTAGTGACTCTCATATACACAGACTGCACAAAATACTGCAGTACCTGTTACACATAATGATGACAAAGATTTGTAATCATACATCATTTCTCTGCTGCTTACCTGATACTTCTCTTGTAAGCTTGTTTCTGCCACCTGTGCTCGGGCTATGTCTCTTTCAAATTGTTCTGCCCACACCTTTAGGTCTCTTAGCACCAGTCTGTCTTCCTTCTATGATGTAGTACAACCACACGTTAAAAAAACCCATTGCAGCCTTTTAGGAGAGCTGACACATGTAGTCCAGAAATTAACATCTCTACAGCAAGTCAAGGTTATCAGTTGTAGTGAAAGCAAATGTGCCCAATTCTCTCATCATTTACCTTCATACAGTCCAACTGAAAAGCATTTTCTCAGTTGAAAAGCATTTTCTCAGTATGAGAGAAGTCACCAACTAGACATTAGTCTTCAACAGATTAGCAAAGTCAATTTTCAGTTGAAAAGTTAATTGAGCTGAGACAGGAGAGGATTTTTTAATCTTTTACCACCATTTTATTAGCTGGTCTGCTGTTGCTGAAAATAAAATTATTGTCTGATTGACTTCAGAGTAATCCTTGACATAAAGCTCAAAATCCAGAAGTTAGCAAAATATTTAGAATATTTTCACATGGAAAGTGAAAAGAAAGAAAGAAACCCCAAGTATATTAAATTTCTTTTCCTTCTATGTCGTTTTATGGCTTTGAAGAAAAGCATATTTGTTTTACAGTTTACCACTTCAGTCTGTCATGGCACTGCAGTTTGGTAAGGCTGCAAAGTTTTCTGCAGAATTCAGTAACCTGGCAGTGGACAGAAGAACACTAACAGGAAGTCTCAGGTCTGTGAGCATGTTATAAGCAAAAGTTATCAGGAAATAGAAAGTATTCTGTGCACTGGTCAAGAAGGATACAAGTGTCCCTCTCAGATTTCCAAACAATGAACCAGCTGTGTTGGCTGTTAACTAGAAGCCACGTTTTGAAACCAAAGAAGCCTTATTACTGCCAATTTGCCAGAAACAGACAAACAACAAATTTGTCTATTACAGAACAAATACATAACGTAAGCTAATCACCTAAAATGAGTCACACTTCAAGCATTATGTGAGAGAAGAAATACTGGACCATGGGATAAAAAAAAAAAAAAGAGTAGTCACTGCCTGCATTTAACAAACAAAGTACTGTCTTGTAAGAAATTAACCTGACAGGGGAAAGAAGCCAATTCATGGTTCCTTTCCTTGAAAGCTGTCTAAAATATGTAAAATATAATTTCCCCTTAATAATTTTTAAAAGATAAAGCTTTTGCTTTATTTCAGCCAAGAAAATGACAGATTCCTCAGATAAGAAAGAAATCTTTGATGTATTTCTACTAATTCTTTTACTGAGCCTCTACTCAGAACAGTGGTAGTTGGCTGGACATAATTTGCACAACAGATTTGCAATTATCACAGTTATCCTGACAGCCAGGTAGTTGCAGTGAGGTTAACATGCTGTTAGAGCAGCTGGGCTGGAACAAAGTTCTCTGTATCTCGTGCTCCTGTCTTCTCACACACACAGGCTGATACCTGAGAAACAGAAAAGCACAGACACAACACTTCCCTGCTCTAGATACCTGTAATACTGGGCTCTCCTTGGTGTCCCAAGAAGCCAAAACCCCAGCACTTCCAAATTTTTAAATAATTTAAATATAGAGGAGGAGAATAAAATTTCTGTTCTTCTTGTCTGTGTGTGTGAATATAACATCAAGATTCTTTAAGAAAAACAGCAAATTAATGACTACCCCCCTATGAGGAAAATCATAGACTCATTTATGCTAGAAATTATCTCTAAGATCACCAAATCCAGCCAAGTGGAATATAAAAAAGAGAGCATCTTAACTCATTCAGCCATGAATAAAGGACTTTGGTATTAAATTTGCTCTATTCCAAAGAAGCTACAACTTCAGTGAGACTATTGAGATATCTATTAGTATTTAGCTGCCAGCTCCATAAAAGCAATGCTAAACTACGCATCTTAGTGGACTGAAAATACTACAGCAATCTTACCAACTGAAAATTTCAGTAAGATGTTAGATTGAAGTCATGAAGGGAAGAAGTGTGTCCCAATGCTCTGTATATTACTTCTATAATTCACAGTATAAAATTCAGTTTCATAAAACACTGTTTTATATTCCTCATATTAGTTAAGGTAAGACTTTGACAGGGCATCTATATGCTTGCAGCTATTCATATAGTAAACTGAGCAAAGCAAGCATTTTGCAAGATTACCTCATCAGTTTAAAAATTTAAATTTAAAACCCATTTTGAGCAAATGTTTTTGAAATAGAGTATCCCTGGGATTAAGAATATCTCTATGGTATCTGAAGATAACACAGGAATAGCCTCACCTCTCTCAGACCACATATGGTTTCTCTCATACTAAGTTAACAGGTAGCATTTAGTCTTCCGTATTATAAAAAAAGCATTTATTTAGGCAAATTTTGATCACTTTAATTGCAAAAGATGTAGATGCTTCAGCAACCACCTAACTGGACACTATAAATTACATTTTGCATCAATGCATGATGAATCTTTTATTTATTTATATGTTTTCACAGGTTTCCAGTTCAGTACATCACTTACCACCTGGCAAATTAAATTCTGTGGTCCTTGGTTGATACTAAAGCACTTTAAAGTCTCAGTTTGGGTAATCAACAGAAGAGATTCACTTTCTTAGACATCAAGGCACTTGTCATCGACACCCACCAGATTTAATGAGCTATCATTCTTAAAAAAAGACTTTCATTAGTGTCTAGTATTCTTACTCTTAATAAATCAAAATGACATTCTCACTGATATGTAAACTATTTTCTAAAGTCTGCCTCTTTGAAGTAGCATACAGATGAGAAGATAAATCACCACACAAGTTATCAAGAATAAATTTAACTATTTGTGCTTTCTCAAGCATGAGGAACATTAATCTCTGATCCCTTTATTTGAATATATCTAAAATCCTGTGGTTCATTCAGTATGCTACTTCCAAGCAGCATTTCTAAATATTAATTTATCCTTACACAGTTTCATGAATGTTCACATATTTGTAGAGATGAACAGAATTGGAGCACTCAGCTGACAAGGAACATCAAAGAAAGTATTTAGAGAGAAGAGTTTATGAGTTCTGATATGAAAATGGAGTACACTTTAAATTTGCAAAGAAAATTTCAGCCTAGAATCAGTATTTTATTAACTGATATGCCAGAGTTAATTTGAATATTATATAATACAGAATATTGTAGGGTTTAAAGAGCTTAAAATATAATGAGAATCTTAATTACGGACTGGAGAAGAAGTATTTTGTTTAGTTTCCTAACATGTAATTATAAACAAGGTGTACTGATCAAACTCTCAGGCACAGACACAATACAATTTTCAAATACTACCTTTTAAATGAAAAAAAGTTTAAGTCTGCTTTTCAGGGACATGGAATCATTGTATTTCATATGTACTAAGAAAATGAAGTCCCTTCAAAAATGTTTATGCATAAATTCAACTGATTATGCTTTTCATTTTGAAAACTCTGGCTTATATATACATATAGGTTACTGGGTATATATATATAGGTTACTGAAACTCACTCTCTGACAGCAGTATCACAGACACAGGGTGAATGCCGAGCCAGGCATCACCTTCAGGGATGAACTATTAATGACTGGCTGCAGAAGTAGACTAAATCCTTGGAAAAGCTCAGAAAGCTATTTTTGCAGCTGCTGCTCAGAAAATTCCTCTTACACTGGGGAACTCTGCTGGCATAAAAATGTCAGAGATGACAGGATTATCTTCTGAATTACTTGCTCATCAGAGCACAAGAAGAGAAAGACTTTACTTCAGAAATACTTTGAGGGGGTGAGCTTTAAGTACAGCTAAATTTATACCATGATA
Source organism: Passer domesticus (assembly GCF_036417665.1). NCBI lineage: Eukaryota > Metazoa > Chordata > Aves > Passeriformes > Passeridae > Passer > Passer domesticus. The sequence goes on from NC_087476.1 coordinate 58,801,096, forward strand.
AGGAAATCAGCAGAGCTTTTACCACTTCAAATCTCCTCTGGCTTAAGAAGTAATGTACTGGGGCTCTGTAAGGCTAAGGATTTATAAAGTCCCATTAAAGGTGCCCAAACTTGCTTGAATGGATTGAGAATATAGGACTAATTCTGTTATCAGCATAAATCTTTGCTTCAATACATCACTAGTTAGATATACATAATATGAGATGAAGATGAACCTTTGATCCTAGTAATTTTAAAATATTCTATTTTATAAATTTATTTAGAAAAAAAAATCCTAACCAAAAAACCCCCAAGAATGTGGAATCTACTAGGCAATTAACTGGATCAGATCAAACTATAAACACTATTGACTGACTGCAGTGACACCTGCTATTTATTTCACAATGTATTCACTTCTGCAGTCTTCCGTTTCACCCCTGAATGCTCACTTCACATACTCTGTGTTAAGCTTCTGAACTTCTCTCAGTCAATATGAGAAAATTAGAAGTATCTAAAAGTCTAGGTTGGTTATAAAAGTATATTTTTAAAAATATCATCATTTAGATGAAAAAGGAGCAGCACATCACACAACTACAAATGAATATTCTCCTTCCAAACTGCAAGCCACACACATCACTTACACAACCATACACTCTACTATCTACTTTATAAACCTAAAGACATACAAAAATATTCATCTAAAATGAGATTAGATGTGTAGAAACATTGAACTATAATCTATTTATTTCATGTTTATATCTATACTTAAGCATAGTCTGATATTTATTATAGGAATGTTGACTTGCTTTTCTATAATATTTCTGTTAAGTTATTTGCAAAATTAAGTGTTAGGCTGTTGGGGTCAGCTCATGTAAGAGAGCAGATATTGTGTTAATGTATTGCTTTTCAGGAAAGATAAACTTAAGGTTAGCAAACTAATGTACATTAACACCCCCAAAATCTAAAGTCAAATAAGTGCAGGATGAAAAAATATAACAACCATGAAAGTTCCAATTCAAGCAACTATTCTGAGCATACACCCTTACCTTAAATTTCATAAAAGAAATGACAAAAGTTGGGATTGCTTGAAGTTCCTAGCAATATGAAACAAATGGGAAAACAAGAAGCAAGGAAAATAAAAAAAAAAAGAAAAGAAGCAAAATAAAATAAAGCAAAGCAGGCAGAAAGTCCAGAAAGAACAGTAAGAGCCACACATGTAGGAATACAAGATGTACTTAGAACTATTAACAAGCTCAGGTGTCCATATCATATCTAGTGAAGTAGTTTTCATATTAGATCTGATTTCCAGATTGCTAGTCACTACATGATTTATTTTATCTGGAAAAATAATTACTTACCTTAGAGTCACTGTGTTTCTTTGAGATGTGTTGACTACACGAGTTCATACATGTTCATAGCTGGTCCATGCATGAGAGATTAGACCCCTTTTAGTTCTGAAAATGCACACACAACTAGCTGTTCCCTCTGACCACAAATAAGGGATAAGTTTCAATCATTACTCCACTTTGTCCAATGCAAATTCTTTATGAACTGAGCATTGAATCAGGAAGGAAGATGAACAGGAATTTGTGTGGACAACACATCTTGAGGTAACACAGTGACAGCTGAGTTGGGTGGAGGGTGGGGTAAGAGGGTTAGAAATCTCCTCTTGCCCTTCCTCTCCCTACAAAAATCCCCCCAGACACAGTCCAGTCTGAAGTAGGATCCTTCTAACTAAATGTAGGCACCTGCAACTAGGATAGTCCCTTTTCAGTCCTTCAAGCAAGGTAGATGAAACCAGTTGTATCTAGCATCTAATGTCCAACTCATTCTACAGCAGGCACTTAACACATGTCAGGTAAAAGATATCCTTAAACAAGAAAATGGGATTAGTCCAAGAGTTCAGGGGACAAGAGTCTTGCAATGTTACCTCTTCCAGGTACCTGGATTGTTTGATAAATATTTCTTTAGACTATACTTCAGCAGGAAGACAGAGAGGCTAAAAATAGGGGGTCATACTGGTCACAAAACCAGAAAGCATTTTAATCAACTGCCAACAATGTTTTATATATCATTACCTAAGGGATGGATTGATCTGATTCTGTTTTATCTCTGTTAAAATGCTCTGCAACACAGGCTTCCAGAATATTTTTTGTTGAAGACACTGTCTTAAGAAAGATGTCATCTGGGAAAGTGTTTATCTTTTGCTGACTACAGGTGGAATGTCATAAGCTTTTAGATTTTAAAGGTGAATCCTGTTCTAAGTAACTAAACTGACCAAATAATTTAAAGATGGACATGGATCCTCCAGGACAGTAAAAAGGACTATAGTTCTTCCTCCAGGAAACAAAGAATGATGGCATTAGAAATTTAGTGCAATGTCAAACTCTTACTTTCTTCTCAAAGTCTGGAAGTTACTAGTTTCTGCAGCATGACATCCAAGGGGTCAGCACTTCCACCAAAATTTATGTGGATTGCTATTGGAATATCTAAGAAGAGGAAGTGATTCTTTGATCAGCATATTAGCATGTCAAATTTATTTGTGTTGTTCTGCTTCCTAGTGATTCAAGTAGAATTCCTGATGCAGCTCATTATTTGCCCTTCCATAACTTGTGTGCTGTGGGTACAGCCAGAGACAGGCAGAGCATGGAATGGCTCAATCCTGTATTCTTCTGCATCATCTCTGCATAAAGTTCAGGGGAAGGGGGTGAGGTTGTTCCTCAAAACCCAATCCTAGCACAACAGAAGGCCTGGCCAAGGCTGTTGGTAGCAGAAGCTGCCCTGTGTGCCATGGTAGGAGGATGGCAGGACAGCCTCAGCCCGAACGAGGCTTCAGCGGTCACTCAGTCCCTTCAGCAGCCCCACTGCTTAGTGGGATGCTGAGACACTGGCACAAGTATGTACCCAGATTAATGGTGCAGGAAGGAAAATAGTAAGTTCCAGTGCTCAGGCACTGGAATCAAACAGCAAAGCTATGGCTTCCTTAGCCTCACACACAGACTCCTTTCAAAGCTCTTTTCTACCTCTGTAGGGAATGCAGAGAAACACAGATAAAAAATTGTTTCTTCTTTCTCTCTTGCTGGGGCTGAGCAGATTGTCTCAGCAGTGCTTCCCGTGTTTGCCACGAAGAAAGCAAATCAGCACTAGGAAGTGAGTCATGATAACTTGGCATTGCTGAGCACAGCATTCCAGTGCAAAGCCAATGCACTAGAGCCTACACAAAACCAATTCCAATGAAAAAACATGACTGAAAACAATTCCTTACAGCAAAGAGTTAAATATCAGTGTGAAATAGAAAGGAACCTCTGCTAAAATTTTAAATGCCTCTCAAGCATAAAAGCCCAAAGCCTGAACCTAAGCAATACCTTGGACCATTCTTGTTCTTATCCAGAAACCCAGTGTGATTGAAATATAAATGACACATTGCTTCAGGCAACAAATTATTACAATATCATTGGTGTTATGCTTAAAAATCTTAAGGAACTTTAGGATCCATTGGTTTGTTATTATTTACAATTATTTACAAAAGTGCTATTTTTTGCTCCTGCTACTCCTGAAAAGAGGAAAATATCTGCAAGATCACCATATTATTCTGTCCACCTACTGAACATCTGCAAGACTTGTTCCTTTATTCTTGGCTAATCTTTCCCACTTTTCTTAGTGTGCTTGTCACTTGAACTGTTCATCAAAAGGAAATATAATAAACCAAAAGAAAGCTATAAAATGTATTTATAAAGCTCCCCCTTCATTATAATCTGGTTTTTATAGTTATGCAAGAGAAACTTACATCATTCTCTGGCACATCAGTCACTGTATGATGGGGATCAGGATAGTACTTCAAAAACTGGGCTACATAGGTCATGACAGACTTTTCATCTGGCTTTTCAACATCCACATCTAGACAAATAAAAGCATGGAAAAATAAATTTTTAGCTGAATGGCATAAAATTCTGCTTAAATATCTAACCACTATGAATTAGCACATCTGGCTTGAGACACGCCAAGTAGTTAAACTTTTGCAAGTTGAAAAATGCTTTTTCAACTAAGTATTAGGTACCTTCTGGGTCAAGGAGCCTTGGGATTCCTAGTTCTGCTTCTGCAATTGTGAAGGCTTCTTCCAGGTTTTCTCTATTTGACCTTCCCCTCACTTTCTCCATGTCCACTAAATCTGGTCGGATAGCATGAATAACAGAATGAAATGCAACACCACTCCTCCAACTTTGTCCAAAATCTTTGATTTCGATTCCAACTTGCCTAAAAAATATGAAAGGGAAAGAAGTTACTAACAACATCAGGACCACAAGAAACGAGGAGAGACATGAATGCTCGACCCAGGGATTACCCATCATTAAACCTAAACCACTTGTTCCTGTAGTGCCCAGTTAGGTCAACTGCAGCTTCATCTACCCACTGCATACATTCATTTCTGCCTATGAAGCTCCAGCTGTTTATCATATACATGATGTATTTGTCTCCAGTGGGCTTGCTAGTGCCAACAAGCCATGAAGCAATGAGCAATGGAGAGCCCAAAGCTCTCAAAGTTGTTATATGACACACACAGAGTCTGTGGATGCACACACTTCCAATCACTATTAACTCCCTCCCTATAAATCTCACTCCATTAAAGCTGCCGCAGTTCAATTAGGTGCATCAGTATCATACAAATAAAATTCCAACAAGCCTGTGCTAATCTGTTATTTTTTAAAATGATAGCATGGACAGCGACATCACTGCTGTTTAGGGACACTACAACACTCAAATTTCTCTATGTTCCGCACAAATGATACATAACTTCATATATTTAGAACACTTAATAAACACTTTATTTAAAAATAAACATATATGATCCAGAAATAGCAATATACAATAAGAAAGTAATCAGAACTGAATCACACTTCCAAATCACTGCTTCTTTTACCAGTAGTTCTGAAAGGCATGGTGATCCACAGACAGCAAGATGGTTCTTAACTTGGTCTGAGCAAGTAAGCATCCTTTCAGGACACAAAGACACTAAGGTAGTCTTGCCATTGGGAGGTTCAAGCAAAAGTAACTGAGTAAAGCTTCACTCCAATGTCACTGTGATCAGTGAAACACTTTCACTGTCTTTAGGGAAGTAGCCCTTGCAAACAGTGTGAAGCAGACCCAGGTGAAGTGTACCACTAGGCATCACTCGGCTTCTTTTGGCATATTTTATCAGCTCTTCCCAATAAAATTGACAGCTTAATTTATGCATCTATTTTCATTTTGTTAGTTTGCATGCTGGAAATAGAAGCTGATCAATTTCCATTGCCGGTGTCTTACCAACAGCAGTGCAAAGGAAGAAATTCAAATTAGACAGCACTGCACTATAAATTACTGTATTCTACCTCTGCATAAGTCTGAATCTTTGCAATTACATTTATTTTCTCTGAGGCACCATCCAATAACTGACCATTTCCCCTCTATATTTTGCACAATTGATGTCTTCAAATAGCAGTGATTCTTTAATTTGAGCAAATAAATCCATATTATTTTACACCTCTGATTTTCTTATTGCAGAAGCTATCAAACTACTACAGTATCTTTGATATAATTTATGAGGGGATTAATGCCTTTTTGAAGGCTGAAACAGCAGGCATGGGATCATACAGAATAAAGGAAAAAAATCTTAACTTAACTAGACATAGCAAGAAATAACTCCAAAATAACTTGGATTAAGAAAAATGAAGATTCAGGGCTATTTGTGTAATAATATTTCCGTTGTATCAAAAAATTGCAAAGGGATATACATAACTTTTCATCACTTTCCTTTCAACAGCAAGAGCCAGATTTTAATTTTCCTACAAGCTTTCACTGAGGAATGCTTATTCAGTGTGGTACTGGCAGTGTCACATCAAGTATTTTGGCAGCAGGACTAATGCACTGTCATTCAGGCATCTAATTCCCCTTTCAGCTCCTCATTCTGTCAGAGATAATCCCATTCATTAGTCAGAAATTATAAAACATTATTGCATGCAAAATTAATGTAAATAATTACTTATTACTTAATTTGTTTTATGGCAGTAACATTTAGCAGCCTCAGTTATCAAAAAGAATGTGGTGAGGGGCTTTATAATTATATACAGAGGAAGATACTATATAAATAAAGAGCAAAAGGATGATCCTCGACTGAGAGAGCTTAGAATGTGAGCAAAAAGCTTTCACTTAAAATATAAAATCAGTTCATCTCTGGTTTACTTACTTTGCTGCTGTGTACTGTAACCATTTTAACAAAGCCTTCCTGGCACTTCCTTGGACCTTGGTTACCACCTTCCGTTTGCTTGGGGGACTTGCAGTTTCTGAACTGACAACACTTTCCACAGAAGAAGCACTGCTAGACAAGGGCTGCAGCTGTGGGAGGTTGCTTGTAAGCTCTTCAATCTGCAGGGGAAAAAATGTTAATGAACTCTTTTTAGATAACCTTCTTGATTCATACCAGTTTCTTTAATCATTTCTCAATACAACTGTCTAAATAAAGTTGGGCAGAAGCTATAATTAACTGTGTTTTACTTAAGCATACATTACAGGAGCTTCAGAAACGCTAATGCATGTGCCCAGAAAATGGTCCTAAACTCAGAAGCACGAGGCATCTAATAATTGACTTCACACCCTAGAGCTAGAAAAATATGCAAGTGTGTCATGTTATCTATTATAGGAAATTATCACCAAAATAGAAGTCAATACCTTACATATAGTTTAATTTTAGATTATAAAATATCCAGATTATTTTAAAATGAAAGTTAAACTTTAGATTAGAAAATAATAATTTCGGAGGAGTGTTTTTCAATTAAAGAACAGCAGCGACCTCAATTATCTGACCTGGATAGTTTTTTACTTCCTGTTGTACTGTTGCAGCATAAATTCAATTGTATACAAAGCTACTTAGAGGTACCTTGCGACAAAATAGTGAATGTACTGCAGGTAAAGTGCATTAAAATGCTTGCTGAGAGTGTAGGATGGCATCAAATGAAAATCTTGATTAACTTCAAGAACATTAATTTCACTAAAAATTTTATTCTTTAACATGACAAAGCTATATCCAGAGGAAGTTGCAGGATTTTTTTATGCTTTCCTCTTAAAATCCAAAGTTGTCACATTGCAGAATGAGTCTGCCAGAATGAGAACCACAGCTCTTATGGATTCCTGCTTTCAATCATGTTAAAATTATGTATCTGCCTGTGAGAACTAAAGGAAAGGTCAAAAAATGACAAAACTTATGCAGAGAACTAGAGTTTTAGTAAGCCTGAGAAACACGATCTTCTCTCTTCATTTCAATGAGCTACAAATTAAAATGTCAATATAATTCTGACTAACTTTTATTCTGATGGACTCTGAACTACTGAGGCATCACAGTGGTTGGGGCTGAGGAGAACAGCATCCCTGAAACATCACAAGGGAGCCAAAGAACCCCATAAAGAAGAGCAATAAAATTAGTTGTTATTTTAAGTGTTGAACAGTGACTCACTTTGTTAACCCATATGGACAGGATTTAGAAGCCAGTTTTACCGCCCACCTAACTTCAACAGAATGCAAGTGATTTCTCCTCTACAAATGCAACCCTCTCTCAATCTACATGATTCACAGCTAAATTTCATCCTTGCAAATACCTGCATCTGCCAGTGAAGTCACCATGTTTACATGTATGGTCTGAGAATAATTACTGACATCCAGTGCACCAGAATTAGACGTTCAATGCAGTCACCACTGAGGTTGCTAAAAATACTTGTAACAAGAATACACAATTCCATTACTTTCCTCTTTTGCTATGTTGTATTCTTTTGAGAAAGCAGAAGAATATGTTTCAGTGATGAAGGAACTCTGTTCTAGGCAAAGACACATCTACTCCACAGACAAGTACAATTTTACACAATGTGAGGCACCATCAACTGTTGCTTCATTCAGCATCAGATCCCCAGCAAATTACAAAGTGACTTAGCTACAGTGAAAGACTGGAACTATACCAGTTCATATAAAATGATGATCTGAACAACTGTTTGAGCAAATGACTCTGAAGTATAAGAAATGTAGTACCTGAAAATACAAAATTATGGTCCACACCAAGCCAAGCACAATAGAAGGCCTGCCATCAGCAATATCAGTTGAGTTTATGTTGACAAGCTTAATCTATATAGAAAAGAAAATGTGTTACTATCATACACAAAGTATAGCAATTAAGAAATGCATTTCAAATAGGTTCTATATTTGAAATGCATTTCTGCAATCAAACAAGATTCTCAATTTAAAAACCCCAAATATTGAATAGTGCAATTTCACATTTAGGCAATTATAATTTCACAGGCTGGATAGAGGCATCCTTTAGGTTGGATTCAGCTTATGGAACTCTGCTATCGACCGCCCAGGTACACCTGACACCCTGCAAATTTCCAACTCCCTCTAGTAATGGAAAACTTTTAAGACCAATCCATGCTATTATTTGTAGAAAACATAATTTCAAGCAGAAAGGAAAATAAAAATTAGATAGAAACACTGTACAAACCGGAGATCCTCTGTATACGGACTAGCATGAAAAGCAAAAGGAAAAATAGGACACAAAAATAATTTTTTAATAATTATTAGGTAGATGCATTAATCCATTTTTTAATGCAAAGAAGGCACATTTTTGACAATAAAATTTTATCAGGAGAACAAATTAAATACTTGGCAACATATTTTAAATTATGCAGGGGTTTATTGATAAAGTTCTGAACCATGTGTAATGAAAAGAGAAAAGTGAGTTTAAAAATAAAAATGCAAAAAGGAAAGGGGTGGAAAAAGCATAAAGAAAGAAATGGGAAAAAAGAATGCTAGGGTTCTCCTGCAAGAGCATTTTATTGTAAAGGATATCACTACCACTGATTAAGGCCCCTTTGTGAGACAAGCCTAACAATAGCTCTTTTAAAAATAGAGTGGGAAAAAATTAGTTGACCAAGGTCAAATTAAGTTTTTCAACAGAAATGGGAACAAATTTCATGACTAATTTGACTGCTAATCCATAATCTGAATAAAATATCACCCTAAAATAAATTTGTAACATAGAAGGAAATAAAGAGGGGAATGTATGATAAAGAAAAAAAAACATGTAGATAATGCTCTAGGAAATGAGATAAAACAAGCAGTATTGGAAAGTTCGCAACTATGTTAGTACTTATTTCCTCAGCAAATCTAAGAGTCAGACACCAATCATGATAAAAATATGAACGACTGCCAAAGCGCCCATCTACTACAAGCTTGTTCAAGGACAAAGGCTGTGGATAAACCTTGGTGAGCAGTCTAAAGAAAAGATGGAGAATGACTTTGAGCAACTTCATTTGTCTCTCCAAAACAGAGAAAAAACTGCATTTCTCTGAATAAGCAATTGGAAATCCACTAGATAATGTCAAGTGCAAACAAAATGTTGTCCATGCCTCTAAGTTTTTTTCCAAATTAAATTTTCACAGGCTGCTCTGGAAGAGGCAGAGCAGAAGTCCCCAGAGTTCACATTTTTACTCCTCTCCACCAAGAAATCGACAAAACTCTAGGAAATTTGGCATTACTACTTCCTCCACCAGTCAATAAGGAAAATTTTCTATTCCGTATCTTAAAAAAATATACCTCATTCTCTCAGCTGGACCAATTCCAAGAAAAGCTTTTCTTTTTCTAGAAAGTGAGGTTGTTTTAGTATCTATCACAAATCAAAAGCCTTACAGGGACTCAGCTAAATCTTCTGATTAGGCTACTGCTCACAGAAGCACAGCCTATCTAGTCTAGTTATTGAGTTACCTTTATTTTATACACCATTAAGATGGATCTAGAACTAAAAATAAACTTTCCAGGACCACGAGAAAACTAATTTTGTCCAGAACAGTATCTGTTAATTGTGAGCTGCAGTCCGTAGTGTAACAGGAGTATTAGCAAAAGTCTCTTTGGACAGTGAAAACAGGAAGTTGATTTAAAGTGTAATATGTTTGTTTATGGGAAAGCACACAGAGGAAGGAGATCCTGTCTGTGTTTGTTGCCCTTTGAGTACAGCCCAGGGTTGGCATTCAGCAGCTGAAGGGGCATTTGCTGTCTGAACAGCATCCCCAGCTCCTCTGGGAGGAGAAGGGTGACAGGCTGGATAGAGGCATCCTTTAGGTTGGATTCAGCTTATGGAACTCTGCTAACGACCACCCGGATACACCTGACATCCTGCAAATTTCCAACTCCCTCTAGCAGAAAATCTGGGACATTAATACAACTACTAAGACGAGTGCAGACAAAAATCCTGAGATACCAGAAGGAAAAACACAGAGCTCTGGCAATCTCTCCTGATCTTTGGCGGGGCCAGTTTTCCAGCTGCACTGCTATAGTATTTGTGGGATCCAAGCAGGGTCACCCACCACACTGTGACATGGCAACTGAGGAACTGTGGGCGTTTTGCTCTTTGCCCCAGCCTTGCCTAATGCTTTGCATTAACAAACTATACTTTCTAAAATAGGTAGATTGTGAGCTAAAATGGACTTTTGTTTCAGAAATATATTATTCTTTATTTTGGTTATACATTTTCAATTTTTAAAAGTTCTCTTTACGATTTATTTTTACAGGCATCTGCTAAGATTGTTTCCCATGTAACATAACTGTAATTAGGTCTAGATGTCAGAGAGTCAAAGAGAGGGAAAGATTGCCAAAATCCAACAAATCCCAGTGAACAGTATTGTGGAGACTTAAAATTCATCAGGTGTAACATCTGCATTGACAAACACTGAAGTAAATGCAGAAATTAGGGGACAAAATACCCACAGTCCAATGAAAACATCCAGATCTGAGTCATTACAGTACACAGAGAAGTCAGGAAAAAGGGTAGAAAGGCCCTGCTTTAGTATGATATTCATAGCTAGATGAAAATTAGTTTTTAAGTTTTCTTCTTTTGTTAAATGTAAAAGTTATTTTTTATTTTCTAAAACAGCCACATCACTGACTCTACCAGAACAAATCCAGCAATTAGTCTGAAGTCCCGGCAAGTTAATAAGGTGTCATATTGCCCTAGATTTTCGTATCTGTAATTTCAGGAAATAGGTTTTTGCATCTAAAAGCAAGTGAAAACCAGAAATCTATTTTTTTTTTAAATTATAAATGAGTGTCTCTGCTGAACTAAAGTTCATTATTTGCTGAGAACAGCAGCAGGGAAGTAGAGATCATGAGAAACCAATAAGCACACTTAAAAAAAAAATCCATCCTCCAAGGTGATCCATTATTAATTTAAAAAACAAAAAAGGCAAGTTTCACCCTATGCGTTGCCACATATTAGTATTGGACCATACAATTTTTACTTTACAGGTGCTTTTAGACATTGTGTAGAAACTGAGGACTGCGTACACAGCTCAAATTTTGGAGACTAAAAACAGATGGGTATCTACAAATCATATCCTTATGGAGACAAATTAAAAAAAAGTAAAACCAGGGCTAAGTGCTACCATACCTACCCGTCTACCCTCCAGAAACTTGAGAGCTGTGCCAATGTTGGCAACCCAGTGAATTCGCTTCAGCTGACGTCCCTGCTCACAAGGCTTAAAGAGAAAGAACACATTAAGCTTCAATTAGATTTATGCCAGTTTGCTTCAAAAACTGAACTTCCAGGTTTATTCTCAATGCCTATGTAAAAATGCTCCTTGGAACAGTGAAATTGTTGAATTGCACCTTTGCATATATGGGGAGGACTGGCAGATACAGGGGACGCAAGTGTGATAATTCCATTATAAAAAAGTTATATATCTCTTAATCTCAGGATGGCAAATTGTTGGCTTCAGTCTGTAAACATCATTACATCAGAGAAATTTTTTCTAATGTAAAATAATTACTATTTTTGTACACATGAAAACAGACATTTATTATATATGTGTGTATCTATATATATGCATTTGAGAGAAGACAATATTCTCTCAGTGAAATATTTTTACCGGCAATGTATAAGTGAAAGTGGTTGTTACTTTTAAAATCAGTCTTCAATGAAGACATTTTACCTAAGAATTTTCATCCCATGACTCTAGTACCTTATTGGCAATTAAAACCTCAGCTAAATTCCCACTGAACAATGAATTGCACTGAATTTAAGACATGTAGGCTAAAAAAAAGACAATTTTTTAAAATTCAATCAAGAACATATGCTAGACATATATATCCTACTGTATATATATACTATATATAGTATCAATATGTATACATATTTATTTATATTAATTAATTTTATTTGTTTACTTATTATTTATATTTATTAATTTATATACATATAAATATATATAATATATATTATGTATGTAACTATATATACTTATATATACTTACATATATTTATTATATATAATATAAAATTACATATAATTGTATTATAATAAAACAATAGTATAATTATAATATATAATTACATATATTATAGATTATATACATATATATAATAAATACATATAGTATATAAAATATATATACTATATGCAGTATTTTTATATATTACAAATAAATAAATAAACAAATATATATCTATATCTATCTATCTATATATATATATATATATATAATATCCTACTACTGGACAGTAGGATTAAATTCCCCTTGGAATTTTATACTGTAATGCACTGTTGTAATTTAAATTCCACTTTAAATTCTTGTTCAGGATGTAACAAATGGCTTTAACAAAGGCCAACTATAAATTCTGAATCCCTCCTGCAGTTACTACAGGATATCACATGCTGGTATACATAACCTTTACGTTTACCAGACACAATTCTAGTTTTGGAATATCACTTGTCTTTCCCTAATTAATATAGGCAGGATACAACCCAGTGCATTTCACTTCAACAGGTGCCATCACTAAAATTCTTTTCGTGTTTCACTACTTCTGGTTTGCCACAAGAGGGAGGCTTTCTGTCTCAGACTAACAGAAACTGGAAGGGATATATTTCAGTGGAGCAGAAACACACTGGAAAGTACAGCTTTATCCCATTTCACAGAAAAATCATTTTCGCAGTTTGATTTACTGTCTAATGTTGGGGTTCACCTGCAATCAAAACAGAGGTGAAATATGAAAATGAGAGCAAACTGCCTGTATGTGAAGGAGTCTGTAACAACTGAGCCCTGGAGCCAGCTGAGCGACAGACTGCAGTTCTCCTTCACATGCTGCCACCTGATCTGGGAGCTGGTTTGCAGAAAGTCTGAGCCCTTGGCCTAAAATCCTTTCATTTTTTTACCCCATGCACAAAACTAGCCTGTCTCCCAAAAGACAGACTATTTGCTGCATGCACACCATCCCCTCTTCACATAACTTGGCTGTGAAAAAGCCATTTGGCATCATTTAAGGCTCTTTACAGTAGCAGAGCAACCGTCAAGGCAAATGGATATAAGCCCCCATGAAATTTCAGGAGCTTGCATGAGCCATAAATATAACAGGAAAATTTTCTTTTTTTTCAAGATGCAGAGAAGTAACTTGCAGTTTAAACCCTGATTGTGTCATAGCAGCAAAACACAGATGAACTACAAAAACTAATACAAATAAGAAATTTTTAGGAGCTACATGGCAAAATTAATAAAAATGCATACAATCAAGCATTCCTGCAATAATCTGTAATGATGCTTTTTAATCAGATAATCTACTCAATGAAAAACTTATTTTCTTATGAAGGAGTAAGTTTTTTTTACAGTAGAGAAATATAGAAACTTATTAGAAAATTGTGTCCCACAGAAGTTATGCAACAATCTTGTAAAAAGAAAAAAAAAGTTCTTGTAGAAGGAAGAACTTACCAATTTCTGCCCTGAAAGAACCTCCAAAAGGGCAATTAGCATTACCCCATCCTTGATATCTTCGAAGAGGTCATTCACCAGCATGGGAGGATTGCGCTGAAAAGGGAGAAGGCTTCAGATATCATAAAGGCCCACCAGTATTACATCCCAATTCCCTTCCTCTTGAACAGAAACCCAAAGAGAGTGGCTGGTCCCCTTCTTTGTATTTTTAAATTTTTAATGTCAACATATCCTTTAAACACTGCTTTGCCACCACATTGTTTACTTAACATTTCTGGCACAGGACTAAAATTTTGTGGATTTCTGCAACTGATGATACAAAGGAAAAACCTCCTGGCCCCTGCAACAAGCAGAGAAACACCAACAGCTGCCTCTGGTTCTACAAAATACACACAACTTACAGACATACTATTATAGTCACATTTCAATCCATCAGATTACTTTCCCTAGTGCTAAGTATTTCACAGAAATTTCACTCTCTCAGTCCAAGCAATAGGAGGAGCTGTATGAAGGGAAAATCCCTAGAGTAGCAGAGCAGGTTGAGTGATGCTGCCACTTTCTCACAGCTGACAGTTGTTACACTGAGTTGCTGTATTTTCTCTCCTCTCCTCCAGCTTTGCAGCCTTTGGGTGCTGTCAGCACTGTGTCAGCTCCTACTCAAGACAAACTGCTTACCAAATGTCTTTACCTTCGCAAGAAAAACAACGACAATACTCAAAAACATGTCAAGAGATGATATTTTAAAATTTTTAAAATAACAAGGTCCCATAATAAAACTCTGTATTCTTAAATGCACACCAACTCTGTATTTTTAAATGTACACCAGTTTGTGGAATTATGGCTCTCAGCTGGTCAGTAGTGTAATGATCACAAAATGTCTCCCAGAAACAAAAAGTTTAAACTTGGTCCAGCTGACAAATAGAACAGGCACCCTCCAATTTCCATCAGCTTGTGAGAATTCATATACCTTATGATGATGATCATTATGATAATAATAATAATGATGATGATAATAATGATGATAAAAATAATTATAATAAAACTCATACCTGTTCATTTGTAGGAGTGTGTCTTTTGATGATGATAAAAATAATTATAATAAAACTAATACCTGTTCATTCACTAAAATTACAATGAGAATACAAAATTCTTGAAACTACTTTAGGTTTAATAATTTACTTTTGGGATGCTTGTTAAAAGAAGTACTTGCACAACAAATTATCTGTTACATTTTTGTGTAAAAATAGAGATTCGAAAAAATTAATCTAACAAATGAAAGATTGCTTTTGAAAAGTAAAACTGCAGTAACAAATTAGGAGAAAGAAAAATATTCCAGCTCCCCAAATCAAAAAAAATTGTTCAGCTTGGAAAAAATAGTATTTCAGAAAAACATAACTTTGGCATAAAGTGAAAAAATAGCTCCACTGCTGGAAGCAGACTTCATCTCAAATTTGACATGCTCTAATAGTCACACTAATAGAAGAGCCTCTATTTTCATGTATATAAAATAAAGTAGCACTACAACTCATTATGAGGGTATATATAGTCATAGTTCTTTTTTATTTCCTAGCAAAGCAATAGATAATGTTCCTCCTTGGATCGTGTTCTTCCTTAATATAACACCAAAGAAATCAGTGGAGCAAGTGGGTCACTGAAGATTAATTTGTCCCAGTCTTGCATCACAAGCAGTTGATATAAATGCAATTAATTTTCCTCACCTTCTATGTTATAATTTCCTGTTTGAAGCTTGGAGCAGCTTTGGTTTTATCAATATTGCCACATGACAAAACACTGAAGAATTATGTGCTAAAATAATTCAGCCATAAAGACAAGAGGATTACAACAGCTGCCATCCTAATCCAACAGAAGGTGAAGGCCTGAAAAAACCACCTATCCAAATGCCCCAGTAGTGAGGTTTATCTCTTGAAATTGACTCTACAGCAATGAAGAGAGATGGGTTTCTTATAGTGGGCAATTTAGGATACATTTAGATTGGAGGGCAAGTGAGATTAACAGTACCCTGTGATTCTGGTGCCCATAATGTGCTTGCTAGACAACCTTTTTGGCATAACACAGCTCCCTTCTCACTTGTGTGCTTTGGTATTCTTACTCACAAATCAGGGTAGAAGTCAGAATTTGTCTCATGCCAACATGAAGCCAAAAGTCATCTGGAGTTCATCTGCAAAGCAAGTCTGGGAAGCACTTCAGTTTTCCCCAGTGTACAGCTTCACTCCGTAGTTTAAACCTCTGATTATCCAAGCCAAACTCTTGCTCTGAACCACCAGAGTGGTGGCATTGACAGAATACCACCACAGTGATGGTATTCAGTGGCACTGACAGAAGCTACAAAAACTAGATTTACACCCCAACTGAGGCTTGGTACTATGGTAAGGCAGTGAAAGCATCCCAAGCAAATTAATATCTACAGTACCTTCTACTTGAATCAAACACTGGTTTGGGGACAAACAGCTGTAGAGACAGCACTGAATAAGATGAAAAGCTGAAAAGAAACCATCAAGCACCGAAGCTGGTAAGAGCTCCTGCTCTGAATCACAATTGTCCTAAACTCAGCAAGCTGAAATACGCTTTTTGTTGCTGGAAGGTGGCATAATTGCAAACACTGCCAGTGTTCAGCAGCACAAACCATGGATCTTACACCAAAAAAACTGGAACAGAAGGCACATACAATACCTGTGTCATAAGATGCCCTGTATAAGACCCCTCCAATATGAAAATTTAGTTAATTATATAGACTGCCAGAAATGTTCTCAGTAATACACTATATAACATAATGCTTTACACTGCCCTGAAGATGTTAACGCCTAATTACAAGGAGGTTTCACCCTCATCATGTTTTGTAAATCACCATTTTTTTAAAAACTACTTTGGGCACATAAGCACGGAATTTAGATGATTATGATGATGATGATGATTATTATTTCAGTTACTCTCAGAAATATGGAGTGAGTTATATTTCTAGTGGCATATATAGGAAAATAGATTCCTCTTTTACACAAGCATAGATATCAATCTTATTCCCTGTGCTGTTAAACACACTAGCTGATACTGAGACATTCACATGTGCTTATTTATTACATATGGACCACTGCACAGCATGGCTCAAGCTACTTAAATGTTTTCTAGCAGATCCTCCACTGATATTAACACATCTTCTGTTGGAATGGGAAAATACCTACTCCTTGACTGCATATACAATGTCAAATTAAGTGAAAGATGAAGGTAAACACTGATTACTCTTCAGCCTCCAGAAAAGAAAGGTTTGGGGTTTTTTTAAACTATATTCACTTAGAATATGTTGAAAACTTCTTAGTGATTCAGACCTAACAACTTTTTACTTAGTTCCTTAATGCACTGCCAAAATACTTACTGTAAATCAGTAAAAGCAAGGAAAGAAAACTAACTTAAATTTTTGCAACTCTAAAACACTGAATGTACTTCAGATTTTGGCTTTTTGCACTTAAGGATATAGCCCTAGCAATGCAGTCAGCTGCAATGATCCTAATACACTCTTATTTTGAATGTTGGAAAGCCTGTGCAAACTATAATAGTAAAGAAAAGCCTTCAATTATAAACTTTTTGAACAAAATTTATTGGCAAAAGTCAGAATATACTTCAGTGAATAATGAGACATTAAATCTGACCAACTTGTCAGGTGGTCCATAGTATGATTTCAGCTGCCTTAGTATTTGATTAAGCTTTTCTGCAAGCTTCTTCAAGAAAGAAAAACAGCAAATGCAGATTAATGACCTGCTACATATTGCATTGCATGAATTCTATTAAAGACTCCTTTATTATAGTTTATCCAAGCACAGTAGTGCAGTTTACAGTGATAATGACATTTAGGGAGAGTCATGTCCCAAGAAAGGAGTCACACTCAGAACAAGTAAACTCCTGTGTAGGAGAAATACAAATTAAATGAGAACAAATCTTCAAGACTAACAAACTAGATTTTCATCATATTAAATATTTATTTTTAAAAAAATTTTACTTGGAACTGATAATAAGTGGGAACTGTGGAAGAAATTATTTCCATAAACTTGTTGCTCTTAAAACTGGTCTAATTTGCTGTTGTCTCCAGAAATATTCTGAATAACCTAAAGAACTGAATATTGGTACATATATATAAAAAAATTGACTGATAAGACTCAAAAAAAGATTTTTACTAGACCTGCAATCTCTAGAAATTTCTCCTCATATGCATTAAAATAAGTTTTGTAAAATCCAAACTTCAGATATGGAACAAACATATATTTGCCAAGCTTTACTCTTTTATTGAAAGACTTTTTCCTGAATTTAATTTCTCATTTGCATCTTTTCTACAGGAATCTTTTCCTCACACCCTGTACTTAACTTCTCTAATGAATAAATCATACTATACAAAAAACAGCATCTGCATCATAATTAATGCCAATGCAGACATTGAATACTATTTTTGCTACATTAATTTTCAAATAATCTTTCAAAAACTACTGAAAAAATGTATAAAAATCTATCCACATGCACAAACAGGAACAAATATATGTAACTGCTGAATTTGTTTCTACAGGGAAATATATGTGAGAACAGCAAGGACAGTGTGAAATTTCCATTACTCTGTAATAGCCAGACCCCTTCTCTGGCACAATTTAATTCCTAAATCCATATGAATGTTTTCATATTCCTTGCTGTTAGTTACTCTTCTAATTACTACAGCTGAGGCACTCAGTCCTAAGTTCTGCATGATTAATTTCATCACATAAATTAATTTAGCATTCACGGTTTAATATTAGAGGTTATATGAAATACTAGCTGAAAACTTATAGGAACTGTTGAAGCAGGAAACTACCAGTCAGATTTTCTTCATTATTCAGTCAGGGTGGGCAGTAGCTTATTTTTTTTCTGTGTCAGTGACAAAGACACTGGGAGCCTCTGTTTTCCCACTTGAAAAAGACCAAAAGGACCAGACTCAGTTAAATGATGAAAACTGATGAGGTTCATGAAAGACCAAGTTACACTTAAATTTTAAGAACCAGCTAACATCATGGACAGCAGTGTGTGTGAGAGCTCTGAGTCTTGATATACCTGCTTCTTTTTCTTCCTTTCTTTGCTATGAAAGATATAATTTTGCCGTTTCAAAAGCTTTAATACGAGGCTTAATGTCCAGGTTTAATTCAGCATTACATAAATATTGAATAAATAAAATTAAAAATTTTCATCAATTCTTAGTTTTATTTTTGATATCCATCCTCTACTTTTGTTTTTTATATGTGTGCATCCTCTTAATAGAAACACAAAATTAATTGTAATTTTTTTTAGTAGGTATATGTTGTTGACTCTATCAGCGAGTTTACAGCAATACTTTGGTAAGTACAAATACTGAAATTATCCCTACAGCTGGAAACAGAAATGTTGTTTGATTGGGTTAAACCAATTTACAGTCTGTGTCTCAAACTTTGAAACTACTATTCCCCCAAACTTCCATGAAAGGTGAGAAAGGCAATAAAAAGCACATGCCTAGCTGTTAAAGAAAGCTATATATTTTTCATCCTCTTTACTCATCTAATCCTCCGCCTCAAAAATTGGCATAGGTAACGAAATGAAAAAATATTTAAGTAATTTCTTTTCTGAATGCAAGTAATGTCTCTTTTTTGAAATATCTGGTCTAAATTTGTTCTGTACTTTAAATTTAGATTTTGAAAAGATACATCAAAAGATAATTAGAAGCATACTTAAATTATGTCTGTACTTTGAAACTGAGACTGAGATGCGGAAGGACAGTTCTACAACCATAGAAAAATATGAATAAATTATAGGGAATCAGAAAACTTCTTGTCCTGTTGCACATGCATATCACATTTATCATTAGGAGAACTGCACAGATGCACAAAAATTCAAAAGGATGGCCAGAAATTAGACCAGATTAATTTCAAGGATTATGACCCAATTTCTGCAAGTGGCTGGCAGAGGAAACATAATTTCCAACTGATGAGTCTCACCAGATTACTGCTCAGAATCACAGAACAGAGACAGCTGGGCTTAGGGAGACAGCAAAGGGACAAATGCAGCCTTGTGCTAACAGCTGACCCAAAATGAAGCTACATCTCACTACCTGCTAGTTAGCATACTTGCAGGCCTTTCCCCTCTCTTCATCCCCTCTGGGTGAGAGCACAGCTAGCACCAAGGCTGTTTTACCTCCATCTTTTGAGTTGTCCAGTAATTAGCTGATGCCAAGGTGTACTTGACCTCTCCTTGTGAGAGAACATTGAAATGCAAAACATAATCTTAAAAAGGTAAAATTCTATCATAAGAGTGAAAGAGAGTAAAAAATGCACACCTTTCTCCTACTGCCTTTCATAAAATTCAGTGCATAGACATATAAAACCATTTAGGATTGCTTTAAAATCAAGTCCAACCATTAACCTAACACTGGCATGTCCACCACTAAGCCATGGCCCTAAGTGCCACATCTGCACCTCTTTTAAATACCTCCAGGGATGATGACTCAACCGCTTTCATAGGCAGCCAATTCCAGTGCCTGACAAACCTTTTGGTGAAGCAATTTCAACAGTCTCGTTTCATTTATCTGTTTTGCTCATTAGTATTTATTTGTACCCATATTTTCAAACCCATTCCTAACATTAAATAGCTAAAAATGAATGGTTAAATGTACTTGATAGCCTTAGTTATTGAATTAATTTCTGTTTCAATTACAGCATGACTTTTTTGTTGAAAAAGTTTAGATGAAAAACATACTAAGATCTTTGAGATGAGCAGAGAAGAATCTCTTACTTGTAGCAAAACCTGACAATCACATCCTGCTTTATGTTCCCAAGGTATGAATTGGTCTTGGTTCCACCTAAAATAATCAAATCACTTCTGTATTTCCATTTCTTTCAAATCATTACTCCTCACAATGTGAGAAACTGCTCCAATGTGAGAAATTGATCTTCCTTTGCTCTACTCAATCAGCACAGTATAAGGATGACAACTCTGCTTAAGTAGTTTCCTTTCCTTTGCTACCTCTAAACCATCTTTGAAATCACTACAGTAAAACCCCATTAAAATTGCATAGAAACCATTAATTTCTCCTACTTTTCAGGTTTCATGCAGCACTTATTTTCAAAACCCCTCAAACTCATTTATGGTGAAATATTTCTTTAGATAACCACGGTGTTAAGAATAAGAGATTCCCTAATTATAGTTTTCAGTTTTCTCTTATTTCCTCCTATTACTTTTTCTATTAAAATTTTTAGAGATAATCAAAAATGCCAATGAAAGGAAATAAACCCAGAGTTTTCCCAGAGTAGCCAAGAGCTAGAGAGATGATTTGACATGAATTTATTGTTAATTTGGAATGCATATATGGAATCAAATGTTGTACAGTGTTTCTGGATCAATGGTGAGACACAAAGGCAAAATTCAAATCACCTTCCCCCTATCTACCCCTTTTTCCCCTGGCTCAGCTCCATTCCTTCACTCCCAGCTCCTTTACCCCTGCAGTGGTGCAGCATCTATTGCTGATTCTCTGCTCTAAGTTTAGGCCAGCACTTCACAGTGCTCCTCACTAGGTACCAGACTAGTAGATGCTCCATGTTTTATTGGGTCAAAGACGAGAGCAGAATGCAGACAATGCTGCCTAAAAGCGGGTCTCCTTCCAGGATTTTTCCATATCGCATTTCAAAGGCTTCCAAACAATGGAGATCTTACATATCTCCAGTTTCTTTTGAAACAATCAAAATCACAACAACCTTTTATATAAATCAAATAGCCTAAATATTGAAATTTTGAGTTAAAAGTCAGAACATGAGTGCAAGGGGAGTCCTGGGCCCTTCAGAGACCCATCTGTATTTCCTACAATTGTGATTAACTCAGAAAACATTTCCAAAAAAGTAACTAGTAAAGTTTTAAAAGCTTAAGCTTTAAACACCTAAGAATTTGAATGGCATAGGTCCCTTTAATGGAGTCTAATTTCTATAAACAGAGCTCCCCTTTGGCAGCATAACCATTAAAATGGGAAGGAGAGCCAGATGATCTGACTTAAGCAGTGAGGCAAATGTGCTGAAAAACATCAATAAAATTATCACAGACACAGCTTTCCTGCTGAAGTGCGAATTAAGGCAAATCAGTTACTACAAGTAAGTGGAAGGTACCTCAGGTAGCTAAAAGTCAGGGCTGTGGCTGCATAACTGCCTGGTTTGAATGTGTTTGATCAGTCTTTAAGGGTATCAGGCCCATCAAGGAACTACACACCTAGATCAGGCAAGTCAAAAGGTTCATCTGAGCTCTCATGGCCCAAATGGACTAGCACAGCAGGAAACATTCACAAATCTCAATCCATGGCAAGATCTCTTAGTGGCTGCCACCACTGCTTTGTCTCTTGCCAAAGATTAGTCTGTAGACTAGGGAATTATCATAACATGCATGCACATGCTCATAATATCTAACAATGTGGTATAGATGACCTAATAGTTCTACTTTTCCATGATTATCACATTAATAATAAGGACACAACACAATTAAGAAATAGATGAACATGAAATAAGATAAGAGTTATTTTTCTCCTCTGACACTCATTCACAGCCCCCTTATTTGATGCTTTAGCAAACACTGAATGCCTTTTAATTTCAGTTGAAGTAAACAGAACAGAATGCTTAAATTCTCTCCTACACAGGCGGCTTTTCAAAATTATTTTAAAGACAATATGGGGACAGACCTGATTTCCAGTGAGAATCCATTACCAAGAAGTCCTGAAGGTAACTTTGTTCTTGCAGTTCAATTTTACAATGCCAGTGTAGTTAATTTCACAGTAAGTTCTTCCATTAAATTCCTCAGCAATGTAAATAAATGTTGCTGCACTACCACATTGCCTTGTCAGGTCAAATCACATGATGCAGCATTATATGGGCTTCCTGCTTTGCTCAGCTCATTTTTGAGGGTATTTTTTGCCTTACACAAAAGTTCCTTACACAGAAGTTAAAGCAGCGCTGTTACAGCTATTCTTTACTCAATTTTAGTGATCATTAATCTTCAGGCTTAAAAATACACACTTCAAAAAGCCACGCTTGGAGTTTAAAATTTTAATTTATTGGACTAATTTGTTGCTATCTTGCTGCAAAGGTTTCATACCTTCTTGGTGATTTTTATGAGCAGCTCTTTACAGCACTGACTCCTTCTTCTCAGCACAGCCAACAAACTCCATCTCAGCCAGCCAACCTGCTCTTTTATAATACCCTTCTTAATTGGATCCAGCTGTGGCCTATTAAGGGCAGGCTTGTTCTTAATGCTTGCTAATCAGCACAGCTGTAATTCCTTAGGGGTGAGATTACCTTCACCATCTCTATTCTCCTACATTTTATCTATCCACACTAATTGATAACTATGGTTAGAGCTGTGTTGTGTGAAAACCCCAGGAATGCCAAACTGAATCTCACTGCTTATGTTTTCAGATAAGGTTGGTGCCAATTGTAGCTTAATACTTTTAAAATGTGTGTAAATCACAGTCTTTACTCTTCTAAAGGCAAAACCAGGAGTTTTAAGTTGTGTTAAGAAGAAGCAATAGTTTGATGACAAATCTCACAATGCATCAGGTAATTAATTCAGCACTGGATTCATGAAGCACTATTTATGTCTTCAACCAGATCAAACTACACAAGACATGACTTAAGTTTTATTTGAATATATTGTGTGCAATAAGTCTAGTATTTCCTTTTCATAGAAGACAGTTTCAGATGTTTCCTCTGGCTGAAATACCAGGTACTGTGCTACCTTTCAGTTATGGCCAAAGAAGCTTGTGGTTGCCTCTGAAGGCCACTCGCAGTTCTGCAGCTGACCCCTACCATGCTGAGACTCATTCCCAACGGTGTGCAAACAAGGAGGATCCTTTTTTAACTTTAGGAGATACTGCTCAGAGAAAGCTGGCATTTTCTATACTCCTGGGCTGTACAGACATAGATTAAAAGGTTTGATTTTAAAAAAAAAGTTTCAAAGCCATGTGTTACCTTAGCCAGATGAGTATTGATCCATTTTGTGAAAGTCCGTTTCTGCACTGACTCTTGCTCATCTGAGAATAAAAGGAAATCAGTTTGATTAGACATCACTGGATACTTTCAGATTTACATGGTGGAAGAGTAAAATTTCCTACTGACAACAAATGTATTCTGCACTTGTCAGAAATAACTCTATATTTTATTGAGACAGTCAATTTGGCCTCTAAATACTAAGAAATACTTCTTATTATTACAATAAGGTTCTGATATCCAACTATTTGAAGAGTTTCACAGCAAAGTTCAGACCTTAACAAGCTAATGACCAGAAAGACACCATTTAAAATCTAAATGTCAAGATAATTTTGAGTTCTAAATCCATATACTATACTTACCCAAGGTCTGAGCACCTAGAACTTCTCTATACTTTTTAACTAGAGCCCACATCTCCCACAGCCAAGCTGCTTTTATGTAGAAAGTTAGCTAGGGACTTAGAAAAAAATAATTCTTAGCATATGCATTTGAAAATGTTTAGAATGTTGAATTAAGGATTTGAAATTGCATTATCAAATTTTGTCCCCTGCCAGGAAGGAGCCATTAGCTAGTTCAGGGAGTTTCTACATCACTACTCACTAGGTCCCTTAGTCCTGTCTTGAAGCACTTGTCTGGTTTATAGTGCATTTCCCTGACTGTCAGATTGTCCCTGCAGGACAGCTGCCAGATGCAGAGATAAAAATAGCTCCCAAATCAGCTCGTCCAGCTTCAGCAGCAAGGGTCACAGCAGTGGAGCATCACAGCATTATAAGCAACACACAGAGTCCTGCCATTTCTTGTGGGCAGTCAGTTTTGACACATGGAATAATTTCACAGCAGAGGTATTAAAGTATTTATGACAGAGATTTTTCTTTCAAAAATAGGAAGAAACATCTATTTCATGGAACAAAAAATCATGTTATTACCATCATCACTTCCGAATTAACACCTTCATTTCCCAACAGAAAATTCAAATAAATACTGTTTGATATTTACTTTCCATAAGAATATACACATATCCCAAAACCTACAGATGGAATATCTAATTTTAGCTCCTGCATTTGCTAGTGACTTGTGCAGCACTGAACAGCATTTTTCCTATTCCACATCTGTAAAATTAAAATGGAATATTCCTTAACACCCATAAAAGTTCTGGAATAGGTAACTACTAAGCTTGCTGCATTCCTAGCAATAAACTCCCAAATTTACACTCATGCAATGCTGCTTCACAATTAGGATACATAGGGATAGAAATCACCACAGAAAATTCATAGGTCAAAATGTTATCGTCAGTTGGTCAGTGGCCATATACAACCTCCCAAAAATGTCTGTGCATTATAATTCAGGAATATTTCCTTTACATATAAATACCATCTCACATATAAGAAATACAAGAAGGAAAAAAGATACCTACACTCATCAGCATCTATTGCTAGATTATCACACTTTATGCCTAAGACAATAATTCTGCATTCTATAGTTTCCTTTGATAACATTGGGCAAGCAGGATTACATAAGTTTTTAAAATTTATTACATTCTCAGAATCTACTTGTTGCAGTCATGGGCAAGTTATGAAAAATATCACTAAGATACTGCATCATGCTTCATTCCACACTGACTGTTTTTTGCAGGGAGGTGTCTTGACTTTGTATGTGACAATTGTTTCTGCATTCTGAAAAACAGACTTCTCACTGCATGGTTGTTTACTATGAACAAGCTTTCCTTGTGACACAGAGTAAATGTCAGCTGTGCTCTGAATTACATGTATAGCCAAATTACATGTATAGCCAAATTAATTTTCATGGAATTACTTGCACACTTCTATTGGGTTGTGTGTGAATATGTGTAGGGATAGAGATCAGGCACACACAGAATTAATCAGTTCTGCTTTGATTCACACCTCTGTAATTCAAAAAAACTCTCCAGCAACCCTGATACAAAAAGGCATGCCAAAAGAAATAAACCAGCATTCAGAAGTTAAGCTTCTCATCAATGAAATGAGTGAAAATTATTCAATCATTTGTATTTCCAGTGTATCTTGGTGATTTAAGAAACAGCCTTCTGACAAAAACTGGAAATCAGGCAACCAGTTTCCACCTTCTAAAGAGACACTTTACAAACAGAAGATACACAGAGTTTCAGTCATACTAACAAACAGCAGAAATAGCCCTTCTAAATAACCTGCTGCAAGAGAATTTATGTGAGCAATATATTCTTTATGGGCCCAACTGGAACTATTAAAAAAAGTTTCCTTGGTTCTAGCATTTATTTTGTATAGGCTTAAAAGGAACAGATTTTACCACTGTAAAATCTATGACTCAACACCAGCAGAGCACTGATTTTTAAAATTCCATTGTAAATATGCTTTTTAAAATCTACCTGGAAGCAAATGTGTTATTTGCACTGATTAAATTCTCTGCACAGGTACTGTTCATCCCACTGTTTACCCACAAAACCTGTGTGTCACACAGCTCCTTACGTTCTCCCCACTCGCAAGGACTGTCAGCTCCGCATTCGCACCACTTACCCTGCTGGCAGTGAAAGAATTCAGGAAGCACATTCAATGACAGCACATTTCTGCCACCAGCACCTTTATAGTGAGCCATAGGCACTGCTGCTGCTGCTCCTGCTGCTGCTCCTGCTGCTGCTCCTGCTGCTGCTGCAGCTTCTATCCCTCTCTCATTTGCAGCATTTCTTTAGAATACAGCCAGAAGTAATTTTTCAACAATGATCCAATCTCTTTCCTCACTGGAAATGCAGGCCTCTTACAAAAATCCCTCCACCATCTCTTATCTGAGAATTCACATGAAGCCAAACCTTAAAAACATCCTTATATGTTCTTGCAGAGAGACAACAGCCAGACAAAGCCAGCTGTATTGGAAGCAGCAGTTCTGCTGGTCTCATTGCCATCATCCTTCTCCACTGTTTTTCTGTGGAAAGATTTTATTATCTCAGCACCAGCCAATCCGCTAGCAGAAATCTCTGATGTCAAGAGCTTGAATAATTCATCCAGGGACCGTGACAACCCGACTACACTGCTGATATCCTAAAGCAAAAAGATGTGTGCAAAAATTGATGCAGATTTCTCACCGGTGCTTTTTTAACAACGTAGTGCTCAGTAAGTAAAAGTGGTTGAATGGCACAGACCTTCTTCTCTAGGTTGTCACACATATAAAGGAAAACAGCTTTTAAAAACAACCACTTGGGTTCACTGCATACTCCTGTGAGACAGAGATGCCCTTCAGCTTTGCAACTGGAATTGGAAGAAATGAATTTGAATAGATATGTAGGCCACTTAGCTTTGAATAATGTATTTGATCTGTCGTACAAGGGACATGAAACATATGTAAGGATGCTGAGAATTTTTGGAGTGCGCCTAGATCAGCCTGAAACATACTCAAATTTCTGATAATATGCAGTACTTTCTATTTCATTAAGTCAGAGCACTGGAGCACTTGAATAGATATTTTTTCCTCTGGTAAAATGAAGGCTGATATGAAACATTCTTTGTGGAGATTCATATGTTATTCCCCTACAGGAGCCAACCGAGTAATACACACTATTGAAACGAGAATAAAAAGGTTCGCTTTTATTATGCCATTATTGTAAATGTATCATTATAGAGGCCAAATTCAAATCTCTGTTTCTGTAAAACACGAGGACTCTGACAATATGATTCTGCATCTGAAAGAAATGTTGTAAGAAAGATATCTTTAATCAAATATCATCTTTTAATTGTCTGGAAATGTCTTCCTATTTTTACAAACCCTCTTTCTACTAAAGCATCACCAACAGGCTTCTTTTCTACAAGAATTTTTTGATTAGGCAAAAAATGACAAACTGAATTGGATATATTTACTTTAAAAACATTTAGAACAAATTATTTGGATCAATGAACATAACGATGCATCTTCAGACAGTTATGAAGATGCTGATGGAATGCTCATCATGCACACTTTTTCTAATGTCTGCTATCCTGCTGACAGGTGAGTACTGTGCAGCAGCAGATGGCACATCAAGCACCTGGTGCTTGGGGATGGGACAGTGCAGGGTGGCAAACACTGGGGTCTGCTTCAAGGCAACACAAGAAAGAGGCTCATGCACAGAGTCACAACAGAGTCAAATTCACACGTGTCTAATAAAAGCATCTTGATTGAGTCTCACAGACTGAAAAATGTGAAGATTTGTTTTGTTTCTTTTTAGAAAGTTTTAGTTTCTTTTTAGAATGCTGTGGTGAAATTCAAGTCCCTCACAGCTCCTCATTTTCAGCATCCTTTTTATGTTTTCTTTGGTTTCAATAGTTCTGCACTAAAAACACCAAAGAGCTTTTTGTCTTACTTTATTTTCCAGGTTTATGTCATAGTGCTAAATCAACCTGTAAGTACAGAAAAGTGTCCCAAACAGCTGCAATGTTTCAATGTCATGTGAAAACACAGCACAGAAAGCAGTTTTAACTTAAAGCAGCTGTAACAAAGCTTGCAGAGTGAAAGCAATATAGTGGTCATATTGCTTATGAAAAGGGGCAATATTTTAAACTACATCATTTAATCAACACTTCCTTAACAGGTGGATTACCTCAATTACAGGTACTACACAGGGGCAATGCAAATTCATTTCTTGTCTTTAAGACAAGATATTGATGTTTTTTATAGGACAATGCCAGGAAAGTTTTGGTTTTTTAAAAAAAAAACCCTAACAAACAAATTAAATTTGGTGGTAGCTCTAAAGTATATATTTATTCTAAGTTTCTAGGTTTAACAGTAACTCTATAGACTTTAGCATATAAGAAAAGATGAAAGCAAAGAGGAAAAAATTGTTTTCAGCAGCCATTGCTACTTAGTTTACAACAAGACTTGGCAGTATTGATACAGAGAATGGGAATATATTTTTTAATTCCTCATGCATTTATAAATGTTTATATTTTAACACGAGAGACAGCATATGTCAAAGTGCAGCCTTCAGATACATACTTCTGCTGAATGTGCTTTATGAAATATGGTGAGATGGTCACAGTAACAGATCATTTATCTAAATTGCCAAGATTTGGGATCTAGTCTACACATCACTCCTAGCCTTCTCCACCAGTGAGCACCAGTCTGCACCCCATCAATTTCTGCAGAAAGGAAATCCATGCACAAGGGCTAGAAGGAAACCAGTCATCCTTGGCCAAACCCCTGCTAGAGAAAATTATGGGGATCAGCTCTCTGGGGTTTGCACAATGTACAGGTAACTTCAATACAGTCCTTTGAGAGCCAAAGGTTTTATGTCATTTGAACATAGAGAAAACCCACACACAGGTGGAATAAATTCAGGAAACTGAAGTATGGAGAATCAGGCTCACACCTGCAGCAGCACTGCCTGCTGTGTCACATGCTGCTGCACAGCAACTGGCACACAGCTGAGGACTTTCTGCTTTTACTGTCTGAAATGTATTTACAAACTATGTATTTTAAATTTAAGAAATTCTTATTGATTTCCTGCACTTCTAAGAGACAGAGTGTGTCTATCTAGCCACAACTTAGAAAGATACAAACAATTATTCCATTTATCATTCAAAGAAGGTTGCATTTAAAAAAAATATGAACTTAGAATAAAGTACAAACCGAACAAATCAATGTGCCTTCTTTTTTTTTCAGTCAGTTTATTTCAAGCACAATCAACAAACAGGCTCTCTGGATGTACATGTTGTGGACTGTACAAGCAGATGAAATTTTTGAAATATGGGAAACCAAAAATTTAGCCAGCACCAGAGTGTGAGCTTTAACTCAGGCTGTTGGCTGCACCTCACAGCAGTGCTTAGACTTTCACAGAATATATTCATAGTGTGGGACTTGGGAGACCTCGAGTCCTTAAATCCAAGGTAAGGCCCTGTTGTAGCCATACTCTCATGAGCACATCAGATGCTCCTGAGACATACAGACTTGCATTATCCCCCACTTTCCTGTGCTCTGGTTTTCACAGGAAGGAACAGAGCATGAACAGAGCACAGTGCAGTGATTTAATCTTGATTCTTAGAAGTCAGGACATGCTGTGGGCATTACTGTACTGCCCCTAACTGCTCTTCAATTTGATCAGAAAAGCTTCCCCTGGGTGTTTGGAGAAATGAATGAGAACAACATGAGTTCTGCAGTGGACTGGAAGATATGTCCAAATTTTTATTTTTTTTTTTGACTCAGTGCATCTTTCCCATTTCCAGCCCTTGCAGCATACTTGCTCCTATTTTGTGTTTTGAGTGACTAAAAATAAAACAAACTGAAATTAAATTGCTGTGCACCATATTTTGCCTGGATGGGCTGCACTTTGTTTTTCCACACATGTAGAAGCAGAATGCATTTATAACTAATCAATGAGTGTATTTGCATTTTATATTTCCTGTGTATTTGCCTGTGCTGCTGCACTATTATTTTCATCTCCACTGACTGCTGTTTTAATCTCCATGTGAAGTCATTTATTACTCACATATGACTCACTTGCATAGTATCCACACTCAAACAAATACAGTCAGAAATTAAAACACCACCATTTAGAAAACTATTTTAGGCACACTTAATTTGTTTTTAAAAGCAGCAGAAGAGATATTAGCTAAAGAGAAAATATTAGCTAAATGGAGAAGATATTAGCTAAAATCAGGATACCCAACATTGGAGTTAATCATGTGTAATGGTTTCAGCTCAGTCTGAAAGATTCAGGATTTGCTGCTCTGCAGGGGTCTGTTTATTCATCCATTTGGCACAGGGGACAGTGAAATTAAGTGTTTACACACACATATCTTTTCCTGCACCAACAGATAAGCTGAAAACAGCCTGATATAACTGATCAGACTCAACTTGCTACTTTTTCTTATAATTACTTATTTTCCTTAATTATATACTTAAAGGGATGGTATGGACACTGACAAATCAGACAGAAATCTAGAAAATGCAGTGAATTTCATTAATAAGAATAACCATCCTATTTCAATCACTCATGCTAATAAGTAGGCACACCAGTTTAAAAATTCATTTTTCCTGAAGACTTTAGTACTTAAAGACACTGACAGGAAATCATCCTCTTGTCTATTATCTACCTACTACAGTAGCATCTGAAATTATCATAATTTAAAAAAAAAATAAATTCCTAAACAAAAATTTTGGGGGTTTTGATACAGCCCATTGCAGTTCTGCAGCTGGCATCATGTTGCCATTTACATGTTCTGCAGCCATTCTTTCTATTGACATGAAAACCTTTTGTGTGATAACCTTTATGTGTTGTTGGTCCACACAAAGCCAAATTTAAAAAAAATAACATGCCATATTGAAAAGAAATCTAATTTTTAACAGAAGACTTAAAGACAAGCAGTACTCACATCAAATAATTTAAAGAAAATAATTTAAAGAATATATTTTAAAATGTTGATTATAGATCTATAGGTAATCTAGGTCAGTACCAGTATGTCTACAAGTACCTTTATTAGTTAGGGCTTCAAGCAGTCATCCTGCAGTCAAGAAAGGTACTTAAAAAGCAGTTATACAAAAATAACTATGAGATCAGTTTGAAGGTAGCAAATCTGAAAATGGAAAACATGGGCTCTGATTCCATCTTTTACACACTCTATGACACTTACATGAACTTCTAAAACAATGGAGAGTCTTGCTTTACTGAAGCCATCCTTGGTAGGCAGGGAAATTACTGTAACAGCCACCACTGATTTGCAGTAGATTTGCTAATTTTTTTTGACATTAATAGGACTGCTCATAGCATTATGCACTACAACATTTGAGGAAGACTTTGTGCAAAAATGTCAGAACTGAACTGGAATTTGAATGTTTAATGTTTCTCTGTCATAAGACACAGAAACGTAAATGCACTGCAGCAAATGCACTGCTTGGAGCAAATTTCTACTACCAGTAGTAAAATTATCATTTTTCTATGCCTAAGTGATTTCATTAGCATAAAAAGAGTGGGGGAAAAACTTTATTTGGATATGAAAAGCTCAGAATCTCAGAATCTCTGAAATAAATCAAAACTAATGGAGATATACTGGGCACATGTAGTCCAATGGATTACATCAGGGAATAAAGGTATTTTACAATAGTGGTATTTCTAGTATGTTGTTCATGAATTCAGAATATTCACCAATAATTATAGTAAACATTTCTATTTGTTTATAGCAATAAACCTTGTAATAACTCTAATATGAATAAAAGTGGCTAGAGAAAAACAACAGAACACCTCAAGATCAGTAAAAGATAGGGTAGAAAGGATTAAAGCAGCACTAAATTCTGTGGCACCAAATAATATATCCTGCTATGCTGTAAGATGAAAAACACCACACAGAAAGCAAGCAAGCTGTCCAACAAACACCAGGCAGCATTTTGAGATGCTAACTATCCCAAAGTGAGGGATTTTCAAGGAAATCATACTGGGCAATGTCTTGAACAGAAATAGATTTCCCTGAAAATGATAGTTACTTTTGAGATCAACATTCTTGCAGTCTCTGTGCTGTCTGTCCTACATGGCACATGAACATCTTGGAAAAATGCATGACTTTGATCACCATTTCTGATAGAGGCCATTCATTACCAGTGAATTCCTTTAATGAAAGCTGCATGGGATCAACCATTTTGAAGTTCAGCAACTTTTATTCTCAAGTTAAGTAACCAAATAGCCCACTGAGACCATCAAATGGCCAACACATTCAATGAGCCCTCGAAGTGATAAGAATCATACATCTGTCTATGGCGCTCGATTCAGCCAGCCAAAGGTAAAAGAGGCTGCTAAAACTTCAAGGCAGACTGGTGAGCTACAAAGTGGAATTCTATTAGAATTTGTTCCAGGAAAAACTTAATTCCTACAGACAATTCTATTATGGTAACTAAGTACTATCTAGGCCTGGAAGACTGTGTAAAAGCATGGAAAGATAAACAAAGAAACAAAGCCAGTAAAGAAACTACCTGATCAAGTGCTGCAGACAGTGAAGAACTGCAAACAAGATAATATCTCAGGGCAAACAATGCTTTAAAAAGTCAGTGGAATTGAAATTACTTTTTGTCAATCCATCTACAAGCTATTTGTGATGCAAAGAGTCTTAATTTTAGATTGGCTGCTCCTTTGCTTTTTTCTCAATACATGAATAAATAAGCAGAACCTTCAGAGTTACGCATTTGGCAAGAATCAGAGCTCTGGATATCCCTGAATAAAATCTATCCTAATTTGTACAAATTACAAGCCTTTTCAAATTCTCACATGCACTTGAATTTTAGCACTTAGACTCTCCAACAACCCACCTTCATAACCTTGATGGAGGACTAAGCAGACTGCACACAAACTGTTCCCACAAAGAGTGGTTGAACATGCTTCAGCTTGGGGCATACAGGGGGAAAAAAAATCAAATTTTTACTGGTCATAACTGCTTCAGCTTCAAATACTATAATAGAGAAGCTGCAAGTTCAACATCTATCCTCTATTTCCCTCTCATTCCCATGATGGCAGCTGGACATAGCTCTCTGTTTCAGTCACAAAAGGGACAAAATCTGGGTCAAAGGGAGGAATCTAAGGAGGAAAGAAGAAACATGTGAATTATCTAGATAGCATGGACACAGAAGGTGGGGAAAAACCACTGACTGGCATCTGGAAAAGTGAAAGAGACAGGCAGAATCTGCTTGTGCTGTCCTGGGGTGCATGACACTGTTGTCATTGCCAAGACAACTCAGAAGTTATATATTCCAGT
The DNA here is from genome assembly GCF_036417665.1 of Passer domesticus. NCBI lineage: Eukaryota > Metazoa > Chordata > Aves > Passeriformes > Passeridae > Passer > Passer domesticus. The sequence continues at coordinate 58,834,567 of NC_087476.1, forward strand.
TGTAACTATGTCCATATACACTTTCATTTCTCCTCTTCTATCACTGTGATAAGACCATACACAACAAAACAGGTTTTAAATACATGCTCCCTATAATTTTTTGTGCATGAAGGGAAAATTGTCAATTAATAAATTGTGAGGTTTTATTTATTTATTGTTTACAATAATGTTGTTCTCCCTGTCAGACCTAATCATTAAGCATGTGACTTTGCAACTCTTGCACTATTTCCGTAACTATTTCTTCTCTTTGTTATGAAAATACTATGAAAAATAATGGGAGGGGGGGCATAATTAAGTTCACAAAAAAAACCCCCAAACCTTTAAAAAATACTTGAAGTCCAATGTTTTGAAGAGAAAAATGTAAAAAAAAAAAAAAAAAACATGTCTGCAATTTGATTGAAGATAATTCAGTCTTTGAAAGCAAGTTTAGGAATGGTGGTCTTCATCATACATAGAAATCAGAGTCTTTTCTCTGAATATCATTCCACCCCAAAGTCCTATGATATAGCTCATAATCAATAACCATGCATGTTCACTTACAAGTTTCAGCCATTCATATACCACACCAGTATACGGAATGGAATTCCAATGGAATGCAATGGAATTGCATTGATCTGAACAGAATGACACTGGCAAGAAAATACCAGTCATTATTCAAACTAAAATGCATCTAGGCATTGATTAGCATTTTTAAAGGTGATTTGACATTTGTCCGTGAAACACCACAATAAACAAGTAAGAGTACAAAGGGAACAAAACAGGATTGTCCCAACTGTGTTTGCCTTCAACAATCCCTTCCACAGTAGAAAATCACAGTCATCCCTGTGCAGGTAACAGAATTTTTCTAGTGATTATAGTACCTAAAAGGACAAAAGGCAAATCTGGGCCACTGTGTTAGAATAATGAAGTCCCTAAATTTGTTGAGGGGCAGCTAGAGTGGGAGAGGGAAAGCAGCTTTGTGCCCACTTATGTCCTTGCCCACTCAACACAATTCGAGTTTCAAAGTCCAGTGGAAGAGTTGGAAGGAAGGGGGCTGCAATGAAGGGAACGGCAGTGGTGGCCTGCAAGCAAATAATTTTCTCATCCCTAATAGCCAGGGGCAAGTGAGACTTAACTTCCAGCATTTATGATACTTTGTGCCTGCCCTTTAAACAGAAGTGAGATGCTAACTTTGGTTTTGGACAATTATTTTTTGAAAGGTCTGCTAGGTTCTTATACTCTTATATCTGTTTCTTTTCATTTTTTACTAGGAAGCAAAAATTATTTTCTTTATCATTTATATAAACATAACCATGATCTTATTCATCATTCCTGCCCAAATACTGCAACATGGAAACTAATGAGAATTCTTCCAGTGAAAGAACAAGCATTTATCATTGAGATTATGTTTCAGATGGCCATTATTTCTCACCTGAAATACACAGGTACACTTTTTTCATTTATTCTGTAGAACATGTATTTGTAAGGAGGAAATATTTCTTTGGTACACAAAATGGTTTGCTCTTACTGGGTCCTGCTGCACTTAGCACCTCCTAGCAAAATTTTTTTCCAGAAGCAATATTTTTGCAAGAAGCCTGAAAATCATAAGATGTACTGGGTTCATCAAGTCTGCAACTGGTCACAGGAAGAATTTGTGTTCCCCTGTGGGAACACCATTCTAATTAAACTGACTGTATCTTGATTTTGACAGATACATTATTCTGTATAAGAAAAGGCAGAAAAGGTATTTCCTCACAGGAAATGTTATATGTACTGGACATCCAAAAATATATTAAAATAGTATGACAAAGAAGAGGTGACAAGTATATTCAGAGCAGGCTGTTCAGTAAACAAAACAGAACCAAAACACCAACAACCATCAAAACAACAAAGAAACATTTGACAAAATTCATAAAGACAGTGATATCCCAAATTTGCCCAGGAATCATGCTGTGACTAAACACTGTTCACATTTAATATATCCCTCATCAAACTCAGCCATTCTTATTTATATTTTTAATCAAAAAGGTTTTCATGGCTTCATCACAGCTTTCATATTAGTGGATGACTGCAGACTATCTCCAGGGACTTCTGAAACACAGTGAAGGGAATCCTCACTCCAATGAAAGAACAGGCTAATGATAGTGCCAGAATTCACTTGGAGTTTTTATTAAAAATTCCATCATTATGTCACTAGCACACAGGTAGGTAGCAACCAGCAATGTGAGTATTTCACACACAGGACCTTATGTGAACAGAATCCACGCCATGCATCAATTGCCCTGTAAGGAGAAGCTAAGCCATGGGGTCTGGTTCAGCCTGGGGCAGAAATGGCTTCAGGGGGACCCATCTGCAGCCCTCTAGCAGCTATAGGGAGGGCAGTAAGAAGGTGGAGCTGGGTTCTTTAGCAGCGTGGTTGGAGGATGAGGGACAGTGGCAGAAACCGAAACAAGAAATGTCTCAGGAATGGGAATGCCTTCTTGCTCAGAGGACTTCAGGGCAGTGGATCAGGTCACTGTAATCTCTGAATATGGAGATAAAATCCTGAAAACCTCAGGTCTCAGCTGGTTCCAGCTGGCCAACCTGGAAGTTGGAAAACAGACCTCTTTCCAACCTGAATTTTCCTATCAGCTTATGAAACATATCCTCCTGACAAAGAGGTAATGAAAATCACACTTTGTAAATAACTAATTAGAGTAAAACCCAGAGAAGTTCATTCAGTAGGTCAGATACCTACACAATAACTGGAAAAAGATGTATGAGCATGCTGTTTTTCAGGAGAGTTACTCATCCCACACTGGCATAAGCAGTTAGGAGACTGTTCACTCATCCATACTGCAGAGTACTCACAACTGTACACATTTAGAAAGTTTCTGTTGAGAGTGATATTTAGAGTGATATTTATTGAATCTTACAAGTTTGAAATTTGTCAGGTCAATATAATTTTTTCTTAGCATAAAGCTCCAAAATAATCCTAATTAATACTTCCCACTGCCAAGAATTTCAGTGTTTGATCTCCACCCCTTGAACAGATTAACCTGATAGGTACATTCCAGAGTCCACAAAATTTCACTGCTAGCAGTCAAGGAAGTAACAAGAATATTGGTCTCAAACAGCATCTGTAAGATAAACGCATTTTGATTTGCCACAAATGGTTAGGAAAAACACCTTTATCTTAATCCAATTCATAATCAATGAAAAATCACAATATGAATACCCATTCAAATACCAAAAACCTCACAGTAAGGCGTGTAAGCTCATTCACACCTTACACCAGAGAGTGAACTTCAGGAGAAGCTCTGCAAGCTGAATATGCATTTTGTAAGATTTTGTCTGTATTTATTCCAGTTGCCCTGACACAATTCCTCAGCAGAAAGGGAAGGCATGGAACATACAGTACTAAATAGAAAGAAATTCCTTAACACAATTTCTAGACTCTAAATTCATTTTATTCTTCTAGAACAGCATGAAAGTAGGTTCCCTTAAACCAACAGTCTAATCCAAAGTTGAAGTCAAATCAATGCTGACATAGTTTGTGCTTTGGTTTTTTTTCAAACATCTTTCTAATATTCATGCTGGGCAAGTATGTGCTGATTGCTATCAACGGCAGTGATGAGGCAGCTCATTCCAGTGCAGCAGACATCAGCAACAGGTATGGCAACACATTCCAATAGGCACAACATGCTCTTTGTATCCCAGACACAGAAACTGTAACCTCATGAACTCAGAATACTGTAGGCAGGAAGCCTTCATGTTGTAGCATTTTCATGGTTTCAGGATACCTTCAACTCATTTACAAATTTTACTGCAGACTCCCAACTTTCTTCTCTTTACTTTACTCTCAGTAAAGCAACAAAAAGCATTTATTCCTGTGTAATATCATATTTCACTTAGCATGAAAAATATTATTACTGAATCACAAAAAATTCAATGCTTTCATAGAAGATTCAACCACGAATCTTCTATGAAATAACCAGAAACATTCAATAAAGTAAAAGTGATGATAAATGCACTGAAATGAACTTCCGCATCTACTTTATTAAAAAGTCATAATTTACTTTTAAGTGGAAAGATTAAAAACTAGCCTTCAGTTGGCAGCATAAAATGCCCTATTTTATACATATTACAGAAACATAGGGTAAAAACAATTAAGTAAAACTTTTGTTAAAACAATTATTGTTAAAGCAATAAGCCATATATTGTGCTCGTACGGTTCAACTATTGCTTTATTTACTACATTTAACATGTATGTCTTCCTTTTCTGTGCCACTGTTTCATGACATACCTGAGACTATCTTCTAGAAAGTTTAAAAGTTCATGGCCTGATTGTGATTTCAGACTGAGTCATTCCACTGACATCATCAGAGCTGCATAAGAATAAATCAGAGCATGATGAGAACCAAAGTGAGATGAGCGTATTGGGGTCTACATTCAGCTGCAAAGTCAGTCTAAATAAAAGGAAAAACAGACCACACAGATTTATACTTCCCCATTCTTAATCAGGCTTTTTCATTTTGATCCTCTCTAGGATGCTTCTATTGTATTCTCCAAATAGCAAAAACAAATTACCATGAGAACCCACACAGTATCTACATTTCACAGTTATAAATAAAAACCCTTGAGGACTCCTAAGAACACTTGTCAGTTTTCTCTAAAGGTAACCAAATACCAAACAGCAGAACATTGGCACTGTGCTGCAGATCAGTTAATGATGATAATGATGACGAAGCTAGTGAAAGGTTTTAAATGCAGTTCATCAAAAATCACACCCTAAAATATTTCCTTATCATAAGTTTCAAATTCACTTTTCAAAACACACCAAGACATGGGGGTTTAGGCAAAGTATCTTGGCAGTTATGTACATTACAGTAAAGCTGCCTGCCCAACCTGAAGTTCAGACCCGGTACAAAGTCAGAGCAGCAACTGCAGCTTCCAAAGATTCCCGTCCCTTCTGCTCCTACGGCAGTAGCCACTATCCTGACTCCACAGGGGAAATAGCAGTTCCAGCTTGGGTTTTCAGGGCTCTGGCACAGGCAAAGGCAGAAGCACAGTGGTGACCTTGTTCCTGAACAGCAACGTGCTGGCTTTATTTTATGTATGCCAACTGCACTCCTATTAAATGCACAACATTCTCAAGAGGTGTTAAAATAGCACTGTTTGTATCTGCTAGTGCAGAAGGATGCAATGAAAACAGAAAGGACAGTACAAGAGCTGAAATTCATATCCTGTTAGAAATAGAGCGACATGACCATATGCTGTAACTGAGAAGCAACTGTGGTGTTGGCTCATGAGCACAAGTGACCCTAATTACAACAAAAATAGGTATTTCCTACCAGACTGCAGCAACTGATAAAAACTCATTCTAAACTGAACCTTGCAATACAGGAACAACATTTACCTCTTACTCTTCTTGTGAAAAGAAAGGGAGAAATAGCTGGCACTTCTCTGTTAACATTTATTCAAACAAAAGAAAAATTAATTTATCCAGCTCCCCTGCTGGTTTGGGTAAGAATGTGTACCTGGCCTATCAATCAACTCCAGTGGATATAATAAATTGGTTTCTTTCAGGTAAAAAAGCAAAGTCTGTGCCCTAAGAGGTCAGATGCCCATTCTTCTTTGTGTATGTTCACCGAAGAAGAGGCCTCAGGCCACTTAGAATTAAGAAAGAAATATCTAAATACTAATAAGGTCAAAATAAATAATAAAAATAATAATAAAAAATAAACCTAAATAGAAATAATACTACTAAATACTAATAATAATGTAAAAATAATATTTGCTTATGCTGATTCATACTATGTAGCATTATCAGTAGTTCTGGTATTAAGTTTTGCTGATTTCCATTTAACTGTTGTTTTTGCCAAGAAAAACAAGATAAACAATTACTCTAGCACTTAAATATTACTGACCAGCAAGAAACCATGTCCCAGGAAAAAGTCCCATTAACAAAGAAATATATTACTGAGTGAATTTCTACCACCTTTAAACTTTGCTACTCTTTTTTTGTTATCACTGTCGTTTCTAGCTGGTGAAACAGATCCTTCACTCCTGAAGGGAAACTGTACTCCAGACAAATCACACATGTGAAGAAATTACCTTGAGTGACCTCTAGTAAATTCTCCTAGAAGCAACAAATTTCCAGCACAGGGGCTGAGCATGGGGTCAGTGTTCAGGCATAACATCATAGAGAGTGCAACAAGGTGAGAGTGGCTGGACTTAGCAGAGCTGGAAAAAGGAGCAGGCATTGGGGAAAAGTGGGAGCTGGCCCCAAGGGGGATTAAACACTGTCAGCCTCTTCCAGGGACATCTGAAAAGCAGTACCTGGATTCCTTCCCACCAGTTCAATGCTTTGTTTCACACCATGCTTACACAAACTCTTCCTGTATCAATTCGAGTACCATTTTCTCATGATGACAATGTCTGCATTTAAAGACTGCACCTCTTAATTTTGAATTATTCTCCTAGTCTGGGAAAGCAATACTTTGTGTCTGTGACAGAGTAGAAAAATTAAATGCTGTCTAGTCAACAAACAAGCCCAAACAAGTCTGCCACAGCATACAGAGTTGAAATACTTCACTCAGCTGCTTAATGGGACATAATGTTCCCTGCATTACAACAAACTGTATAATGTTTTTCAGTTCACTTTGCTTTTATATCCTTGGCGATGATGTTTGACTATGATATTCCTTCACACCAGGAAAGTAGAAAAACTGTAATGGAAACGCTTATGTGCTACAACCTAGTATCTTGATCTATGCCTCAAAAACTGATAGCTGCATACCACATTATTTTCTAATGGTTTTGACAAAGGGGTTATAGTTCCTGAAAGACACTGAAGGTTTGAAGTCCTTGATCAAAGTCCAAGAAGCCTTTATAAACTTCAGTGGGTACAGCTCATGTCCTATCCGGAGAGAATAACAGTGAAACGCAGTGAAAAACTCAGTTTCCCATTGCTATTCTAGCGTAGTCCAAACTTGCTGGTCAACTTTTCATGCTAAGGAGAGTGATTCTGAAAGCAAGTATTTGCAGTTACCCTGAAGACCACTTATCATTAGGGTTAAGAAAAAAAGTAGGCTCTTTAGGCTCCCAGCAGATGGAGGACAACTCTGTCACCTTCACAGTGTAAAATAAAACTACAACACCAGGACTTTTGCAGGTAACTGCTATTGAAGTATTAACACAATAAGTACAAAAATAATTAATGTAATTATTCAAGCAGTTTGACTAAAAGCATCACCTGAGTGACCCATTTCAGAGAACATATAACCAAAGCCCATAATTTTCAGATCAGCCCCATTTACTTTTTGTGAAGCCAGATGAGTATAACCACAAGAAGTCCCAAGCCAAAAGTGTGATGGAATTTCTCTGTCTCATAATCGGCTCAAATTACAACTCTGCAGAAAACTTCACATTTGAGGCAAGTGAATGAGAGAAGTTTCTTAAGTTCTCCCCTGCAGGATCCACAACAGAGCCTGTTGCATTCTCATGATAAACTGAGTTATCAGGATATTATCTAAGCAACAACTCCTCCCAATGGTGATTTTTAATTTTAAAAAAAAAATTATACTGGCATTTAATTTTTAAACCTTCCTCTTAAACCATGAACACCAGATTATGATTTAGTATTTTATTTCAGTATTTTGCTAATAATTGAATCCCAGAAGAATCAAACATGATTATGAGCTGGCCATTCTGTAATCAAAGGATGGCAATGGCCTTTTAAGTACATGATTATGGTAGATATTCTAAACATTCTAGAGCTAAAAAAAATGACATAAATATGGAGATCCTTAGCTGAACACCTTCCAAGCTGCACTAGCTCTTGCCTCAATGGTAATTGCACTTTTCATTAAAATTTGTCTTTCAGTGCTTTGAAGCATCTTAGTCCAGTTCTCTTCAACATTTCATGAGAGACTTGAGTGCAGGACTCAAAGGAATACTAAGTAGGTTTGCCAGGGATACTAAATTGGGAGGAGCTGTTGACAGCTTTGAAGGCAGAGAGGCCCTTTGGAGAGCACTCAGTAAATGAAAGGGCTGGGCAATCACCAACTGTATGGAATTTAACAAGGGAAATACAGATTCTGTATCTGGGACAGGGCAATCCTGAATGTAGGTACAGACGGGGGAGTGAGAGACTGGAGAGCAGCACTGCAGAAAGGGAGCTGGGGGTCCTGGTCAATGGCAAGTTGAGCAGGAGTCAGCAGTGCCCTGGCAGCCAGGAGAGCCAAGCCTGTCTTGGGGGCACCAGGCACAGCATGGCCAGATGGGCAAGGGAGGGGATTGTCCTGCTCTGCTCTGAGCTGGGGCGGGCTCACCTCCAGTGCTGGGGGCAGTTCTGGGTGCCACAATGTAAAAAAGACATTGAACTGTTAGAGAGCATCCAAAGGAGGGAAGCAAAGATGGTGAGGGTCTTCAGGGGAAGCTGAATGAGGTTATCTAGTTTGTTCAGCCTGGAGAAGACTGAGGAGAGACTTCATTGCAGTTACATCTTCCTCAAGGGGGAAGAGAAGGGGCAGGCACTGATCTCTCCTCTGTGGTAACCACGGACAGGACCCGAGGGAATGGCCTGAAGTTGTGTCAGGAGAGGTTTAGTTTAGACTTTAGGAAAAGATTCTCAACCCAGAGGATGGCTGAACACTGGAACAGGCTCCCCAGGGAAGTGGTCACAGCACCAAGCCTGTCTGAATTCAAGAAGTGTTTGATCAATGCTCTCAGGCACATCATGTGACTCCTGGGGTGTCCTGTGCCAGGCCAGAAGCTGGACTTCAATGATCCTCGTGGGTCCCTTCAATTCAGGATGTTCTATGTTTCTATCAGTGAAATTAGTAAAAAATAGATGTGATATCGAACCCCTGTCCTCAAGCTATTTTGATAAAACTGAACTACCTGGTAGGTTCTCAAGGCTTAAAGTGAATTATTAATGAAAAATCTTCCTCATGCAACTGCTCTCAGTTTTTTCATTATCACCCATGTATGTCCCAGACAATGAACACCACAGAGTAAGAATAAGCACTCTGCAGAGTACAAAGTTCTGCAAAATCTGACTCCTCTTAGCTGTATCATTTGTTCTTGTATTCCTACTATATCCATACACATTCCATTGTACACATAATCAGAAATGTTTGAGGTCCATTATCTGCTTTCATGTTAATCTATTTCTAGATTTTAGACAACTGATCTCCCTTTGGTTCACGAAATGTAAGCAATCAAGGCACAGAGAAATAACCAAATTTGGGACTTTGGACAATATTTACATCTCAGAAAAAAGTGGCCCCTACCAAAAACATATACCACAGATTTAGGTTTTCTAGACCAGGAGAATTAGGAGTAAATTCAAGTGTGTTTTGAATATCTTATATATTAAAAAATAAATACATAAAAGTACAGTTATGTCTATGGATTTACATGCTTGTATGAAGTGTGCCATGCCATGCCAATTTTTACTTGAACATGTACAACAAAGATCATGATGAGGCCATGAGATTTATGCTTCAAGGAATAAAAGCTTTTCAGAATCATTAAGTTAGGCTTTCTGTGCCAGCAGATCTGCAAAGAAGTGCTCTGCATGAAATGCAAAATCAGAAGTTAATCAGGTAACATCACTTTATTCTTTCCTCTCCCCTGAGGCAGCACCATAAAGTGAGGGATATGAAAAGGGATAGGATAAGGGTAGGGACAGGGAGAGCAGTGAGGATAAGGAGTTCAGGGAGGAAGTGATTAATTCTGTAACTTCCCCTGAGTGCTTTGCTGAGACTTTCCAGAGTGCAGGCACAGCCAGGCATCATTACTGCCTGATTCAAGCTGCAAGATAATCCTGTGTGCAAAAGCGCCAGTCATTTCTAGGACACCAACCTACAGAAATATGCTCTTTAGTGACCTTAATACAGCATGGTTAGCTTAGTGGAGTGCCTAGAGGAAACCCCCATTTCCAGTTTATATTTATCATTTCAGGATGCTTGTTAGCATTATGCTCTAGCAACACAGAAATTTGGTTGGTGACACATGGACACGGACAAAACTCTGGGGGTTTTGCTCAGCCTCCATCTTTGGCACAGGAGCTGAGATCATTTACTGCACATGCAGAACGATGCAGGGCAGCTCCTCAGTGCTCCAGTCAGGTGAAATGGAGCAATGCCGACTTACCCTGACTGAGGTTTATTTCCACCCTTATGTAAGTCCTTGAATTAGGTAAAGCATAATGCAATCAAACATTTTTGTTTGGAAAAACAGACAGAAAATGAGGGGAGTAGAGAGCAAACACGGAGATGGATTAACACTTGTTTACCAGGAGTTGCATAAATTACTGCTTTTTTTTTTTTAAATTACACTAAAGCCCAAGCAATAAATACATAACATAGCCTTTTAAATAACCCACAATGTCTCCATAATTATAAACACAGCCTTCAAAGTAAATTTTAACAAGAGGTTTTGCTAATGTTTGAAAACACATTGAGTTCTTCCTAGATGAAACAGACTCGGGCAAGGGAAAAGATACTATGTTTGCCTGTTTGCCTTTATGTATTTTTTTAAAATCTAATTCAAAATATCTCTTATCTCCCTGGGCCAGAAAATAGCAGAGCTTCACAACTTAAATATGTGTTAAAAATTAATTCTGAACAGATTAACTGAGTAACATTAACTGAATATGAAAAATTGTCTATCTGGCACTAAGTCTCAGCCAAATTGGATGATATCCACAGGTTTTGGGTGTGTGCTCTTACAAAAACCAGCAAAAGAATAAACAGACAATTCCTGTGGCAAGTAAAAGTACTTAAGCTTTCACACAGAAAGAGGGAATGCAAAATGATGGGTTTTAGTACAGTTTTGGAAGTAAAATCAAGCAGAATCTGAATGTGCTGTCACATCCAATCAAGGTCAAAACCAGTCTGCCTTCTTGATGAATCAATATAATACTGCATGAAGACAATGAGAAGCAGAGGATATTAAAAAAAAACTTCAGTACTTTAATGCTGGTCTGGAGTTTATGATGGGACATGGTGTGTACCTTCATTTTTTAATTATGAAAGAAGCAAAAGAATCTCAGTCATGTCAAATGGGGCTGAAGGTGCTCCTGATTTCTGAAAATGAGTCCATTTTATTTAGGTACACAAATACAGGTACTTCTCTAGCAATCCAAGTTAAAAATGTAATCTTTAAAAAATAAATACTGAGGCGTATACAACTCAAAAGTGTTGCATATGGGCTAAGCAACCTTGAAACTACCCCCATATATATATATGCCACCAGAGTGATATGTGTGAGTACAAAATGAACTGTTTGATTACAGCTCCCCTCCATCCCCAGCAGCAAATTGCATTTTAGAGAAGAATAATAAAATATGACAGTGTCTCTGCAGTGCTCCTGGATAATACCCTTCAGCTCACATGCACATGTTCATGCATGTATAGATGGGTGCACAATCAATGTAAGTCTGCACATCACATGCCCACATTAATTTGGGGAACATATAACTATTTTAGTGTCCATTTCAGTGCTAGAAATACTTAATAGTCAAATTTCACTACTGGTAAAAAAAAAATATACATATATTAAAAAAAAAGAGCACCCTAAATCTCCATTTGAAAACGTAGTTTCCTGGACAAAGAATAAAACCAGAACTGATAAATGTGTGTCATCTTTTGTCAGACTCCACCTTAGCAGTCAGATTCTACCACCAAATGGGAACTGAGAGCAGGATAAGCCTTGTAAGTCAATGCCTGGCTGTCAGCCTGAATAGAGGGTTTCCCCAAACGCCATCTGAGTCATCCCACCAGCTGTTCCTAGATGTTCAATTTGCCACTTGGCTGAAATGATCCTCCTTTTCCTCACTGATTGCTCTTACCAACTGAGATCTGGTCCCTGCACAAACTTACTCTGCCTGAGGTTGCTCCAGCTTGACCTGAATTTTCTTTAGGGCCGTGCCCTGTTGGGCATATTCCCTTTCTGATTCCCTGCATGGCTCAGAAATTCACATCATCTCCTCAATGACAGGGTATCTCCACATGTCCTTAATTCCTTACCACAAATCTGGGGCCACACTTTTGAATCCTTCTCACTGGAATTAAGTGCATACACCTTAACTGTATTTCTCAGCTATCTGTTCTGTCACTGCTTTTTCATACAGTAGGAATTTCTCTACCAATCTTACTATGGGGCTTCCCTGAGACAGTTTCAATTACCATTATTTTAATACAGTTATGTTTGCATATGGTTTGCTTGGTGGAGCTTGTGTCACTGAATCTACAAGTTATAAGCACCTTTCATCTATAATTTAATGTAGACATAATCAAATAAGATTTTCAACTGCAACACCCTTTTTTGTCCTGATACAAATCATATTTTGAATTAATACAAATACATTCTTGCATTGGTTTCTGGATGTTGATGTAGAAGGATGTGCCCTCAACAGTGCTGAAGAAACATATGGGGAAATGACAAACTTAAATATTGCTTTATATGAAAGAATCTGCAGACTTGGAACCATAAATTACTGATGTTATCTTTTCCTGATGTTTTGTATTTGATAGACAGAATTTTTTAAAATGTAAACATGCATAAATACTACCATTCACACCTAATTCACTGTAAAGAGTGCTGCTTTACAGAGTGAGAGTCCCACCTCCTATTATTGTATTACCACTTAAAATGACCCTCCTTTTGATATCATGTAGGATCAGACTTAATAACGTCTGAGCTTAAATAATCTTTATAAATTCTGAGTTCAATAATCATCTGTGACTTGACCTGGGTGGTAGGAGCCTCGTGTAGGAGTTGTCAAACCACTCCTCCATCCCATCCTCCAGAAAAATTTTCGAGACATCAGAAATGCTGTCCAAGAGCATCTCCTAAATTCTCATCTGGGCCAGGATTTCAAAGATTTTTAGAACAGCCTCAACAGTTTTTCCTATGAGTTTTCCCTGTGTCTACCAGGGCACCCATACACATGGACTTGTGGCCAAGAGCATCAGTGAAAGTGCTACCAGATCACAGGCATTATTTTCTACTAATGTATACTGTATTAAAAAAAAAAAAAGTCAAACAAAAACAACAAACAAACAAAAAGAACAAAAAGAAACGGTGATATTTATATTTCCACTTTTCCAGGTAAACAGTGGGCTGGATTTTTCTGGATGAACAATGTGCATAATTCTTCCTTCCAGCTGCGTAACAGACACATGCACTCTGCAGGTAAAGAGAGCATCCTGTAGACCAAGCCAATCTGTCTATTTCAGGGCAGATCAGAACCATGGCAGGATGATTTGGCAGGGTCATGCAGGTCAAGAAGCCACCCTTATAAATTAACTGCTGATTAAGCAGAGACTGCTATAAGCACTCTGGAGAACTCCAGCAAGGAAACTACTCCACTAAAAATAGCTAAACTGAAGCACAAATTAGGTCAGAGGTGGAAAAGGTGACTATCTTTCAAAATTGTGAAAACCTTTTCAGTATTTCCAAAGCTTTCAAGGAGGAAGAAGCAAAGTTTTTTGAAGGAAGTTCTGCAATGTTCTAGGTGCACTAAAATGAAGAGAACATATCAGTTCCTCATGGCTACAACTAAGCTTCTCAGAGGAGACATTTAACTCAAGTAATCTGGCTGTAGTATGGAATTATTTTTTATAATTTGTTCTGCACTATCATCCTTATCTTCACATCATCCTAAAATACTAAAGATATTCTTCCTTCTCCTACAGACAATAGATAGACCATGCTTGGTCTATCTATTCACCTACACAAACCCACCTTCCCTTTTGCATTTTCTTCCTGCAGTTCAGTGTCTTCTCTAATGGATGTAGAATGCAGCTAATAAAACTCATTTTCTTCAGCAATCTCCTCAACAATATGATTTCCTTAACTGATACCTTTTTGATATTTTGCCACTTTTAAATAAAAATATTTTAAAAACCCAAATAAACAAGGCTCTCCAAAAATATTTTGAATTGTCCATGGATTCTGCATTTTATGACAACCTCTTCTTTCATACAGTTTATTTCACTTGCTTTGCTTTGAGACTGCTCTCCTTATCTTGAATGGCTGATTCATCACACAGTATCAAGCTGCTGAGACTCTCAGCTTTGAAAATTCTTTTGCAATTACCTTTCCCTAGTGCTCACAAATATGGGATTATCTATGCCATTTATTGGTTCAATAAAATTCTTAAAAGACAGTGTATTCTATATCTTCAGAGTCATCTCATGACTTTACAATCAGTTGCAAATTCAGATCAGATTCTAAGAGTGAAAACTTACATCTACAGCTTCTAAACACCCAGCAGATAGCACAAATCACTTGAATATGTTTGCAGATCACCTTTGTTAAAGGTCACAAAAACATATATATATGGAAACTTTCAATTTAGTTCCAACTCAAACTATCCTTTGAAGGTAAATATTGTCCACAGAAATTTTACCAGTCACTAAACCCAGTAGGAAACTGATGTTAGAAGAGTTGCCACTACATATTTAATTCCTCTGTGTTGGAATTTGTCCTTTTTTTTTTTTTAATCAGTTGTCCCTCATCTGAGGAGCCTAACATCACCATTAGAGATGGCAGAATTTTTGTAATGCCCTAATAGTGTTTTCTGCATTCTTCAGGTTTCAGAGAAAAGTTTAATTCTGAGAACTTTACAGCAGCTACAAAGCCTAAATTATATCAGACTAGTTAAAAAAAAAAACAAAACAGTTAAAATGTATAGCATGCAATAAAAGATTTTTAAGTACCATAAGAACTCAGTATTAATTTGTCTATTAAATTATCTTGAGGTTTAATTTTTTCAATGCATATAGAAGATAGGGTTTCTAACAGGACAGAATTTGATATTTTTAAATAGAGGGAAAGAGGCAAAGTTACACTTGTTTTAGGTCACAGAAAACAGTAATTTATGAACTGCTGTAGAAAGACCACACACCCACACCACAATATCCCAACAATAGGGCTTTTTTTTTTTTTTTAAGAAGCCAATATCCAGAATAGGTGGTACTTAGGACAAAGGCACTAAGTTATTCCTGTCTGCAAGTCACCAATACTATATTTGCTCCCAGCTTTCCCAGCTCCATCCAGCATTTGCTGTCTTTCGGTTTCATAGGCACTAAAAATAACCATAATCTGAAGAACAACCTCCTTCCAAGAAAACAAACAACAATCCAAACATAAATTCAACACCAATGTTATTTCCTTCTGATGTTTTTTGACGTGATTTCAAGTTCTTCATGAAAACAACGCATGGGTGGAGTACCACGGGGCTGGAAAGGCCAGCTATGACCTCAGCTAAAACTCTGGTTAAAGCAGGAGAAGGGTCAGTGCCTTTTCCACAGTTAAGTGTTTATGATCTGTGAGGCTCTGAGGCTCTTTATGGTGTGTTACTTCCCAGTATTTTTGTTTAGATGGGTTTTTTTTTAATGATATGCGTGTTACTATATGAGAGACAAGGGGCGAATATAGAAACGTGTTCATCCTGTTTATTTATCAGTCATAAATATTAATAACTTCTAATCATAGTAGTTACAGAAAACCATGGAAATCTGTAGTAACAGGTACTTAGCTTCTGCCTGCATCTCTTGTATTTGATATGCTTATTACCAGGTCTAGAGCATCTTTACAAAGATAAATACCATAAAAATTTGGAGAAACTTAACTAATGTGGTAATGGGGATCATACAAAACAATTGCAATAAACTGCTGTGAATCTGGTATGAATATGTTTCAGTTTCTTATCAGCAGAGCTCTACTTCCTAAAAAGGAATAAAATTATGTTTTCAATTGGTTTTAATACTTACTTTAACATATCACAGCATTTCTACATTTGCTGTGTTCAGGCTTTGCCAATTAAATGACAATCACCTATGTATGTAGTCCATTAAGGACTATTTTTTATGTTTGGGATGCAGTAAGCATTTTTGGCTTAGATAGTAATTTGATCAACTGGACCTGAAATATCTATATCTACTGCTTTACTATATTTCTATTTGTGTTTATACACATATATTTACACATTATCTCCAACTTTGCACTGCTAAAGAGATTAAATCCAGACTAAAGATCTGAAAGTGCCACCAGGAACACAAGACACGTTGAAGTGTCCAAGGGCATAGTGTTCATATTGACAAGATGCAACTTTCAATATTCAAGGTGCTCTGAACTCTGATTAGCAGAGGGTAAACATGCAAACACATCTTTTTCTGATTCCCATCCATACAAACTCCTTTCAACAAGCAGGAATGCATGCAGCCCCTAAAACACTGAGCTCCAAAACACGAAGACATACTTTCAAACCCTTTCTCCTCCAGTATGGTTTCATTATATGTGGAGTCTAGAAAGTCTCATGTTCAGAGGTGCTGCCTTTGAACAGAGAAGCGACAGTTACTTCTGTAAGTTTACTGGTTAGGCAATCTTGACTTGCAAAATGCAAACTGCTTATCTGAGGAGGTAAGAGGAACTTATTCATTTGGACACCTTCCTTTTTTACGTCCTTATGTGTTCCCTTTTCCACATACACATGCACACACAATTCAATGTAAAATTAATTGATGTTGTAATAATTGCAACTGGAGAAGAGACTCCCTGTGCCCGTTTTTACTCCACTTCTCACTATTACAAGGTCACATGAGACACAGCATCACTCAGGACTGGATTCTGAAATTGTGTAGGTGATCACCACAGAATCTCCTGGCTTCACAATCATGACTTCCTTTGGTTTAGGTCAGAGTCTTATCTGGTGCATCTTGTGCTAGGTTCTCCAAAAGCGTCTGTCTCAGTCTGCCCAGCTCTTCCTCAAGGGCAACATATTGGCTTCAAGGTCTGAGTGTTTTCTTTAGAGCAAGAAAGAGGCTTATGCTAAAGTCTGTATCTTCAATCTGTATTTGAGTATCAGCCACAGAAGTTCAGATGTATGCATTCTCCTAATTTGGATGGTAAAATGGGTGAAGAAAAGGGAAACTAGAGAAATTAGATTATTAGATTATACATTATATCACTACCCAACAGTTTAATCTGATTTTGTCTTTACTGGTTACAGTCAGCCGTCACTGTGACAACAGCAACGTAGTGAATTTAAAAATGTTAAGCTTAGGATTTTTTTTCCATAGTGACTTTTTAGCACTAGATTTATCTCAGTCTTATTCTGAAGGGTTTTTTTTTTCCTTTTGGTTTTGCTTTTTCCTGTATGTGGGAAAGGAGATGATTTTCCCTGCAAATAAAGCAGAGTTTTAAAAGGGCAAATCTGCCAAAGCTGCTTATGTCCAGCATTGCTGGCGATCAGCCACCAATTCTGTCCAGTCACAGGCCAAAAAAAAAATAAAATTTGCAGAACAGATGATCAGCATCCTGTGAACACTGATTTGAGACAGAATGAAAGAGGTCAGGTAAATGCAGCATATGGTTTCAGAGACAAGTTATTGAGTTGTATCTTTATTTCTCAGCATCTCAAATATTTCTATACCAGAATATAAATCTAGATGAAAGTGTCTATAAATCTAGAGGATAATGTCAGAACCAATAGCCACTGCACACTCTCAACTATATGCAAATCAGCTACTAACAAGCTTTTGACTCTTTCTGGTTCTGCAGCAAAAACATGAAAAGTGTTGAAATACAGAACACTAAAATAAATTGCTCTCATCTAAGACAGTTGTTAGAAAAATTTGTAATTAAATGGGAAGTTTTTAGAGTGTACAGGAATTCAAGCAACACATTTTATTAAAAGAGCGCATAGAAAACCAGAGAGTTACAACTGACTAGTAGGAAACTAATTACAAGTGCTCAGGGCTTTAAATTATTTGGAAACTGAAGTAATCACCTACAAAATGAGATCCATTTATCAGGAAGAGAGGAGAAACCGAGGTAGTTCTTTACAACAGACTAAGTACAACTCTTGCTGTTGCCAGGGCGAGTGCAAGAGAATGCTGCAGGATCAGGGAAGCACAGCTCAGCATCCACCTGTCATCTAGTAATTAGCAAAGAGCCAAATCCTGACAGGGAGCAAAGCAAGTAATGGTGGTATAGACATTTTGATTGTACCCTGAACTAAAATTACTCATTCAGATGAAAGACATCTCTTTTTTTGTATGTAAGAATTTTGAAACATGCTTTTTCATGTTAATTGAAACTGAGAACAGTCCACAAACAATAACACAGTTGAAACTCTTGCCATGCTAATTTTTATGCTCAGAGATGTAAAGCAATTTCTCTTTTCTGTTTCTCACGGCAATGTTATTGCTCTTCTCAATATCCCATATTCTTTCTTCAGTATTTTTTTACATTTCTACCTATCAGAAGCCTGTATATGTTCCTTTCACTTTCATTTCCCTTTCTTTCACTTTGTGAATTGCTATGTGTTAGCTTGTTCTGTTTCCTTGAAAATACATTATTCAAAACCTTCTATCTAACTATTAATTACAAATTTATCTTTCTCATAGATCTAAGGAGAGCATTACAAGATGTGTGTGTGTGTGTTCTGATTTCTGTGCTTTACAATCTCCTTTGGCAAAACAAAGTAGCCAAGTGTTGAGAATTTTGATCTATCAACTCAAATTTTTTCCTTCCTTACAAAGAAAATTCCGTGTACATCTTCATGTAAGTCTTTATATATAGATATATATATATTTTTTTTTTCTGCATTTCCTGTGACATTAGTATAATTCAGCTTGATAGTTTTAATCATAAGCCTGGGAGAATAACCTGAACACCTTAACTGCTGTCACTAATGTTATGTTAATAATTGATGTCACTGAACATAGATTCCAGGTTTGGCCTCATTTAAAACACACA
This sequence comes from Passer domesticus, assembly GCF_036417665.1. Lineage (NCBI taxonomy): Eukaryota > Metazoa > Chordata > Aves > Passeriformes > Passeridae > Passer > Passer domesticus. Next base: position 58,853,308 of record NC_087476.1, read on the forward strand.
TCTGCTGGAAATTAGCATACTACTTGGAGAACCCTCATTTTATTGTCATACTTTAAATAGCTGCACATTTGCAGCCCTGAGGTTTAGCATTTTAACTATGGCAAGACTAATTTCTTTTAAAGTACTGCAGCCTGTAAAACTTTGAAGTTTGGTTACTAGCATATAGTAATTTAGAATACATATAATAATAGTAATAATAATAATAATAATATTAATAATCACATAATCATGTAGAAAATGTGAAGAAAATACACTGGTGAAACTTACAGTGTGACTTTTCAAACACACCGCTGAAGATATAAGCCACAGATGTTAAGCCAAATTTTAAGTTACTTCCTATTCCTGATAACACTATTTCAGCCCTTCAACAGGAACAACCAGCTATTAATAATAAACAGGAATAACTACTTGTAACTACCAGTGGGTATATGTGGAGGTGATTTCTGTCAGTACATAAATGGGCACCTGATTTGTAAAAACATGTAAAAACATGAAGCAGTTCAGTAGTTTTAGGAATTGGAGTTCAGTAGTTTTAGGAATTGATTTATTCTTCCTGACTGCAGTAAAGGCCATGTTGCATCCTACACTTCCATAGGAGTTGGTGAGAATGAGACTTCTCTGTTTCATTCCAACCCAGAGAGTGATACTCTCTTTATCACCCTCACAGGTTGAAATGTGCTACTTCACTACATATTTGGCATACCTGTTTCTAAAGCTAACCAAAAACCAAACCAAACCAAACAACCCCAAAAAAACCCCTAAAAAATCAGCAACAAAAAAGCACATTGATTAGTTAAGAATTAGCACAATGGTTTACCATTATTTAATCTCATTCATAAATGGATGTATTTTCCTATTCAAAACTGATGACGTCTTACTGATAAATACAAAGTGTAATTTTTTTGTGCAGACAAAAGTGTGCCCGGGGAATACAGGATTTAGATGTGCTCAAGATCTCAAATACAAACACAGAGAAACAGTATAAGCCTGAACTATTAGTCTCTTAGAAACCAGATGTAAACACAACCATTAACTGTTCATGATTCCTCTCATTTATTCAAATTACTTCTGGCAGCTGATCACACCTCCAGCTCTCTTACTAACCACACAAATGAAAAGGCAGGCTCAGGATTGTGAAAGAAGAAGGATTATGCAACGAGACTTTGTACATGCTCACCAAAGTGACCAAACAAAATGCCATTCTGGAAAGCAAGACCAAGAAAGCATATTATACAACTGAAGTCTTTTCCACGATACATTGCAATGCAGAAGCAGCAGATTTTCTGCTCCTGGGAAGGTAAGCCAGAAAACAAAATCAAAATGGTCTCCTGTCTCTTTGGGAAGCAGAAAGCAAAATCTTCACAGCAAGATTTAAGGCCTTATATTCAAGAAAGATTTCATTCATTTGAATGAAAAAGCAGCAATCAATACAAAGCTTTCAATACAGGTATAGTTTTTTTAGTAGGATGAATATGTATTTTAGAAATGTAAACAAGGTCGTCACATGGCTTCACTTAATGGACATAACAATAAAGAACAAAATTAGTGGTTCCAAGATAGCCTACTGACTTTATCTCACAACTGCTGATAAACAAGAATTCAGATTTAGAAATACTAACTATGTTTATCATATTAAATAAAATTGAAAATGAAGATTTTTTTAATTCACTTTATTTGTTTGTCCATGGGTTGGATTATAAAGAACCCAGGTCTTGCAAGCTGAAGTAATGCATCTAAAGAGGTATTAAAAAATACACATCATGCCTTTTTATGGCAGTATCTATTTCCAGGTGCCCAAATGCCTTTTAAAATCGTATTCTTCCTGCAATGCACAACTTCAGTAACATGAAACAGCCAGAAATCCAGGTCAATTAGACCTATGTCCTGTCTAATAAGTCTCAAGCCAGAGTGTTTTATACTGCAACTCACACCTGCTAATATACATTTATGCCTGGAGACCTCTGATAACACAGTGGCTTGGTCACTTTTTTCTTTTTCACTGATTTGTGATTGATCATTGCATATTCCCACCTCTATCTCTCCTGTGCACAAATTTGAGTTTTGGTTGATTTAAGAATCATCTCACCACCACAGTCTGAGCTTCTGTGCCAATACATTCCAATGGGGGAATGCCAGCTGGACTACAAAGTTGAGTGAAGGGCCCATTCCCAACACTTCTTTCATTTGGATGGGAGCTCAAGCTTTGTGACTTCCATTGAAAGGTACTTCTTGTCCTCACTGTACCAAGGCACACCAGGTTCACCTGTGAGTGAATGGAATAGGGATGCCCAGGCTGCAAAACAGCACTCAGCTCCCAGCAGAGAATGACTGCGCTGGTACAACTGGCTCATAGCTGCTGTAACTGGTGATGCTGACTCTTGATTCTCTCCAGAAAATACTACATGATGCTTCTGGAGTCAAGTAAAACAGAAAATTCGTCTGTATTTGTTGTCTTGTATAGGCCAGGAGCAGTTTGCAGCATCAGAACTGGGAATGGCTTCACCACATGGACTTAGAAAAGCTTAGGGATGTCTTGGCAAATGAGACAATAAAATAGAAACCCTGGCCAAAACAAACAGAATAAAGAGATAGGTCTTTACACGGTCTCAACTGTAATAATTTACTTGAAAACGGGTTTAAGTGTAATAATTTACTTGAATTTCCTTGGGAGAATGAAAGCACAGTCGAAAAGTGAATTTACTACAAATTACCCTAAATTCTTAAAAACAGAAAAGTCTGAGAACCATTCCTAAGTAGGATTTTTTTTCCTAATATATAAATTACCGTAAGCAAGTAAATATTCCGCTTTCCTGCACTGGTTTGGCCACAAATCATCTTGAATACTGTGCTCTTGCATGTAGAGTTGGGTTTTTCTCCCCTCTGAGACCGGAAAGCTAACAGTAATACTCTTCACATACAATTGCTGTTGTAGTTCATTCCGTTCACCTTATGGAAAGAAGATTTTTTTCCTCTGTTTTAATGAGCTTAAGATAAAGTCTTTACAGAACAGCTGCTGCATTGACAAGGTCTGTGGCTTTCTCGCAATAGCACCTTAAGTAAAGACTTACAGGAAGTCCACACTGTACAGTGAGGACACTGTGCCCACCCAGGCACACCAATGGTGATTCCCAAGCAGGCTGGTGGAGGTAGGACAGGCTATGCAGTTATGGCAAGATACATGAGCTGGTCTCTAATAGTGAGGCACAGAAGGCAAGGGAGCATTTTACTACATTTGTACAGGCCTTTGGCATCTCTGTAAGAGGATGATGAATTTTCCCGGAATTATACTGGCATAGCTAAAGCTCAGTAATTTGGATAAACTAAATCTCAACTCTCGTTTAGCAGCAATGGCTCTGTGGGTAAAAGGTGGTATTAAATGTTCTAGATATATCTCTTATCTGGGTGAATACAAGAGTCTTCAGCTTAGAGATTTACGGGTTTTGCAGAGTTGTGTCACAAGCCTAACAGTGTTACAACAAGATTACATACATTCTCCATAGTCACTTAAACCAATGTACATCACTGAGGGCATAATCCTCTTAAAAGTATAAAAGACTATGTAACAAATACTGAAAAGTAATTACATAAAATCTAGTGAAATTACAGTAAAAGAATCTTCACAAATGACATCTCTGAATATGTTAATGTTTATGTTCCATGTAATGAAGCTTCAAAAGATATTTCACAGCGATCTCTGTTCATAACAATGACTCCTCAGCAGGGAAAGCATCAAAGGCAGATAAACCAGAGGGAGAGAGGGAGAGCAGGTTAAGGTATGAGCTCTTGGCCCCCAGGCCAAGCTGTGCAGGGGCTGAGCTGGAGTCCAAGAACTGTCCTCACTGTGCAGTAACTCAGCCTTTCTCCTCCTTACCTGGAGGCTGCTTACCCTGAAATATCAAGCTGCTTTTCTGCTACTTCCCTAACAGTTCTGATATTGAATTACTGAGAACTTAAAATAATCAGGATCTCTTTCAAAGTACAGGATGGAGGCTAGTTTTTTAATGTTAGTCCCAGTTTCTTTACAGCCCTTCTGCAAAGAACATTGTAAAGGAGTGGCCCCAACGTAAAGTCTACTAAAAAAATTAGAATAATAAAACTTACACCCCCAAATACTAGCAATCAAAATTTTAATTTTAAAAAGAGCTGTGCAATTAGAAGTCAGTTATAATTACTTGTAAAATGTAATAATATCTTTCAAACATCTCTTCTTAGTTTGCCATGTTGACATAAATTCCAAAGAGCTAGAGAGGGGGGTTTTGGTGGGTTTTCTTTCTTTCTTTCTTGACTACTGGATTCTTAATAAGTCATTGACACTTCCCTCATAAAGCTCCTTCTCATCTTGGATGAAAGACAGAACAAGTAGCCTGTTTTCTTGCACCCAGTAATAGATGATTCCCTTGGATACATACAACTGCCAACTAAAAAACCTCAGTGGGAGTCTAAAATTAGAACTCGGTGATATGAGTCACAAGGAGAAGCTTTGTGATAGAAATGAGGATATTTTTAAGCAAATGCAGTCTAAAGTGCATTTAAAAAATAAAAATGGCATTCTATAAAAAAGTCTGTGGAATAAATTACTAGTAACTATTATGTGTTAATTTTCATCTATGTGGTTTTCCTACCTGCAAGTATATTCTTTAAAGTATATTATCATCCTGGTAAATAAAGATGGTGAAGCTTTTAATTTCTACAAATGGGCAAAACATGATTACAGCAAAATTGTAAAAAAAAAAAAAGATGACTTTCTCATTGAAATATTTTGCCTTTATGTTACAGAAATCTCTACATCAGACCAAAACCACGATCAGTAGCTCATCTACAAAATTATTTTAATCTCTATTAATTAGTAATAAGAGGCATGTACTCCTGCCTTTTTCAGTTATTCTACTATGAAAAAACAACAAATGTGGCATTCCAAAAGGGAGCATTGTTTATGGTGATGACAATAAGCTATGTTCAAATGTAATAACACACCAAAATATATTGTAGGAAGGTATTACAACACAGTTCTGAGGAAATAGTTTAATTTTTCAAGCTTGCAGTGTATATAATAGAAATAGGAAATCACAAACCAGAAACCTGATGAATTGTCTAACCTGCATAAAAATATGTCATCAAAATATTTTGAATCTATTCTGTTTCTTGATACCCCCATCCCAAAGCTATTACTAAAATAACTGTCTAGCAGCCTGTCAGAATAGAGGGGGCACTCTCAAAAATAAACACTGCAATATTTTCCTTCTCAAAATCGCTATCTTCACTAAACCATCAAAATTGACACATAATTGTCCCTATTTAGACTTCCTGAAATATCTCTTTTCACACCAGTAACAAATATGGCAGATGTTATTTTGAGACAAAATCTTAACTGAAACAGCCTCAGATAACACTCTATCAAAACCAAAATTAAACAGCTGCAGTGTGGATGCCTACATACAAACTTGTCAAATCATAGTGAGCAGCACAGTGCTGCTGAAGACAGGTTTCTGTAAAACACAACTTGCCTGACATGTTTTGGATATCCACTATATTTAAGATACAGCATTTTAACCACCATCTATAAAATTGTCCAAGGAAGATTTTCCTCTTGCATTTTGCCTCCTACATTTTGTGCAACAAATCTTGTCAGTGTTTTAATAGTAGCATAGGAGAAAAATTTAAATTCTTGAATTGTGTTTCTTCACATCCAAATGAAAGCAATCCCAGTGAGAGACACCACCATGTCAGCCATTTTCTGCCCTAAATTTATACTTTATCCCAGATGAAAATTGGAAAAGCAACTCAAATGCAAATATATATATATGCAATTTATATCACCTGTGTGATTATGAGTGCTTTGTATCCTGGTTGACTAATCAAGTGGAAAGAGAAGCACAGATTATTTGAACAACCAGTGGAAACTGTACTGTGATAGTCAAAGTAGGAATATGTTGATTTACGTTGTTAGTTTTGTGGTCAAATCAGTAGAAAAAGTGCAAGCAAAGAGATGGCAACATTAACTTAAAAAAAAATTCTAAAAATGTACTTTAAATCACAAACTTGGAATTTGTTAATGATGAAAAACCATCTAAAAATAAAAATACAGGACCATACCTCACTAAAATACATTCTGCATTTCACATACTGCCCCAGGACTGTGTTCTCACTGAAGAGAATACAAAGTGAAAGCTAACTGCAGTTAAAAAAAAAAAAGGCAGCATATGTTTTTCTCCACTGAGATACTTATTGCACCATATGTCAAAACAGTCTAACTATATGACAAAATATTCTAATATAACATGATACCTAAATTCAGTTCATACTTTAGTCATTTGTACTACTAGTGAAATGTTTTGATCATATCCTTTCCCCCATGTTTTTGCAATACCTACAGGTAGTTCAGAACTTCTCTTTACCAGCAATACATCCGATTATTACCATCACATATCCAGATCAGAAAAAACCTGAAGTGGATTCTCACTGAACTTGTTTGCATATGCATAAAGCAGAATTAAATACTTCTAAAAATGAAGATTTTACAGCATGCCTTAGTAACTTTCCTTATGAAATATTAACTACTATTTTACTTGACTATCCCCAGGTACAGACAATCCTTTCACATGTTTTTGTTGTAGTAGATGAAAACACTGTTTTTACCCTTTAATGATCTTCTTTTCAGCTATGATGGTAGGTATGGTTTTGGCTGTCTTAACCTTCACACAAAAACCTTGTATTTCAGCATTTTGTTCTGAAATAGCATTACCATAAATTTTCTCATGCTGAAAAAATAATAAAGAAAGAGGCTGAAATCCCATTTGACTTCCTTTTGTTAAGTAACACGTGGGCTGCAAAATTATTCAGATTCCCAATTCATCATTTACATTTACTTGACCTTCTGATCATAGAGTCAAAAGTGTTTATTTTCCCTTAACACATTGCCAGTGAGTAATGCATTCCTTAGATACAAGATTTTCTCACCCGACAGACCAATATTTTACTTTTTCTGTAATTCAAGAAAAATCTAAGAAAGATTCAGGAAACAAACTGGGGCATTTCATATAGTGAAAGACTGTAAGGAAAAGGCATCAGCATGACTACATGGAACCAGTACACACAAGGAAACAGGATAGAAGGAAACCTTGATCACAGCCATGTTTGTGACATGGGGATAAAACTCAGCTGTGCAAAGATGTGCAGTATGCCCTTCCAGATCAAGCACACCTTTTCAATTTTGCTGACGTTTACGAACACGATCTTGCACTTTGGTTTTGCCAACAATAAAATGCTAAACAGTACTGAAGGAGAGACACTGCCTTTTTCCCAGGAGCTCACTTGGCCTCTACAAACCAATTCTCAACTGGTTCAGGTCTAAGGTGAGAAGAAAAAGAGCACTGGTGAAAACTAAGTTTGGAATGTGCGTGCAGTGAAGCAAGGTATGTGTTAAATTACCCTAGTTTAATGTTAAGCTATGGCTCTTGGCACTGTTGACTTAGTGAGAAAAACTAGGAAAACACCAACAAAGGTACACATTAACAAAGAGCCTATCAGCTAAACAGGAAAAAAACCCATACTGTTTAGTTAATGGCTGCTGGTATGGAAAAGAAATGCTACGCTGTAAAAAAAGGAAGGAAAAGAGCCAGAACTTAAGGTGAAGAGGACGAGGGAAAGAAAGGAAGGACAATGCAGGAGAAAAACAAACCCACAACATTCTGTGAACAGTGCTAACGTAAGGAAAGCATAAAACTTCAGAAGATGATAGCCATTTGTATGTAATTTTACATAAAATAAGGACTGGGCTTGAAGCTAATTTGACCTGCCTGTATTGAAGGTTCTCTGGAGTGTATGTGTGGTACTAGAACGATGTCTCCTTTCCAGCATGGTTAGTCTTCACGTTGCTTGCTTTCCCTCCTTAGCTGTTTCCTACACCATGAAGTGTCTCTACAGAGACTTTACAAAACCCCAAAATACCCACAATCTAAAGCGAGCTTAAGAGCCTAATAAGAACAATGGTGCAATCCAGAAAAAACGAAAGATGGAAAAGAATTTTTTACACTTCTCTATCATTTGTAGAGGGTTTTTTAAGACAACAAAATTATTGTCTTGTGACATTATATTCTTTAAATTGTTGTACTTTGTACACTCTAGAACTGGCTTTACTGCATGGAGTTTAAATGGATGAGTCTCAAAATACCAGTTATACGACAGCAACCTTATTTGGGTGGCACATATGTTTACAATCTAGTGCAGACTGAATTTCTGGTGATCAGAAAAGGAAAAAAGTGTCCTGTTTGACTAAATGGACCACCCAATAATGAACACAATAATACTCACAAAAGTCTTCATTCAGAGTACTAAATGAGAAACTGGAAGGAAAAAAAAAAACACAGAGAGATGGAAAAATGGGAATTAGAAAAGCCTATGCTACAGTGACTGTTCAACATCACCTTACAAGAACAAGTCAGCATAATGGAATAACAAGGTCCTGAGGAATGGGACAAATGAGACATTTCTTTTTTTCAGGGTTTTTTTTTCCTTCAGACCAGCATTAGCGCAACTGCAGTTTGCCTGCAACAGTGCATACTAACAGAAAACATTTCATTTCATTATGGCAGAGATTAGAAATTCATAAGAGATTTACCAGCCTGTCCTCCAGCACTCTTTGGTTTGATATTTGTAGCTATCAAAGATGCTTTACGAACCTTTAGTGTACAGTTACAATGCCAATGAACTTGCACTTCCTGTAGGCTAAGGAGCAGTGCTTTTGTGCCAACCGGCTTTAATTCCCAGAATAATCCAAAAACCAGTCCCAGGAATTTAACTCATATTAATGTGCACAATAGCTCTACTCAGGTTTTACGGATGCTTTTATAATATGAACAACTAGGAAGCATAAGGTACTGTACAAAACCTAGAACCAGCAAGTTTGTCTTGGCTGTTTGTCCCAGGTGAATTTCTGAGCCAGTGATACACAACATTATTCAAAAACTCTGTATATGTGCAAGTATCATAATTACCAAAGGGAAGTGACTGGAAATATTTATATTAAAAAACCTAAATAAACAAATAAAAAACACCAACCAACACAGAATCAACTTTGTTTCTCGCTGACAGATTTTAGGAGAGCATATATAGTTGTGATCACTAAAAATGTGTACAGCAGATATTTCAGAACTGGTGTTGAGAATCCCAGTAAAGAGTGGCATTTTTCTGGTATTTCCTATGCTCTCCCACCACAAGCACTCACTGGAAACCTGTGAGGCAAATTTAAGAACAACGTGGAGGAGGGAGCACAGCTTGCTTTACCTCTCAATGCTGATGCATTTCCAGCACTGACATTTTGCAGCACTGTCTAAACAGTAACACACAAGAACTCTCCTGCCTCAGCTTCCAGCCAGGTACAAAAACACGTGTAAAGCACAACTGCTGCTCTGCACTGACTGAGGATCCCCCAAACCAGTGCCATTCCTGTTATACCTCGAATGCTGTCAGCTCCACTCTCACCTTGAGCTGTGCAGCCGGCTCTGCACTGACTCTGGGCTGCCATGCCAAGAAATATCTCTGTGCTCCTATGCCCATCTACTCCAATTTCAGCTGACTATAATTTCTGAAAGGTGGAGCAACCTCAATACACAAGGGCTTAGGTAGTCGCAGTGCAGACTGCCTGCTCATCCATAATGCAGAACTACAGACTAAAAAAAGATTTAGGCTCCAAGCACTCTAGCTTTGGCACAGGTGATTTATTGAAATAGTGCATCTGCAGCAAAACTCAGATCCCATCAATAGCAGGCTGAGCTGATTTCATCTGAGAAGCAAATAATTTAGTTACAGCTACAACTTGAAATTAACATGTGACACCAAATTTCCATTTAGTTTGTATGTTTCCCTGTCAAATGTCTTCACTTCAGAATTCATATAACTATTTTTGCCTAATTTCTAAAAATAAAATAAAGACATTATAGCAGACTGAACTATGTATCAGATTTCAGCAGAGCCAAACATAAAAAAGGAAGAAAAAGTGTAAAAAAAACCCAAAATGCAAATAAACAGAACAGCCATTTTGTCAGCAACAGCTTTACAGATGTTTAGAAAGCACATAACAGTCTGATAATTAATGGTTCCCATGCTCTGTAAATACTTTCTGCAGCATCCTCCTTATACATTGCTTCAGAGTACCAACCTGAATAAACACAATTCATCTCCCTGATGCTTTCCTTTACAATATGTCTCCACAACCTTTGAGTACATTCCCTCATGCATTTCTTCATATTCCTCAGAAGATCTAACAGTTTCATAATTACTCCATTTCTTGCTCCAAGTCTCACAGTATTTGTTTTTCTGGAATACCTGCTAAGAACGTGAGATCATACTAATGTATAGTATCCTGTGATATACACACACTGTACCCTAAGACCCCTGCCTGCTCTGGGGGCAAGGCTGCCTCACTGTGCCTTTGCAGTCTCATTCAAATCTACCTGGAATGTCTTAGTCTAATGCTTAAACCATAAATCCTCTGAGCACTAAATATTTCCCCACTCTATGTTTGTTGGCACTTTGAACAGCCATTGTCCAGCATTGTAGCTTAAGAATTAGCAGACATAAAAACAGAATGGGAACACACAGTAAATGTATAAAAGGCTGAATAAAATCAACCAGAACCACGTTGGAATTGATGAAGTGCTGTAGCAGGTAGAAATAGGACAGACTCTTCCACAGATCTACTGAGGCTACATGAAAATCATTGGTACAGTAGCTGGTGGCTGGGAAGCTAAATTCAGATCTCCTGAACTGAAAAACAATAAATGGAAGGAAAACCCACGAGCAGATTAAGCTTCCAGATTTAGAGGATGCAGAAGGGGGTAACAAAGGTTCTGGGCATACAAGCTTTTGTTGAAGTCAGCTGAAACTAGTCTGTAGAGGAAAGAAGGCCAGGGATTTATGGTCAAGTTTAAAAGTTAATAAGAGTGCAATCTACAGCAGCACTGACAATTTGTTTCTAGCCAATATCATTATTTGAATTTAAAAAAATGCAAATGCAAGCTTTTAGCAGCAGCAGTTAGGTGTATAACTTCTAACAAAACACAATACATTTATTTAGCAATGCTATATTATAGGAACATAAAACCATAATGAATATTCAAAGAATATTGCAAAGACATCCTGTGATGTGTTATCTAAAAGGTCATCAACTTGAGCACTAATAACAAGCTCACTGAGCTATGAATCCCTCAATGATTAACAATATAATAAAGCTGTTCTCATTGCTAAACTAATACAAAATAGCTGTTCTCATTGCAAAACTAATAAATATTAGTTAAATTTTTAAAATTAAACTTAAATATTAATTAAATATTTATCAGTATAAAAGATCTACCAGATGACTTTGTAGTTGAGAAAAGGATTAATATCTTTTCTACTCTCTTTCTATGAGAAAACTGATACACACATCAGATAACCTCGGAGAAACAGAACCAAAACCAAAGTCTCTTAAGCTTCAATTCAGTGTACTGTCCCATGGAGCCACATTCATGTCAACTGCTTTGAAGCATCACTGCTAATGCTATGCCAAAGGACACATATAATCACAGGTCTTTAGATATACTACAATCACATCCCACTAGATGAGTTTAGAAAAGTTACTAAACTTCAGAAGTTTTGTTCTGACTGTTCAGTATAGTAGAAAACAGGAACTTCCTTTTACAAGGGCGCACCACAGATAGCCAGCCCAAGTCAGTCACTTACCTTGAAGGCGTTGCATGACATTGGCAATGTCTCTTGATCTTGCCACTAGTCGGGATGAAGCCATGACCTCTTTGCAGCGAGTCCACTTCCCCTAACTCAACTCTCCCTCCAAGCTGTGGAGCTCAGTGAGACGAGGATCTCGGATGGTTTCCTTTTAGCGTTCAACCCTCAGCTGTGGTAGATCATCCCTGGGCCAGTCAGACAGCTCCAGTCCAACGCTGGCCCCCATAGGGCTGGGGCAAGGCAATGGTAAACAACCTCAACGCCTGAGAAAGAAAGTACCAAAGTTTAGAGGAAACCTTTACCAGCTCTGAAAACTAATAAGTCTGAGTTTCAATAGCTATCTTTACAGGTTTGTGTTTTAGCAGTAGTGTGTGCCCCAGCCAGAGACATAATTAATGCTGAAAGCTTGCTTGGCAATCATCAAGCAGAATGAAGCTGCAAAAACAAATCATTAAACACAACTGGCAATGCACCAGACATCAATGCTTTCCCGAGGATGCTTGTGGATATTGTTTTAGAAATAATAATAATTTTATATTTATTAAAAGTAATACTGCAATACTTTTTAACATAGAGACTACTAAGCCAAAAAGAAAAACAAAACCATTTGTAAAAATCCAAAACCTGTACAACTCTCACTCTTCTTCACCACTATAGGAAGGAGCAGAAACAGAAACTCATTAGTCAGAATAACTCCTAACTCCACTTGACAATGTGGTCTGAAATACTGAGATTAATATACTTCATTATTAAATAAAGTTGTATTTATATTATTTTTTTTTGTATAACGATGCTGTCTTTTGTGTCATTTAACATCAAAAGCTGTGAACTGGAACTGCTACACGAACACTGCTACAATTTTGCATCTATAATAAAAATCTATGCGACTATAAATCTGGTCTAAAAATAATCTAATTAGATTTTTCAGATAATACTATCAGTAACATCTTATCTTCTGAGGAACAAGTGCATGTTGTGTGTGTATGCAATGATTTCCCTGAAAAGAAATGTATCGACACCAAGAATAACTGGATTCATACCATACACTCTGAGTGCACCCCAAATTCAAGCTGATATGCTTGATCAATATCCCAAATGTTCATTTGTGTTGTGCACTTTCCTCTCTTCCTGGCCCCAAGGTCTGTCAGAGAATAGAGTCTTCCATTATAAGACAAGCCTTAGGCTGCACAGCTTCAGGGGCGATGAACTGTCCCAAAGGAGCTGTGTCAACATGTAAGGGCAGCCAGAGGAAATGATATTTCAACATTTCCTTTTCTAACCCTTTAAACCATGCCTGACCCAAAGTACATCCTGCTTTCCCTCTTATTGATGTTTTTATTGTATGTTTACCTTGTATTTTAGATGCCCAGATGCTGCTCAGATCAGCAGCCCCAAGCTGGCTTTAAATCGGTGGAGCTGAGGCAAGCACGCTTCTGATGGGCCACAGGGCAGAACAGATTGCGAAGTCCACTCATGTCTTTGGGCTGTTCTCTTGCAAGCCATGGCCCCTGTGGTACTAATACCTACTCCAGACAAACTGCTGCTGTTTTTACACATGTCTACACTTTACATGACACCTGGATGCTTTTATACATACATATATATATATATATATATATATATATATATATATACACACCACTCTCTTTCCATGTGTGTCTGCTCTTTCCCTTAAGGACCTTCTCCCCTCCATAGCCCTTCCCACCTTCCAGGCTTTTCCCCACACACTTCTTGGGGTGCACAGGGACTCTGCCTATCAGTCACCACTTCCCAAGCAGGGAGAGGCACCCTGGCCTCATCCTTGTGTCAACCAGGCATGAGAAGGTGCCACCAAAACACCTTTCAGCCACAATGCTGACTAGGGCTGATGGTCCCCTGGTGTTGCAAAATCCCTGCAGAGAGCATCAGCAACAGCACACCAAATAGCACCTGACTGAGTGGATGGGGAGCAGGAGGAGGATTTCTGTTGCTTGTGCTCACATATGACAGCTTGGTGAACTTTGCTTCCCCTGCAATATTTAAATGAAACATCAGCTTTCCTAACCTCATCCAAACCAGAAATATTTGTAACACAGCGGGTTACATGTAGCCTTGTTTCTGCAGCAGTGGCACTGCTAACATTTTGAGCAGTACTGTAAGCTGGGTACAGCCACTTCTGGTAGCAAGCTGCTAGACTAATTTATGGGCAGGGATAAGGGGTATTAAAAATGCCTCGTCTGATTGGGTTTTTGGCTATCAGCAGTAACAATATCAGAACACCAGTCGAACTCACACTGTGACAGAGCTGGCATAAATCAGCTGTACATGAGCAGATTTACAGGAGCTGTGGAACATGCTGATCCAAGTCCAAGTTAAAAGAGTCTGGGAAAGTGTTATGAAGATGTATGTTCAATACACTCATACAGCAGGCTGAGTCACTATGCAGCGATAAATGGCAGACTTGCAATTAATAATTTATTTAGCTGATATTAAATTATATGCTGCATAAGAAGAATGTGAGTTTCTAAATATGGCTCCTCATTCAAAACCTCCTTTACAAGCAGTGGGAATTAACTCATTTAAAGGTGACACTAAGTACAGGTAGGAAGGAAAGACTCTCATGTGCCAAGTCACCTCCACAGGCAGAAAACCACAGCTCAGAACACAGCAAAATGCCTGCAGAATAGGTGAAACAAAGCTTCATGCACCCTTCTCACCTCTCTTCAAGCAATACCTAATGTTTCACAGAACAAATAATCCTATGTGGACAGTCACATGTTCAATGTATGTAGAGTGGGAATTTTCCATGGCTTTTATAAATACTTAAAGCCATAAACAAAATATTTTTTTTTCCTGCTGAAAGATTACTTTTTTCAGATTTTTAAGCATTAAAATCTTAATTATTTGCATAGTTGCTACATAAAATAATGTTTAATAAATTGAATGACTTTTAAATTTGTGTGTCAGACATAAAGACATGTCTTCAGATGGATATGCTTTCAAAATACATAGGTTTTTAATAAAGTGCATGGCTTAAATCTCTTAAACCTTTGCCTGAAATAAACCTGAAGCTAACCCTGAATATGAGCTATTCCCAGATTTAGCATTCAACAAGTAACTATTCAATTTTTTTTTTAATCTGAACATACATGGAATCAACACACAAGAGTGAAAGAGGGTTTGCATATAAATTAGGTAAATCTTTTATTACATTTGCTGCTTTTCTGGATTTAATGGATGAAGTTATACTGACACCATTTTCTTGTATTAATATACCAGTCCTGTGGGTTTAGATGAAAAGAGGAAACATGAACTTCGCTCATATAAGAGCCATTGGGATTTATTAAATTGCAGTTTACAATTCTCTGGATTATTTTGTTCCTCTCTTCAAATGCCAGGAAAGTGAGATATCTGTGCTATGGAAGAAATAAGAAAAACACCACATCTATTGTGGGCTAACTTTTCTGGGTCCCCTGTTTAATCCTCTTTTTCTCATTGTGCCCAGGAGCACTTTGAATTAGAAAAGATATTTTCCTTTTATTGGTGAAACTAGAATACTATTGGCAAGGCCAGATTGTAATTTATCTTTTAAAGTTTACAAAACATATTAAAGGCAAACAGACCTGCCTGTCAGCAGTGTGGTTCCAGAAAAACAGAGACATCCGCTAGGTGCAGACGACATATGCAATGTGCAACAAGGGCTGAAGATAAACCTGACCAAGAAGAGGTAAACAATTCTGACTGTACTTCATGTAGCCACAAACTGCAGATTCCAGATGACCCCACCAGTGGTTCCTTCCGATCTTAACCATTCTGTGATTCCCAGTACACCAGGCTGATGCCACATATAGCAGCCACGAGAAGAAGCTACTGATGTGAAAGTATGGCTGTACCTGAAAATACTCTTTTAGACTTCCATTATAGCACCAGAATAGATAAAGAAACTCCAGATAAACAAGGATAAACAAACAATAAACAAAGATATTGAAGAGAGCAAGAAATAGACAGGGGCAGGCAGTGAAAGGACTGTTTCTAATCTAGGACATTTGAAAAAGAGATTTGAGAGGACAATAAACAGAGTAATAAATTCAAGGAAGTCCTGCAGCTAGAAGACATTTACAAATCAAATGTTACACAGATACAGTGGAGTAACTAAAATAACTGTAGCATATGAAGTGAACAGAATCTCAGGAACAACTAAAATAAGGTCAAGTGCTGGGGTGCCATTATATATTAACAAACAGGCAGACTTCCCTGATAAGCAACAGTTGCACAGAACTGATCAAAGGAAAAAAATTCAGGAAAATAATTTCCAAGCCTAGTTTACTGCTGTAGTGCTAGAAGTCCACATTGATCCACAGATTCCCTTTCTGAAACAGAAGAGGTCTTGGAAATGCTGCCAGGTTGATAGACACTACTGGAACAGATGCAATTCTATGAGACAGCAGTGAGTCTCCTGCCAGTCAGGAATAAATGACTCACAGAAAGATAGGAACCAGAATTTTCTGGAGGTTATAACTGTGTTTTTAAACAGAAAATAGTCAGAAAAATAGCTGGTTTAGGTTGGGTGTTAGTTGTTAGTGGGAAGAAAATGGTAATCAATAGGAAATAGCTCCAACTAAGGAAGTGATTGACATTGTGCAAAATATTACAAGAATAATCCAAAGCATTTGAGGAGGTCAGAAGATGATCTAGAAACACAGTGCTTAAAAAAGAAATAAAAGGGAAATCAGCAGAAAGGTCAATTAGACTGAAAAGCACAGCACCTCCCCTGTGAAGCAGGCTGGGGTTTTCTTTAAATCCAAAGTCTAGCAGCTTTACACCTGTTCAGAACAGAATAAAACTGCTCCAGATGTAATTGGAAAAGCCATCACTCAGAAATAAGTGGGCAGAAACAGAGCATGAGAAGTGAAGAGCACTGCCATAGTGCGTGCTGAATACAGGCTTGAAGAGAGATGTGCTAAATGACCATCTGAGAAATAAAGACAGCAAGCAAATGTTTTTTTAGCCAAATAAGTAAAAAGAAAATAGAAAATAACATCAAGGGGAGATTTGCTTCAATTAGTATTATACTGAGTTTTCCACTGAAGACATTTCTGATAGACAAAGGCATGACGAAAAATGGAAGCAGTGCCTCTTAAATAAACTCAAAGCTAAAAGTGGAAAAACTCAATAAAATTAATTCCACGATATTGATAAATGGTAGATTACATATTGAGAATCCATTTGTAAATTTATTTGAATACATCTGTCAAGTTGCACTTGATGCCTACTGGATATATAAAATTCAGGGCTAGGATGAAGAAGTGGGGTAGAGTGATCCAACAGGGGTCTTGTATTTTTCTCAGAGAAAATGCAGTATCTCCTCACTGATCTTTCAAAATCCAGGCCAACAGAGGAGTCCCTTTGGTAATTTTTTCTGACAGCTGAACTGCAAGTTTGCAGTTGGTCGCTTGAACCCAATTCAGCAGAAGTGCATCAGTGGATACTTTCTGGAACTTTCCCAAAGGCAATGGGACATAACTGCACCACATAAGATCATGGAAAATGCAGTTTTGGCTCTGAAAGGTGTTTTTGATGGTTGAATACCAACATTGTCAATCTGTGCTTCCTTTCTCTACTGACAAAAAACCGCATTGAAACAGGAACACTGAAACACAATGTTCTTTCTCACTGACCATCCAACCTCACACTGACTTAATGTGCAGTAACTACCTGGAGGTATTAAAATTTTATTTTCTTGGGGAATGTGGGGCAGCAGAGAGAGAGATTTAGATCCTTTCTGGAACTCCAGATTATTTAGGTTCATCTAGGTATCCTTAAACATAATTTGGAGTTGAACAGAAGTTTTTGATTCTGCAGAAGTGTGAAGGTCTTGCAACAGCAATTAATAATTTTCAAGTTCAAGGTAAATTTGCACATCTGACATTTACATCTATGGCATATATTTCACACAATCTTCTATGTTTTACCTACCTTTGCACTCCAGTATTTAAAAAAATATTTGTAGGATCCTAGTCATGCATATACCTATGTATGTATGTATGTATGTATTTACATTTCAGCAAGTGAGCATTTTATTATCTACTTTTTATTAGTATTTTTGTAAGATGGATGAAAATCCAATGTTATGATTCTTGTCTTGAAGGCTGTAATTCCATTTGAACATAAAATACAAACTGTTCTAGGAGAAAATAAAAGGCAGAGACTTGCTTTTTTTTAGGAAAATTGGCGGAACATACATTTTTAGATACATGCAAAGAAGGTCATTCAGACTTATTGATAAGAAAAGTTAAAAGACAGCCTAAACCACAATTTAGTAATCCTGTTACTGAAATTGTGCAGGAATATATTACAGTCATATAGCTGGTAATAGCAGGAGACTGGGATCAGTAGCTCATTACCTTCTACAAACACAGGATATAATCCTTGTCTAAAAGAGCTTACTATCTGCACAGACAAAGACAGGGTGAGATTAAGATCAGAGGTCACAATACACAAGCAAATAGGACAGAGTGAAGTTCACATCTGAAGTGATAGCCAGTTAATGGTAGGAGAATTGCTCTGATTTTTCTGGTTTAACACTGATGGCACCTAGGAGTTCTGTGGCATAGTATGACCTATAGTACAAGACTATTGCAGAGGTACATCTGTGGGAGGAAAAATACAAAGGACCACTAAAATAGAAAACACTGAAGCATCTCAGGAAAGGGTGGGTCAAACCAAGCTTGAGATAAGCAAGTAAGCGTCAGTTCTTTGGTATTCCTGCACATCTCCCAAGTGAGAAACTTTGCCAGAAATATAACTTATAAGCAAGTGGCACACAACTGCCAAATGAATGTAAAAGCAAAAACCCCTCTGGTTTTTCCTTTAAACTGTGCCTTTGGGTGAAATAAAGCCAAAAGTCCATTCACTTCAGATGTACATCACTGCTGTTAGTTTTATGACCTCTAAGGAGACATAAGAACTCTAAAGTGTTGTCACTAGCTATGGTAATGAGTAAGTATAAAAACAATTTTTTATGTTTGATGTATGTACTTTCTCAATAACTACTGCCACTAGGTGATAAGA
Organism: Passer domesticus; assembly: GCF_036417665.1. Classification (NCBI taxonomy): domain Eukaryota; kingdom Metazoa; phylum Chordata; class Aves; order Passeriformes; family Passeridae; genus Passer; species Passer domesticus. The sequence goes on from NC_087476.1 coordinate 58,872,079, forward strand.
AAAGAACTGAGCCACAACTGACTTCCTTTAACACAGCATAGCCGAGGTGGGTTAATGTGGTGTCTTGTCTGAAGGGTGAATGTATGTACATTGCTCTTGGGACCAAAGCTCTGTAGACCCCCAGCAATCACTCTCACTGTGCTGGCCTTGAAAGGTTCGGGCCTTGTTCAGTGCCTCACCCAGGAAGATGCTCTTCATAGCCAGGAACTCTTACTCTCTCCCCAAATTTAACAGAGTGCTGCTCTTTCCCTATGCACCTCTGCTCTCTCTGATCCAGTATCAAACTTAGTTTCTTTGAGCAGTGTGCTCACTGACAGGCTGTGTAACTCTGCATGGCTCCAGTGAAGTTCTTAAGGTCCCAAAAAAACATCACTGAGGACTCTCATATTTAATAAAGAGAAAGTAATAGTGCATAAAGCCATACAGGCATTACAAGTTTCTTGTGTCTGTATTAATTACAGCAGTCCAAATCACTACTGAAACTTATTACAACAGCCCAAATAAAACTAGAATAAAATTTTTTAAAATCTCAAATGTATTTGGATTCACTTGTAAAATACAAAAGCACTGGTATTTTACACTCAGCAACATGGAATGTCCATTGAAATATATTATTTCTGAAGGTAATATTAAACAAACAAACCAAAGCAGACACTCTGAACAGGAATTAAAGGAACAGGTGGGAAGCGTAGGGATTATTCCTTCTACATTCACATCTAACAGGGTTTGCAAAGATGAGAATTTAATCATTGCAACATGCAGCACCATGCTCATTCTGGAGAGCTCCTTTCTCAGGGCAAAACATCTGTGTGAAACTGACAATGCCTGACTCTCACCAGAAAAGAAATAACTCCAAAATTTTAACACTGCACCTCAGAAATCAGGTTTTTTTCATGTCATTCAGCACGCAACCAACATTTACTATAACAAACAAAAAAGCCTTTCTGTTTACCAACCAAAATGACATTAGCACCCTGTTTTTTTCCTGTCTGGTGGCAACATGTTAGCATAGCCCATCAGCATTTACAGCCTGGGATCTGTTTAATGTTGAAGTGCACGCAAGAATCACAAAAATAATTATCAGAGATCACGGGGAGCAGACAGACCATCACTAGTACTACGACAGGAAAGCGTGTGCCTGTTAGGAGTCGTTCAACAGGCTCCGCACTAGAAGAGTTCTGGCAGGCAGCCAGAAACGCCACACACTATTTCCCTACAAGCCACATAGGTATAAATCCCTCACAGACACACGCACTGGAGTTTCCCTCACCATCACACAGATGATTTACATAAGTATTTCCTCATTAAATTCCAATAAACGGTCTTTTGTAGCAGGTTACTAATACTCCTTACAAGCACTTCTCCTTCAGCACGAACATGGTTGTCAAAATCCTAGTAACAACCTTGTCGGTGAGTATTTCAGCAGGTCTTACCTCCGAGGAGTTACCACACAAGCCAGGGAACATATGGGCTCTACGCATCTCTGTCGTGGTGCACTTGTCCTTTTTGCACCATCACTGCGTGCAACCCAGGCTAAAACTGGCTTCCCGGGAGCGCCCATCAGTAGTCACATTTCCTTTGGTTAACTACGTTTCGGCCTGCAGTGTGTGACTGAGCATAAAACTGGCTATCTCTGCAAGACACACGTACGTGCACTTCAGGCGGAGAACCACACAGCCCTGCGCCGGGTTTGTCCGCTCCGAAAGGGCAAAACCTCAAACCCCCCCCTCGCCGGAACACGGCCAAACTCCGCAACCACGGCACGGAGTTTCGGATTCCCCTCAAGTCAGCTCTGCGCAGGGAGGCAGGAGGCGGCTGGGGAGCAGCCAGCACAGGCTGCCCCGTGGGACCCCCATCTTCCCGGCCGCGCTCCGGCCACTCGCGGGCTCACCGAAGCGTTCGCCCGGCCGAGCACCCCTGGCCCCGGGGATCCCCTCGCCCCGGTCCCGCGCCGCCGCCCCTACCTCAGCTCCGCGCACCGCGCTGCTCCGCGCCTCGGTGCGCCCGGCGCAGCTGCCTGGTTACCGAGCACAACACGCCGCGCCGCCCCGCCCCGCGCCGAGGAAGCAGGTGCGGGGGTGGGGAGAGGGCGGGAGCGCGGGTGCGTGTGCCGGGATGCGTGTGCTGGGATTCGTGTGCCCGTGCCCGGTGCCCGTGCCCGGTGCCCGTGCCCGGTGCGTGTGCCGTAGCCTGGCGGCGCTCCCCGGTGCGCGGCCGGGCCGCCTGCGGGCTGCAGCCCGTGCCCCGGTGCCCGCTGTCCCTGCGCGCAGGGCGGGGGGGCCGCGCCCCGCCCCGCCGCGGCTGCAGCAGCAGCGGCAAAGCCGGGGCAGCTTGTCCGGGGGCGGCTGCCGTGACCGCCGTGCCCGGCAGTCGTGGGACAAGACGCCGGCCTCAAGCCCGAAGTGCGTTCTGGCGATTAGCCTGAGAACGACTGTATCGAGCTGTCGCTACTAATTACTATTACTAGTTCTATTACTATTATTATTGTTATTATTATTGCTGCAATGTGGAGCGTGCTGTAGGGCATTACCTTTGGCGTAGGCTCCAGAGCATCATCACCCATAAGGCAGAGAGCTGCACAAGCAAACTGGGACAGCAGCTCTTACATAACAGCAGCAGGACAGAAATACTCAAAGGAGCTGGCAAGACGGTCTGCCACTTTTGAGCTCAGACCACGCTAACCGTGCAACAGTGCTTGTGCCCCCAGCATAAAGCATGATTCTGCCTCTTCCAAAGACATTGCACAATCCCTCTGACTTAATTTTGCTTTTTCCCTGCTTCATTTTAATTGATGCCATTAAGGCTAGCTTCATGCAGGAGACAGAAGGATATTTTTCTGCTTAAGAGATGGATCATCTCTGGTCTGTGTCATTGGGAAAAAAACCCACTCATTTGGAGCTGAAATGGAGAAGCTGGGAGAAGCAGTGCCAATGAACCTCTTAGTTTTCATCGTTTCTGGCAGTGCTGCAGTGATTCTACAACATTAGCATGCAGGGTGTTTACTGAGTGGATGGATAAAATCTGAGTTAGGCAGCAGAGATTACTCAGCATCACCCTGTCCTTTAGCACCAATCATAGTAACATTGGTGCTACCCTCGTGATATGAACACCTACAATCATGGCACCTATCCCAACACTATGCAGTTATGGATTGCACACTTGGAGCCAGGGTCCTGTGTGGAAGAAGCAGACATACCAGGAGCAAGAATTCATGTGAAACTGGGATATACATATCTAGGTCACCTCCAGCCATCCACAAAAATTACCTCTTTCTGACAATGAGTGTAACCAGGCATATTGGGCCGGAAATTTTTATCCTTTTGTAGGGTTGTGGGATTTTTTGTTTGGTTGTTTTGGGGGGGTGTTCTAGGGTGGGGGGAGGGTGTGCAGGAGGGGAACTGAAAAGCTTTGCTCATGCAATTTTTCTTACCTCTTTGTCTTTCTACTCTGCCTTACCCCATGTCAGTTGCAGCACCAGAAATGGCAAAGGAAGAGGATGCTAACCTGTTTCTGAGTTACTCCTTTCTACGTATATCTTTTTGCTGAAAAAAAATCCTAATTTTGCTGCCTCTTTCAGAAAATACTGTCTTATTTTTCTAGGTTAAGAATATGAGTGTTAACCTGAATAAGAGAATCTTCACTGCAAAAGCTCAGGCTTCATATAGTAATACTACTATTGTTTGAAGCAGTTCAGCAAAGTACTTGCTAGTGTAAGCTTTAATTTCAGCACTAAATGTTCCACTGTATTTTTAAAAGCTCAGCTAGAAAAAAATTGTCTGTGCTATCCTAAGAACAATGTATTTATCATTATTACTTTTTATATTTTGCTTTTAACTGTTAACAATTCAGGATCTGAAACTGTTGCTTTTGGATATGTGTAAATATCTTTTCTGAAAGGACAGGCAATTAGTTTTGATCATATATAGCACCCTCAAGAGTTGCTGCTTTTAGCTGAGACATTAAGAGGTCTTTCACACTGAAGAATTTGGGGTACTCTTCCTCAAAAGAGAAATGCTGCCTATAAAAGAGGTACAGTAATATTTTGGCTTGTCTCAGTATTGTATTGGTCCAATTTGGGTTGCCAGACTTTAAAAAATATTTAAATCAGGTAGAGAAAATCCAGAGGATGGCCACAGGAATGGTGGAAAGTTTAGAACACTTAATCCAAAAGAAAAGCCTGAAATTAGTTATTCAATCTAGAGATTAAAAACTGGCATGAGGTATAAAAACATTCTAAAGGAGCACTAAAAGGAAGGAAATCATCACTTCTCAGTGTCCACAGTACATAGGACAAGAAGTAATCTGCTTACCTTGTACATGATATTGTCATATCAGAACCAAAAATTTTAGGAGGAAATAAAGCTTTGTACCACATATCATAAGAAAGAAGTGAAACTGGCATCGTGGAAGATATTTAAGCTCAGACTAGACAAGTGTCTTCCTGGAAGGCATTTTTAATTTTTTAATACTTTGTCAGGGTGCAGAACAGGATCTCTCTGTAAGTGTCTTGATCTCTTTTGAGTCCATTTGTTGTAACTGTGAATGCTGAGCCTGGTTTGAGCAAAAATGCATACCCTTCCTCTTGTAGGTTTTGCAGCAAGCAATAGTTGCCACTTCCTTCCTGTCCTAAACTGCCACACGGTATCTATGTACAACCTGGAAGCATTGCCACACTACATCTGGTTTCCTTGCACTGTATCAAGCATAAACGTATAAACATTTAATCAAAGAATCATATAGTTTGAACAAAAACTTGTAAAATCATCAAGCCCAACTCTTAACCCAGTCCAAGTCCACTGCTTCACCTTGTCCCTAAGCATCACATCTACATCTCTTTTAAATACCTCCAGGGACAGGGAATCAATGACTTGGCTGGGCAGCCTGTTCCAGTGAATAAACTTTTTCCACAAAGAAATTTTCCTAGCATCCAATCTAAACCTCTCCCGATGCAACTTGAAGCTGTTTATTCTTGTACTATCACTTATTAATAGGGAGAAGAGACTGACATCCTTCTTGCTACAACCTCATTTCAGGCAGCTGTAGAGAACAGAAAGCTCTTCCCTGAGCCTCCTTTTCTCTAGCAGAGAAACAACCCCAGCTTCCTCAGCCGCTCCTCAGAAGACTTGTGCTCCAGAGCCTTCACTAGCTCCGTTGCACTTCTCTGGACATGCTCCAGCACCACAATGTCCTTCTTGTAGTGAGGGGCCCAAAACAGGATTCAAGGTGTGGCCTCAGCAGTGCTGATTACAAGGGAACAATCATGTACCCGGTCCTCCTGGATATGGTTTTTTTCTGTTTGCCATTGGCCTTCTTGGCCATCTGGGCAGAGCTGGCTCAGATTCAGTGGCTCTTGACCAGCCCCCCAGGTCCTCTCCCCCAGGGCCTCTGTCCAGCTACTCTTCTCCAAGCCTCTAGTACTGCCTGGGGTTGTTGTGCCCTGGAGGCAGGACCTGGCACTTGGCTTTGTTGAACATCATACAATTGGCCTCAGCCCATTGATCCAGCCTGTCCAGATCCCTCTGCAGAGCTCTCCAGCAGATCCACACTCCCTCCCAGCCTGGTGTCTCACTGCAGACTGACTGAGGTTGCACTTGATCCCCTTGCCCAAATTGTTGATAAAGATACTAAATTAAAGGAACTGACCCCAGTACTGACATCTGGGGAACACCACTTTTCATCCCTGAGCCAAAGCTCTCTGTTCAGCCAGGGCGGGCTTTCCTGCTGGCTCATCTTTCAGCGCACTGGGACAGCCTGCTCCTGCACATTTAAGATTTCCTTCCTGAAGAATGACTAGCCGTCCTGGACTCCTTTGCCTTTCAGGACTGCCTCCCAGGGGACTGTCAGCCAGTCTCCTAAACAGGCCAAAGTCTGCCCTCCAGAAGTCCAAGGTAGTTGAAATCTTTCCTTACTTCTCCAAGAATCTATAAGCTGTAAAACTGCATGATTTTTTTTACACAGTTTTGTATGTTGTACTTCAGTGCTTATGTTTTATATTTGAGTGTAATAAAACCTGGGTGAACAAACTTTGAAAATAAAACAAAGATACAACTAGAAACCAGAGAATATATTCCTTCTAACATGAAATTACATTAAATACACATGGAATTACACTGAATTATATGAAATACAGCAACACACCATTTCACTTCCCTTGCATTGTGCTGGAATAAATAAATATAGTGGGATGAGATTACACAAAATTATGTGGGAGTGGGAAAAAAATCAGGAAAAAAGTCATCTGCTAAACTAGTATATTATACTGTGATGTGTGATACGTTCTTTTAAGTGTAGTTATCAAATTATAACAGCTTAGAGATAATTAGGATTTGTATGTACTGAATGAGCTCAGTCTAGCATATGGCAAGAGTCGAGCTAAAACAAATGACATTTATTTCTAGTGTTAGTCACCCCATTTTCTGTCAACAGTCATTATATCCATTCAAAATGTATTGTTTGACAATTTTGTCTTGTTTATGCTTCATAAGTTACCCTAAATTGGAAAAAAATAATAACATCTCAAACTTCTATACAGGAATGAAAATTGGATACCCCAATATCGTCTAAAATAGGACTCAAAGGTTATTACTTGAAGGTCTTAACCACAATGCTCATTCTGACATTTGGCACAGGACCAGCCTGATCCTACCCCATCAGGGTGAAAGCCTGAGAGCAGAAAACTAACCTATCAATAAACACTACTCCTTTTCACAGGACACATTTTATCCCCTTAGCCTTCCATTTTCCATGCTTCTCTACCCACCTTTGTGCCTCCAGCCCTTTGTGTGTTGTGGAGATGAGTCTTCAAACACATAACCTAATATTTTTTTAACAATGTTCTGGCATACAAAAATTTAAAAAATGAATAAATAAAATCAGTTTAAAAATTCAGATGAGCATGGTAGGAGTAAATTCTTTGTAATGAACCACTAGTACAAAGCAATCATGATCAGCTTGTGCCACCCTGTGGATTGTATAAAAAGATGCTTCCTTTAGTGCTGGGCTAAAAATATGCTGCAGGAACAGGCCAAGAAATTCTCAGCCACTAAAGCAAAAGTAATTTTGGGTTTCCTTACATTCTAATAGAGACAAAATGTCTTTTTGAGCTGTTCCTTTGAGCAGCATTGGGCAGATTTTCAGCTGGCACCAATCTCAAACAAACATAGACAAATATCTTATCAGGAAAAGTCATAATACCTTGGTGAATTATCTTCCTGTTATGTAACATTAGGCAGAATAATTGTATTTCTTTGCTTGCTTGGAGATACATGTGCAAACAGAAAAAACAATCTATCTTAAGTGATAAAGAAATAAAAAACAATTACCTCTCTGAAATACAATATTACAGTCAAACAACAAATCTTTGCGGTAAAACCAATAAACATGGAAACCACAGCATATGTCAGGGCCACAGTAAAATGATGATTTTGAGACTAAAATAAAAGACTAACCTGGTAGGAAAAGAGGGCTCATTGGAAAGTTGGAGTTATTAGACAATGTGGATTTGTCTTTTAAGCTCTAATCTGAAAGGAGATCTAAACAGAAATTGGAAGTAGGGTATTCAATAAGGGGTCAGAAGCTTGGTGTGCCACATGAGGCAGCTACAGCATCTTAAAAGAACAAACTGATGTTGCCAAAACATGAGAAGGCAGGTGGTATCAGTCAGAGATTGAAAAAAGCATTATTTTTCTAATAAGAAATGTATTTTTAGCCTCTTTGCTTTACTTCAATTTCTATAAGCAGCATATGGGTCTAGAATGAGGCTGATATGAGTCCCTGATAATACAATATCTATCTGGAGGAAACCCTGGCCCCATGATTTTTCATAACCTATAATCAATACATTTAAGACTCTAGTGATCACTATCATTACTGAGCTACTGGCTGACTGGCACTCAGTGGCTATTCTCTGTCACTGTCATTATTCTTGAAACTTCAAAGCTGTATTTTCTGACTTCTATGGTGGTCTGAATAGAAAACGTGGGAAAAATATTAAAATGAAATATCTAAAAATGTCTAGTATGGTAAATATTTTAAATGACAAGGCATATATATATATATATTTGAGCCACTGAACACTATTGTGTGAGTGAAAGAATTTATCCAAAATCTTTCCTGACCTAATTTTGAATATACCTTAAACTCATTAAGCTTGGTATTCATGTGAACTTCCAAGGGCAGAAATCTGCCATCTCTGTGAAATTAATGTTATCATTTGATGTTGACAGGTAGCACCAGAAGTTCTTCTTAACAACATCAGGATTCTTTTATAAGACATCCATGTTTTTTATCATGTTCATTTTCATTCAGGAGCTTGAAGCTCCTTGTCTTGTCTAATAGCATATAATGAGTAGGAAGCATGTTGTTTTCTGTGAAAACAGATGGTGTTATTTAAAACAGTATTGCAATTTCTGTTAAAAAATGCTTATTTATAACAAGAGATTTAAGAATAATACAATGTAATAAAGAGACAATGAATAATAATGGTACACATGTCTCTCTTATACAGACACATGCAGGAATTTTATTAAGAAAAAACATTTTCTGAATTGGTACATCAAACTTAAGAATTAAATGATAAGATTTCTAAATGGCCAGTAGAAAGGCCAAGCAATGTTGAAAGAAAGCATTATCATGCCGACAAAATATCTCTTTTTTTCCCCAAAATTATGTGCTACCCGTCTCTTGGCTTTAACTGTGTCCACTGTTTCAGTGCTATGCTTTATCCTGAAGGTGGCTGCAATTTCATGTGAGTCATTCATTCCTACAATGTCTGAATATTTTTTTCCCTGGATGTTTCCAATATTTAACTGTGACTACAAGGAAATTAGGTAGTTTCAAGACTACACTTCAACATTTATTTGAGGAAACTACTGTGGCATAATACAAAAATACAGAATGTAGTTTAAATTCATCACAATAATTATTCAGCAAATATCCTCTTCCACTAGGCAAAAAGTTCCCAAGGGAACTCTTTCTTTCTACCTTAATGCTTTGGGTGAATATCTTTTCCTGTATAGACCAAATCATTGCTAGATAATGTTTTTGGTTGAGTTTTTCTGTTGTGTAAAAAAATCTCTCTTAACTGTGTCTCTGACCTCCAAAAATTAAGTTTTATAGCTGAAAGAGAAGCTCAGATATCCCTCTAGTGATTTATATCCTTACAAGGTTTTGCTTTACATTTCCAGTATCACCTTTAATAAAACTGCTCCTCCGTGTTATGGGGACCATTATGCAGTGCCATTTCCAGATGCCTGTCAGAGTCAAAGTTATGGCATTAAGGCCCAGATGCCTCTAACTCCTCCATGCTTCTTTCAGGAGATTTCGTGAATGTTCTCTGTTCTCCACAGACAGATTTTTTTGTTGTTTACACAGATTTTGTAAAATATTGTCAGAAATACTGGGTTTGTATTCATGTTGCATTTGTAGGGATGACTATTCCAGCCACTGTTCTACCACCTCTGACTCTGAAGTGCAGTACTCCAGAACTAAAAGGGCAACCTGCCGCAGAGGAACCTGGACCACCAACACTCTACAGCTCAGACTTGCCACAGACTCATATTCTCTGGACACAGAAGAAGGCAATAGGGTCAAGTAGTAGACCCAGCATTGATAGTCTCGAGATCCTTTGTATTTCTTTGGTTTTCTGTTGTCTTCTGAGGCAAACCAGATTAGATGCTCCCCATTCTGCTTCTCTTCTCTCATCTCAAAATTCCCATCCCTGCTCCAGTCAGCTCAACCCATCGCAGGAAAAATCGAAACAGATTTCATTCTGAGGTCAGCCTGCTCATTTTATTGACTTTGCTTCAAAATAAGGGAACAGCAAGTAATTAATCACCAGATCAGAGGGTATTTTCTCTGATTTAATTCAAAGATCAGATTTAGATTTTCATCACCATACAAGACCCTTTCATAATATATTCCTGGGAATTGGCAACACCCATAGTTTCAAAAGACACGTGACTTATCTTTGTCTTCAAAACTGGAAAGTGGAAGCATTCTTGCTGACATTAATTCCCCTACTCCTGCTTCCTCTTACCACTTCTGATGGTTTTCTGGTTAATTAAATCTCCACTTGTTTCTTATTTATTTTTTTTAATCTAGTTCCATGCACTGTCCTGACAGTCTTTGGACTGTTCTCTGATCAGCCCAGAGATCATTGGTTAAGATCAAGTGATCTAAATTCATAGGGTTAGCAGTCATTCTTGATGTATGTCCTTTAATTCTACTTTTATTCTTATTGAACTTTCTTTCTTACAGTGCTTTCTTTCTTAAGTTTCTTAAATTTGACTGGCCCATGTCAAGTAGTCATGTTGTTGAATGCTTTGCCTTTATCTTAAGTTTCATTTCCATAACATTTTCCTCATCTCTCATAATTTTATTTCCTGATATTTTCAATCTTTCAGAACACGATTGTGAGTACATGTGATTCAATTTACCAACGCAGATTTCTGTTTGCTAAATATCTGTGTCAGAAGTCCTACATCTTAGATGTGCTTGTCTCCCAAGACCTCTGTGGAATAAATCAGGAGTTGTTCTACTGAAAGTTTCATCACTGTAAAACTGAAAGCATGCATGAAAGTGCACATGCATTCTTTCAAGGAATACCAAGCTCCTTGTACTTACTGGTAAATTATTTTCTACATCTGCAGTTTCTGCAGTCACCCCATGCTTGGATGCCTGTGTCCACAACCTCTCACCCTTGCAGCACAAGATTTATTAAGCTTACTCTCCTTAACAGCAAGCTATCTGAGAGCAGTAAAAATTAATGACCTGCAGTACAAAATGGTTAAATTAATTATTCACCACTTTCCAAAGGACCATTAGTGCATTTCCTTTCTCTGTGGAGCCCTTCAGTTAGCTTGCTGAGGGACTGGGGTGCTCAGCAGTGTGGAGGGTACAAGTACAGATGTTTGTGTGGGTGCTCAGGAGAGAGGGAGTAGGGATTGTCAGAGGTGGCTAGGACGGTTAAGAGCAAATGTTTGGAGGTTTTGACTCTGGAAGGCTCTGGAATGACTGGAAGGAAAGTATATGTGGGAGGAATGACTACTGCAGTCCTTCATCAGAGCAAAATTCTGTAATTAGTTTGGGACATAACTTCTCTGGGATTCATAGGAATGCTGAGAAAAGAACAGCTTTCATTACATGACCTCTCTCTTTTTCTCACTTAAACATGATCCAGTACCTTCTTTTGCTTTTGACAACTTCTCTACTTAAGACAAGGTCAGACCAACAGGTTGCTGCCAGAGTCTTCTTGTTGCAGCAGTAAGTAATGGTCATGCTCAAATGAACTGCAGCTCAACAAGCAAGGAAAGCATGACAAACCTGGCAAACAAGCCAAAAAAAAAAAAGAATGGAAGCTTGCACTCCTGCTTTTCATTGTGTTATTTTCCTGCAGAGTGCAGGAAAAAATAATTTACACAAAAATCAAGAAATGCAAATCATCTAGTCTCACTGTAATTTGTCTGTACAGAACTTAAGTACAACAGATTTGGAACTGATGGATAGGAAGCCTTGAGGAAACCAAAATAATAATTAATTACAAATCCAAGCAAGATAAGTCAGCATATAAAGCATTGCCCATGGACTTTACGGTCCTCAAAACCTCTACTTTCAATGTTATGTGGTATTGTTGCACTCTTTGTACTTTTCTGAATAGTTGATCTTGGCTTCCTGTACTTAAAACATTTTGACATCATATAAATTTGAATTGTCCATCAGTAAATCAAAAGTACTGTAACAGAGGAATAAAAGTCCAGCTAAATTCATGAGTGTCATTTCAAGTTTGTTGGATTTATAGAAATAAATGGATACACCATGACTGTGGTGTGATCCTGTCAATCAGAGGATGGGGAGATTAAACATTCATGAATACTGAAAGGCAATTTCCTTCAATTGTTCTTCATGCCTCCATTCTTAACCTTCCCCATAGGATTTCCTCTTGCTCTAAACTTGAGAAAAGCAATTTTTTTTTTTTACTAGACTTTTTATAGTAGTAATAAACTGATGAAGGAGACTATTATTGTCAAACATTTGTTGTTTTGCTTCGCGTTACTCATTTACCTATGGTATGACTCAGAAAGCAGATTTTGACTCCAACAAGCCATTTGGCTGGAAAAATAAAAGAAGAATTTTCAATCTGTTCATCTATCAAACAAATGGAGTCATGAAAATTAAGCAGTATGCCCACAGTAAACCTAACTAAATCAAACCAAAGTGGTATCTGTGTTGGTGTATGGTTACTGAAAGACTATTTTTCGTGACTAGCCTGGTAGACCAGATATAGGTCTGGAAAGAAATAATTAAGTAATCCAGATATAATACCTTAGACTGGAAAAAACTTTATTATATTTTTTTTTTTTTAGCATTGGAATCTATAAAAGAATTAGCTTTGGAAACAGCCCTAATATAAGCATATGAACATTAAAGATTTTGTTCTTACCATCACTCTATTCTCATTTTTGGAAAACATTTCAGATATTCAGGAGCTATAAATACCCTCTAGAGGCTTATTTTTCCATTTCACACCTACTATGCTATCTCATTTTGTTTAGGGATATTTTCATTAGCAAAGATGTGTTTGGATTAGGCTCTTACCTAACACTCCTAATGAAATAACTGTTGGGAACCTTCCCACCAAAATTATTATAAAAATGGGTCCCAGAAACATACCTTGAATCCAGTATGCTGTTTCTTGGTTTGACTAACTATGTGCTAAAATGAAGACTATGTCAGTCCTAGTTTATATCTCAGCAGAAGGATTGCAGATAATAGTCTTTGCCTGCCCGTGGGCAGCAGCACTGCAGGGGTACTGAACATGCACACAGATTCACTGGTACACAAATGGTAGTACACAGGAATATTTTTCTTTTCTTGTAATAAGGGAATGCTGCATGATAAGTCCATTAAATTCCATGTGACCACTTGGGAAAAATACAATTCTGCTTCTAAACTGTTCTTGAATTGTAAAGGTAAGTGAGACTTGCTGCTCACACCAGAAGACTGATATCTGTGAAAGAGAAGTATCTCTCAGCATGAACAAATGCAGCTACATCTGTGAATATTATTTCAATGAAATGATAAATTTCAGACCATCCTAGGGAGTGGAGAAATGGATTCTGTTCAGTTCCATCTTTTTAACAGCAGATTGGACAGAATGCAACAGCAAGAGATGATTTTGTTATCCAGTACTGGGTATGTGGAGGTACAATTTTCAGTTCAACTGTAGAACTCTATCAGTTACCATCAAAGTGTTAAAATAAAATCTTGTTGTCAAAATGAATTGCTTTTGGGCGCTGTTGCTTTCAGTATCCTTACTTGGTTCTCTTCTTAGAGGGTAGAAGAAAGAAGAGCAATCTGAATTAAGATGAATGTCATGCTTCAGCACTGCATGTCTCCGGACTTTTAGGGCAGCAGAAATGAGTAAAAAGACCCCATGTTTATTGCTCTGTCCTTTGGCCTCTAGCATCCTAGCTGAAGACAAGGAAATATTGTATTCTAAGAACATAATGACAAACCTCTTTCCTAGATTGCAAGTTTATGCCAAACTGACAAATTTGTCCATTCGATAAATGTTTTCCACATTTTGGAAAGCATATTGGTGGATTTCATTTTCATCTGCTGTGTGGGAAGTGGGTTCACATTGTAGGAGAACTAACAATGAAGAAAGATTTTTTGGCTTGCTGACTCCAGTTTTCTGCCCCTATTAGCAATCATGTAATATAATCCTCTGTAGTTATTTGTGAAACTTCAACTTGCAGGTTGAAACTAGATTAATTTATGCCTCCATTTTAATTCCTTGTGAGGAATTAACTAATGACAATACCTTGTTTTCTTCTCTTCTGGGATGATTCCTTCCAATTTAGTTTCCTGATAAAGGTTTGGGTCTTTCAGTCTGTAGGCCACCACAAAATATCTAGATAGGAAGCAGCCAGAGAGGAAATCCCTGACTTTCTGTTAGCCTCAAGTAGCTTGTCTTTGCCCCTCCCTCTTTCACCTCCTTGTGTCCCTGAGGATGCCACCCATTACTGAGGTGTGCAGATGGACTCCCACAAGCCCCATAATGCCAACTCTCAGCACCATACTCCCTAGATATCACTGGCCTGTGGAAATTCAGTACCAAGATGCTAAAACCGTCTTTTGCCCACATGACTTACCACTATTGTTTCCAGCAGGACCCACTGCCCTGGGGTGATTTTGAGATTTTATTTAAAATATTTAAACCTGAATCAAAAATATATTTTTTTTCTCTTACCTTAAGTTTAACCAGTACTAAAGTGCAGTAACATAAAATATATGTTGCTGTGTGTTCTCTTTTAATTCTCTCCTTCCTTTTCCACCCACATATAAATACACACTACAGTGTTGAATATCACAGATATAATGAAAAAAACAGGAATCAGAAAGGGCCCAGTTGGCAGAAGGGGAGTGCTCTCCTCAGCCTCTTTTTATGTCTCTCAGTCATCTTTCACTGACTAATATAAGACTTCCACATTAGGGAAAAAATATGGTTTCAGAGTTTTGAGTTGAATATTGTATCTAAAAATATGGTTTCAGAGTTTTGAGCTGGATATTGTATCTAAAAATGTGACACATGTTCCAGTAAACAAAAAGAGTATTCCAATACTGCAGAGTAACACTGTCTTCTCAATCACGTAACGGTGCATTAGCAACGAGGGTCTTCTTTTTATATTATGTCCTTAGGATTTCATAGCTCACAAAAAATACTGAACATCTGAAATTCTCATAAAACTCCTACCCATGATTCTTTCTCTGAAAAATTTGGAGGAAAATTAGTAATAACTAACACATCCCAGAAACCAGTGTGTTTTCTAAGAGGGTGATGTTACTGCAGCCACGTTTCTTTTCATTCATAACATCCATATCACATTAAAGGTGTATTCTGACAGAGCCACCATGAGGCAGTAGGACATTTAACCTGTAGCTGATACACTGGGAAACTTTGCTGTCTTGAACTTGACGCCAGTAAATTCAAGAGGTAGCTTTTCAGCCCTTTGTCACATTATGAGAAGCATTTAACGTTGGTAGTGTGATGACAGACAGGAACATTTTTCATCACTGGTCAAATAAAAAAAAATTCCTGAGTTTTTTCTTCATGCATCCGGAGAGCTGCAAAACTAACCAAGGACAAATATGAGACTGCTGAAATATGAAACAATTAAAGGAAATCCCAGTTTAAATCATAATCTCTAGATGGAAAGTGTAAAAAAAAAAAAGTTTCACTGGATGCTTATTCTATTCTTCTTTTTTTTTTTTTCAGTGAATTCTGCTTACATTTGAAATAAGAAGATTTTGTGTGTTTGTGCAGGAGAATTCAATATATATACCTATGTTTCATCAGGATCAGGGCTGGTGCTGCAGTAAATTCAAAGCACCTCCCCTAATTTAATCAGTGAATTTGAAACCTTTAAGGACAGAATTAAATTAGGCTTTTCAAAGAGTAAAAGACTGCTCATTTTGTTGGAATTGAACTCACATTAGTAATGTATTTGACATCTCATCATCTACATACCCCCATATCCCATCAGTCAGAAGTGACAGGGTTATACTTGTCAGTATAATGAAAGATGATGAACATTTTTACCCATGAGGGTACCTTGAGCTATGATGATTTTATTTTCAGGAAAATATACTTCTCAATGAAAGAAATGAAGAATCTGTGGGATTACCAGTAAAATATATTTTTGCAATGCTCAGAAAAAAAAGAGAACAGAAATAAAATTATTCTAACACTTAATAAATTAAGAGTCTATGATTTAACAATCTGCTTTAACTTTTTGGTGAATATTCCACAGTGCCTAGAGAAGTTGTGGGTGCCCCATCCCTGGAAATATTCCAGGCCAGGTTGGATGTAGATTTAAGGAACACAGTCTAGTGGAACGCTCCAACCCTGCCAAGGCAAAGGGACTGGACGTAGATGGTCTTGAAGGTTTCTTCCAGCCCAAAGATTCTGTCTCAGGATATGATATGCTGTACCCCTTTTAGATAAATTCTGTTGCCTGAACTAGCAATTCTTCCTTTTTCTTGCAAGAGTAAATAATGGAAAGACAATTTGAAATTGACCTGAGAAAGCCTCCTGCTTAGCAAGTCAATTTAAACCCACATCACCTTTATTAGTTTAAAACTTTATTTGATGCAAGTTGCTGATAGGCATTATGGGTGTGTGGCACAGGTAAGACTTTTGGTTGTGCAGCTTCTCTGATCTGCTGCTGGTAATTGCCCATATCAATTGTTTGTTTCTGAGGAAAACAAGAAAACGTCCATCTTGGAGCACATTGTCTAGACAGAAACTGTCATGTTTCTCAGTGCTGTCAACTTTTTCCCAAAGAATTAAGGTTTTTATTTCATACACTTGATTATGTGTAACATGCAATTATTTATACGCATGTTCGTGTCTGAACTCAGATCCTTTTCAACTAGATTTTGTTCAAATCCTTTTTACAGTGATCATTTCAATAGATGCAGTCAGTAAACTAAAATAATTTCATTTTCTCATTTTAGAGTTTACAATAATTCAGTTTTGGTTTACTTCCCTATGGGTTTAGAGAACAAATCTAATGCTAGTTGATAACTGGTTTTTTTGTATATTTTTAGCATCTATTCTGGCATGTATCCCAACTGAAACAAAATAATCCCAAAATTTCTTATGAAGTTGTATCTTATTCACAGTCATCTGAAAATCAGATCTTTTTCATTTAAATTCTTAACTCAGTATTTGGGTATGCCATTTTAAGCACAAGCTTTGCAAACTATCAGTTTCCATTAACCATCAGGGTGTCTTCACTCAGTATTTTTTAAAATGTCTTTAATGAAAAACAAAACCAAACTGAAGCATAACAGAGAAGGTTCAACCTTAAAATTATGCCACATCCAAATCTTAATATTGAAATAGTCCTAAATTTAGGGGATTTTAGATATTTATTATGAAAAATAAATATAGCTAGTTCTGGGTTTGGGTTTGTTTAGGGGTTTTATAGTAAAAGTGCAAGGAAGCCCTCATCCACCTCTTCAGAGAACAGAGGTTTCCATTCACAGCAGAATGTTTATGGACATCCATTATCTGAAATATATTTAAGAGGAAAATAGTTAAAAAATTTGGTTCTACAGAAATTATAACACAAATACAAAATAATATATTTTATCAATGTCCATTCATTCTCCATTATTTTTAGGTCTATGTCATTAAATGTCTTGGCTATTTTCTCTTGTAGCTTTGTTGTTATTGCTATGTGTTATATATAACAGCAGTACCTACAATTCCATCAGGGAACTAACACTGCATTGTATTAAACGTGTCCAAGCAATTAGCTCAAAGCCTGTTTGTGTTCCAGGGAACTCATATTTCAGAATGGGGTGTGGAAAGGAAAAAATGTACAGTTACACTGTCAGGCCCAGATAGTTCCCCAAACCAGCCAGGGAACAATGGTGAATACAAAACCATGCTCATACACTAAATTAATGTCCTAAAGAATTGGTTCATTTGTTCATTAAAAACCTCTTGATGCATTTGTTTCTTAGTGAAAATTCCTACCTGTATGCAAGTGCTTTGGATGTTGATGGAATGTCTTCAACATAGAAAATCCTTAAAGGAAAGAGAAAGGAATTTTCATCTCTCTATCTCTGGACTTTTGGAGTTCAAAAAGTTTCAGAGAAGGAGGTGATTTGGTATTGTTCTGAGTCAATCTGCTCTGGCTGAGGAAATGACGAGAAGGAAACTACTTCCCTGTCTCGGGAACCATGTGGTGTTCCAAGATAAGGCAAGCACTTGCTAATTCGAGTCCAGCAGCAGGAAATGTGATACATCCATTTCCTTTCAGGCAAACAACACAGTTCCGTGGCAGCACAAAAGCTTTGCTTCTAGTGCAAAAATCTCAAAATTCAGAAAACTATTGCTCCTGTGTGGACGTACCATTCTGTATTTGCTATTTGGATGTTATGGATAGGAACAGTACTTTTACTCCAATCACATGGCCACCAAAGTTTTGGGGTAAGGATATTTTTTTTTTCCAGAATATTCCTAATGTAGATGCAGATATTTGTTGTTAATTGCCTTAAAAAAATACCTCTATATTCTTTCAAGACTCATGTTGGATGCAAAGAGTAATGAATAGATTTTGTATTTCCTGCAGTGATAAGACTGTTTTTCTGATGTTTCTTTGACAAAGTTTTATCATGTTTTTAAATGAATGAAGACAGCAGAAGCTGCCAGGGCAAAATTGATTGTTTAAAAAAGTTCATTATCGCAGTCGGTTGAGAAGGTGTCCATTGACTTCAGTCAATAGTCAGACCAGGTAGACATTCTCAACTGCTTAATGGATGTACCTACACAGCAGACATGATCTGTTTCATCTCTTGATGAAAATGGGATAGCAAAGGCTAAATGTGTTTCAACATTTGGAATAAACTCTTGTTCCTCTAGAATGAAAAGTTATTTGTAATTTGTTGTGCTGCCTTATGAGATTTTCCTTATTTTTCCTCAATGTGTATTTTGATTATTATCTATTATGGCTATTTTCTTTTACCCAAATCTGGGAATAGTTCATAAACTGAAATGTACCGTGTGAAGTGAAAATGTATATTATATTGAAATTAATGCAGGGTAATTGATTTAATCTTAAAGGATTCTGTGCAATTGCTGTGGAAAATCTTTCCCTCCAAAGATTCCTTCTGTTGCTTGCTATGTTTAATGTTAACATTTATTAGCAATTAGCTTAGAATTAATTACATATCTGGTTTTGTCTATTGTATTACTGCTATTGAGCAATGACCCCTCCAGGAATCTGAACACTATTTGAAACTAAAAAATAATATGCATCAGAATAATACAACTTCAGTTGCACAGAGGTGCCACTGGAAAAGAGTGGAAAAAAACCCCACACGAGTGGATGGAAAGAAGTCTTTTTTTTTTCTTGTCATAAGGAACAAGAATCTGTTGAATGCCATCTAGGCTTCCTGCAGTGACACATATATTTTCCTACTGAGGCACCATGAGAGAATCACTTAATTTTTGTGTCTTTAGTGTAGAGTACTGATACTCTTAAAGTACTGATATTTATCTTTGATATATACAGATTAACTGAGGAAAAATTAGAGTTATTACTGTTTCAGAGTCTTTTGTCTGGAGGTTGTCTGCTGGGCTCTGAAGAACAGCAATAATTTTTTTTACAGTGAAGATGGATGTAATTCTAAAATGGCTGTTTCAGAATAAAAACTTGCTGCATTTGACAACATAGAGCAGGACGCACCTTAGCAGACTTATTGCTGAAAGACCCAGCACCTCCTTTCATCCTCATTGCTCACCTGGCTGATCTGACACTGTACCCAGCCCTGATCATATCCCATTTTCTTAGGCTCTGACAGAAGATGAATCTCAGAAAACAGATTTTTGTGAAGAGCTTTCATGGTTCTTGAAAGGAATTACGCCTCTAAGATTTTTCTTACTTTTCTGATAGATTTTAGAGGAGTGAATATAATTTTCCCTTTGTTCTCTGTAGGCATATCATGTATGGTAGACTAGGAAGGGTGGCTGTATAGTACATGTTAGAAGATGATGACTGACATAAGCTCACTGTGTGGAAACATCACTTAAAACAATAGAAGTGTGTTTCCTGACATCCTGGAGATACATGACTTGAGGTAAAAAAAAAAATACCAAAAACCCAAACAAACTTCCACATAATAGATATAAATAAAATTTAGTTCTTTATTAAATAAGAATGCAGTGCTTGGAACTGCTTTTTTAAGACATGGCTTAAAGGCTGTTTTCTAAGCCATCCACCTGTAGTACTGGGAATGTTATTACATTACCATGATACATTCCTTCTCCCTGCATGTGTGACTTCTCAGCATCTTCCATGGACTCAGCCAAAGTGTAAACTTCAGCATATGCACAAAGGTTTGCTGAGAGAAACTAAGTTTGTGAGGAAAAAATCAGTACTGCAAAAACAGTCAAAGCAACTGTTCATAATGATATTTAATCTCTTACAATTTTATAAATCATCTATTTTCTAACAACTGGTTCCTTATGCTGGAAAATATACAGCCATCCTGTTTTCTGTAGTTGTCCAGTTTCCAATGATAATTTCACAAAATAGCTTCTTAAAAGTGACTCTAAGAATTTTAGAACAATGAACAAACTACGCTGTCCTCTGCTTACTTATGTGTGAGAACATATAAATCATTTTACAGTTGCTCCAGGCCAGTGCAAGTGTGCATTAAGCAAGCTGTGTAGAGAAAAACAAGATACAAACACCTCAATATAAGTCATTCGTTGTGAGTTGTCTAAGTAGTCTAAACACTTTTTCTCATGCAAAGATCTTAAAAAATTATAATGTTTAAAAAATCAGTACACAGTTTTTTGCAAGCTCTGTTTACAATCAGTGACAGACTGGAGAATAAATAACTGTGATACTTAGCTATGGACCTTGCAGGAATTCTTCTTTGAATTCAGATGCCACCATCATCAATCTGCAGTATTTTTGGAATGCTAAATCATGTAGTGGAGGAAAACAAAGGATGCAAAAATTGTTTTGCTGGCCTAAAATCACTTCTGCTGCAAAAAGAAAGATATTAAACTCTTCTTCTGTTTTAAATTGATGAGTTTATGATAGAAGTCCTGGCCCTGTCAGCAAATGTCCTCTATGTAATGTGTCATAAGCAAAAAATTTAGATCCCGACTCTCGCTTGGCTAGAGCTTTTTCCTACTACAGATGTTTTGCAAAGTCTTTGTAGATATCCATGTCTGTTTCAGATAAGTTGTCTGAGCTACTGCCAGGATGCAGGAGCTCATTTCTATCAGGTGCCAGCTTCTGTGAAGCTGTGTAGCTGCTGCCCAGCTTCCTTTGCAGTGGGAATCCATGGTCTGGTACTTTGGAAGAGGTAAAAAGAGAAGCACTTAAAGGCAGTCCCTGCTGAACTTCAGCACTGCTGATATCACAGTGTAACTGTAGACAGAGAGTCTGGATTTTATTTTTTATTACTAGTTTCAAAAGGAGGTTTAATAATAGCTGAGTGAGAAATTCAAGGTTTGATACCCATTCATCAACAAATAATCTCACTTTTTACTGTTTTAATATAGACTTTATTGAGATCATTTTGATTTATAAGAGTGGAAGCAAAGATGCTTCCACTTAAACCAGGAGTGCATTTCTTGTAATTCCTAAAAGCATTTTCAGTTGCACACAAGTAAATACAATAAATGTCTTCAAGACAATCCTATTTCTTCAGTATAGATAGCAATATAATTTCAGATCAGGAAATTTAATTTAAATAGTACATTTGATCAGTGTGACAGGAGCAGAGAGAAAGTGCAAGCAGATTTTAATCAACATTAACTTAGATCCCTAGACTAGCCTTCAGTCTAGTTTTACTCAAGTGTCTATTTTAAAATGAAACCTTAAAATTTAATAACTTAAAAACATTAAGGACAATTTTTCTTTTCTTGAATCAGAATCCAGGGTGTTACTTGTTTGGTGTATGGAAATAATACCATAGATCAGCTGGCTTCCAGCATTTTGGGATTGCAAACTGCTTGGCACATGCTGTAGGCATTGTTGCTTGGCTTCATAAGCTACAAATTCACCCATGTTTTTAAATATATCAAGTTTTGCCTAGTCTCTCCCTCAACCCACTGGTCTTCTCATTAAAATGTGTCTGTTTGTTTGGAAGAAGTCAGACCATGTGCTCTACTTTAAGAAATGGCATTAGGGATGTGCATATTCGAATGCCTTATGCTGTGTTTATCATGTCACTGGTGTAGCAATAATCATGGTTAAGGGCTGTGCATCACTCTCTTTGTGCACTGGAGTAATCCTTGTGAAGGGCAGCACGGACACAATCAGAAACAGCTGCTGGGCATTGCAAAGTCCAGCCTAGACAGCCATGGGATATTATTCCTCTTCTGGGATCCTTCATGAGTGGCACTCATGGCAGAGTCAAAACACAACAAAAAGCAGTGTTTCTTGACTTCCACTTGGATGTCTGTGTCAGCCCATTTCCAGCATAGCCACTGGCTGGTCTGCCCTCATTCCCTTTGTTTCCCTAGTTCACATACTGTGTACACTTTCCATTCACACCTTAGCAGCAGCAAAAAGGCTCTGGGACCTGCCCCAGCTGTCCTGCTGGAGATGTGGACACAGGAAGATTGCAGTTTGGAGCCAGCTGTGGAGCACTTGACAGCAGATGTGGCAGTGGGATCTTCTTACAGACCACTGCTGTTCTTAGTCTGATGACTGAAAAGACCAGCATCTCTGAACCAGAGTCACCCAGTGGGCCTTTATCCTGGCATTGCTAACAGGGCAGAGGATTTCAACCAGCTGACGATGCAACTCCCTTCCTGGCAGAAAGGAGGAAGTAAAGTTGTGACATAGAAACACTTACAGATGATTTACAACACTGAAGACTTTTTCTTTGTAGAGAAAACCTTCAGGGTTGAAGTGGAAAAAGAGGGAGGAAAACACAACAGAATTAGAGCTTTGGATTCAGGTGATCTATCAGCTTCAAGGATTTATTCCTGAATTGTTATTATTCTTCTCTTCAATTCTCTTTTCTCCCTTTTCAAAATCATCCCAGTGTATGCATTCCTCCTGGTATTTTAATTCATTACAATGAGCCAAAATAGTGCAAGGTGATTGCAGACACTGCATCACCTGGAGTTTTTCCTTGCAGTTTGTCTCTTTAGTTTTGTCAGTTCTCTGTGATTTGGAAAAAATGCAGTAATTTTAAAAGTGTAATCTTTGGCAGCATATCACATATCATAAGGAATTTATAGCACAAGGAATAATTTTTTTCCCAGGAGATAATCTTCGGCAGAGCCTTTGGGCTAGATCACTAATGCCTACAAAGGTTTGGAAATGGGATGTGAAAAAATGAGCTTCTTCCTTTTGAAATTATTGGAGTCAGATGACTTCAGACTTTACAGGCTCCCGTGTTGGAAGCAGCCCCAATAGGAGAACAGAGACAGGGAGAGGCAAAATGTTTTCTTTCAACCTCATCATGCAGCTCTGTTGTAGTGTTTTATGGAATAATTCCTCACAGTGTTTATCCAAAATAGTAGGACTCTCCAAAATAATAGGTATTCTTAGAAAACAGAGACCTAAAGTAATGATAGAGCCTTACAACTGGGGACAAAAAATGAAAATTGAATTCCAGTGACAACTGATATTCTGATTTTTAATTTCATTGACCTCATTGCCTTTTAGCATTTAGTTAAAATGTTATACAAACTCCAGTTGTGATTACCCAATAAGAATAAAAATTAAAAGCAAGTCAAATTCATTAATACATGGTGAATGAGAGGGAAAGGAGCAGAACGATCTAAGCAAATGTTATCAGAGGAAGGAATGAATCATATTGATCTGAAGAGATATTCCTTCAGACATTTATGAAGGAATATATCTGAGTTCTTTGGTCAGAAGCCTGTACTAAAACCTTTCCTGTATCAGAGCCAGCCATATATATATGTAAAAATGCAGTCTGCACACTGAATCTGCAGCTCCCTGTCTGGCATACACTGCCAATATCTACAGCAACCACTCTCCTGCTCAGATTTCCCAGAGTGCTTTATCAAGCACCTCTTTAGCAAGTCTGCTTAACACTTGATTCTCAGAGTTTGAATTCTGTCTCATCAGAGTTACTGATCCACAGCTCAGGACTTATCGGCAGCTTGGGATTTTACCTTGTGGTCTGTGATATTAAGGGGCTCAAACCATTGAGAAGACATTGAGTAGTGTCGATAATGATGGAGTTGATATGAGGGTTAATTGTGTGTGAACAAACCTTTCTTCCGACTCCTCACCAGTCTTTTACAAGCAAATATGTAGCTCATACTTCCAGATTTGCTATTATGAATTTCCTAGAATCATAATTCTTTATTGCTTGCCTAACTTTCCATCTTCTTAAGATTTTTCTCCTTTACTCATTCAAGATGGATCTTTTAAAAAAGGCAAAAATTTTAGATGAAGCAAACTACCTTTCTGTATTTTTATGTCTTCTAATAACAAATAGCAGTTTATCTTGCATTCCTATTTCAAAGCCAAGTGTAACTACTGATGGTAGAATAACACCTTGTTTTGGAGAGTGTATACTCCAAATGCTTTCCTCATTGTTTTATTCTAGATTCAGTCAGTGGCGTGTGAATTTGGACAACCCCATGGAGAAGTAGTCTAACATAAAATAGTCAATAATATGGAGGGATGCATTTCCTAGTTTAGTCAGAAAACTGTGAGAATTCACTCCAAGAAATGTCCAGGAAAACTGGCTGAAAAATACAGCCTTGTTTCTTAGCCCAGAAGATACTGGTCAGATGGACTAATTAGAGCATAATTTCCTCAAAGTATGTGCAAAATGTGTGAATGGTGTGAGTACATACTACAAGATACAGTGCAGACAAAAGTAGGGAATGCCTGTACACCTTTGTGTCTGTCTTATGTGGACAGACCATGTCCTTGGGGCTGCAGATTTCCAATTCTGTCAAATAAGACACCTGCAAGCATACCTGGCTTAGTGGATGTGTAGCTGTGTTGAGTAAAGGCAAGGGTGACATAAAGCCTTCTCACACTCCTCCTATGAGAAATTTTTATCAACTTCAAAATGCATTCAGACTTCTGAGCCAGGGTCTTAACATGGAGTAAAATACCTTTATTCTTCCCAAATTCACTGAGAAATTGAATTGTCTTATTTTCCTACAGACAACTTGAACTTAGAACAAGCTGGATTCCCTTAAAGATATTTTTGGAAACAGGCATAATGGAAGACGCATTTTTTGTTGGGTTTCTCGTAGAGAAGATAGATAGCATCAGAATGTTTCAGGTCCCTATTTGAAAATCAGAGATAATTTCCCTCTGCTTCTTCATGAGAGTGTTCTCAAGAGAAAAATGATTAGGTAAAATATGACACATCATCAGATAGAAAGACATCTCTGGCTTTGCAAAGGTTTCCTGTAAACACACTGATTATTTCAAGTAGATTTAGCTGAGAAGCAGGTGTACAACACACATAAAATATGATGCATTTAAACAACATTATGAAAGACAGTGAGATCTTTATTTTCATTTTTAATCCTTGAAATGCTTCCCTTCTTATTACGAGATTTAAATCTAGAGTACCTACATGTTCTCCTTCCTGGTCCTCCTTGAAATGCTACTGATGCCTCAAATTTAATAGTGAAGTCATATTTCCACATTACTTCACCAAATATTTACCTTAAATTAGTAACCTTGTTCATACAGATGAAGAACAATTGCAGTGTCCCTGTACACTGAATTTGAAGAAATCAGGACTATGAAAATCTCATACATCTCAGCGGAGTTTTTAGGATAGGGCCAGTTTTGCTTTTGTTATAAATGCCACCACACACTGGGACATTAGATAGACCCTGAGAACACAGGCAAAACCAAATAATGTCAACACCAGTAAAACTCAGCTTCACCTATATAAGAACTGAGACAGCCTTTTTTTTCCCCTCTTGGAAAGGGCTGTAGGATTGTGCATCCTCACAGGCCCAGGAGCATCAAAGTAACTTTTGCTGCATGGCTTCCAGAGCTACAGATATTTCAGTTGCTTCTTTTCCACTTCAGGTGAGATACTGATCTGCGTGACAATCCTGTGATAGAGATACAGGAAATATCACATAGGTAAATCACTTATCAAGTGATCAAGTAGTCTGATAAATAATTTAAGTATGCCAAGTAATTTGAACTAAAAACATGGTAGCCAGAAGACTTCTAGGGCAAGTGAGACCCACACACACTACCTTTCCTCTGCTTGAATCTGTTAAGATCTCTACAAGGAAGACTTTATTGTCCTATCTACCGGGTCAATTTCACCAGAAGATCTTCCTCTTTCCACTTCCCCTGAGCTGACTTGGGATGTGTCACAAGGCAGCAGCGGAGGAGCCTGGGCCAGTGACTCAAAGAGGACACAACAGCCATATAAATAGTGGTGATACTGAGAGCAATGGAAACAAGGGTGTGGAAGATAAAAGACAGCATGTGATGGTGAGGCATTAGCAATGGCAGCAACTGCATTTAAACACCAGCTCTGCAGTGCCAGCATGAGAGAAGTAAATCTTTTGTAATACTCAAGGTTCCTGGCTCCTAATCTGAAGTCCTCCAGAAATATTCTCATATGAAAAATGAAATAAATCCATGCTCTGTTATGCAATTAAAAATGAAGGCATTGCTCCTCTTCCCCTTCTCCGCTTCAAGATATCCCATGTTTCTGCTCCACCTCAGCTGTGTTTGGGAAGAGCTGATCTGTATCCAACTTTTCAGTTAGACCTCTTACGCACATGGTGGTACTGTTTGTTGGAGTGGCTGTGTCCTTTTGCCTCAAAAATCATATACTGTCTTCTGAAGGGCAAGAATTATTAAAAAAATCTGAAAATTAATATCACTATGTGTATTTTTCTATCAGATAAAACATTTGATTAATAAATTAAAGCTTTCCCTTCTATTACTGAATCAAAGGGGACCATAAGAATAGTCAGATATTGAGAAAGCCTGACTGAGAGAGGCTTAGACTGAAAAAGTTAATATGTAAATGCATTCCAAGATCTTATGTGCAAGTCTGTCAGAGAGATAAAAGTAGATACTAATGAGGAACTTATTTTTTTCTTTGTCCTTATTCTGGCAAGCCCAAAGAAAAGAGCATTATTATTGTAGTTGGATGAAAGCAACAAACTATGTCACAAACACAAGAGACCAGTCTTATTCTTGTATTCTGTCTTTTTGGAGTATGATTTCTTTTAAAGTCAGTCTGTCATCCTCAGGCTGCGTTTTGTGGCACCCTAATTACTGCTTTTCTGCTTTACCCACCCCAATTGATTACCCCAATGTATTACAACCATTGATTTATCAGATGTTTTGCCATATTTAGCAGGAAGGACACAAACCTGAGGTAGTACAAAGAAACGGAAAAGTTTTTTCAGAGTATTATTTAAATAATAATCAAGCACACAGCATGCACACATTTTAGCAATTTTACCTACATTATTGATTAATTATATGGTGCTACTTGTTGTTACATGGTCTGCCAGAGGCATCATTCTTTGTCCACCAAATGCAGAAATCTGATCTATAGGAAACAAAGCCTACTTCCTCCTTCAAGCACTACACCAGGGAATGTTTTGGAATGTGAAGTAACCAAATATAACCAAATATAACCAAACATAACCAAAGCAACTTAGGGCTCTGTTTTCTCCCCAGGACAAACGCCCTGAAGCTGCATGGTCACTTGCTGGAGCCTAAGAGTGTTCATACTCACAATTTCTGGTCAGCACACTGTGGGTGCCATGGTTCTGCCTCAGTTCTTCTTGCACAACTTATTGAAGGAAAATGCTCTGTATTTATACACAATTTCCCATTTTACTGTTGTAATTTATTTTAAACTGGAGTAAAATGAGTTTATAATATTTGTTAAAATCTTTCTGAGCAAAATGACTGGTTGTGTGTGGTACCACCTCCCTTATACAGAAGATTAATCTGAAGCATGGAGGGGGAATGAAATGATGAAATGTCCAAAATCAAAAAAGAAGAGCACAAGGCAAAATCAAGGCTCAAGACTGAATCTTTTTCTTACTAAGATTATTTTCATTTAATAGCCATATCCTTTTGTCTGGAAAAAAAAAATAAAAGAAAATTTTAAAATAGTCAGAAAATACTATCAACATCTATCAACAATGTAATTTTCCCCTGGTTTTCGAAGAGGAAGTTTCACTTATACAAAAATGTACTTATTCTGATTTTGAAACATATTATACTTCTTGTACTGAAGTTTGCACCAAGCAATCTGAAAATATTCTTCTAACACAATTTATTCCCTTCTACTTGAAGAGGCAGGAAATACATTAATTTGATTTTCACATATTGAAAATGAGACAATCGTATTTTAAGATTTATCTGTTAAATGACCACAACTGAAATTCCATCAATGATACAAATATATACAGCATTGTTGTGAAATAGCATCTGGGAAATTTTCAGCAAAATAAATGGAGGAGAAAAAAATAGTTTGTTTAATATAATATATAAACTTCTTTGGGCTTTGACAAATGCTTGCTGAAGGAAAGAGCCAAGGCAGTTTCTGTTTCTCAATAGAGGCCTCTGCCTTGCTTCTCTGGCATCATATTTGCAGAAGAAAATTAATTCTCTGTTTTGGACATTTACACTCACAATCCAGCATCAAAAACAATCCAGAATCCACAACACACACTTATGACATGTTTCACCATTTGAGTGACATCTGTTAATTTTAAACCTTTTGTTTTTAAAAATTGTGTTACACCAATACCATCTCTCTGTTATCTAGGGTAATGGAAGATGAATCAACCAAGCACACACACGTGGCTTCTGTGGGAAGTGCATAAGTTATGCAGGCACAACATAAACAAAGAAGGAAGCCATTGATGGCCCTGTTAATTGAAAAGTGTGGGAATCTCTGGGCAAGCAGGACCTGGGCCAGCCTGGTGCAAATACAACCTCCCAGACACCACTGGCTCATGTGAGACAAGCACAACATCCCACTTCACACTGAGTCTCCAGCCTGGATCATTTGTCCTGGGTCAAGAAGAATTGACTAATACTGATCAGTGAACTATTCATGCTGTAAGAAATTACATCAGCATTTCTTAGCTTGTGGTTGCACAGATTGTTTATGACTGCTACTTAATTGGATCTCCTAGCCCACATATAGATATAGACATATAGATATATAATATAGATATTCATAGAAACACTTGGTACACTCTCCCAAACAGATTGATGTTCACCCAGGAAGTACTGGGACAAAGAAAGATTGGTTTTTTAACCTCAGGTAAGTAACTGAAGAGTACAGTACTACCACACATAAGCATACCTCTGTGTCCTCAAAATGCTCACTATTACACCTGTTTCCAGAGGAAGACGTGCAGCAGGAGATTTTTTTGCATTACTGGATGTAGGTCAGGTATTACTGTAGTGAAAAAGAAAATACCGATCACTATGCCTGCTCCTTGAATACTTGTTTATTGGATACTTTAGAAAAGTATTCAGCAAAGTTCACAAATGACTCTTCCTTCCATGCTTTGGTTTTGTACATCTTTTTAAATTTTCACCTGAAGAAGGTCCTTATTTTAGCAATCTCAAAAAATAATGAGATTGTAAATAGAGCAGTAAGCAGTATTTTCAATGACGCCTATTTTTGAACAAGTAATGCAGAAGTTAGCTGTCAGCAGAGCACACTGTGGAAGTATTCCAAAAGCAGTATGTTATGAGTGAGAAAGGACTCCTTTGGAGAAACTTCAGAGTTTTGAGCCTCAGTAGATTTCCTTCAGCTTCTGCCAAGACACAGTGCTGCACTAGTTTCATTAATTTTATCTACGTTAATCACAAAATCATAGAATGGTTTGGATTGGAAGGGAATTTAAAGATAATCTAGTTCCAACTTCTCTGCCATAGGAAGGGTTACCTTCCAATACCTTGGTAAATACATGATGTGCCTTCAAAAGGGAAAGTAAGAGTTATGGAACTGTAAAGAGGAGATTGCTCCTCTCCTGGGAAACAGGGAAACAGATGAGCAGGTTGCAGAGGGAGAGGGAGAGAGATTGTGCTGCCAAAAGCAAGGAGCAGAAACAAGGTCTTGCCTCTCAGGTGACAGAAGAGGCTGGAACCTCAGAGGCACATGTGCAGAGCTTTCAGCACTACTGCAAGCACTGCCTTGGATAGGATGCACTGAGAAGGCTGAAATGCCACTTTTCTTTTCTAGTATAGCTCGTGCTTCAGGGCACTCAGAGTGTGCTTTCTCACTCTGAATCTTTTAAAATATTCTTCTCTATATTCTTATAAGACTTGTGCTTCCAGTATATTTTCTGGGTATTGTGGGTTCTTAAAGTAAGAACAAGCTCCACCTGAAGCTGTATCTGGGTCAGGCACTGACAATAGAATTACTGTGGTGAGAATTAACATGTTTTCTATGTATTCCTCACCCCACATTCTTCCCAATAACCCCTTCAGATCCTTGTGCTATGTTCCTCCTCTGGATGTCTTCTGTTTTCTCAAGTCTAGGCTACATAGTTCAGATTTCATCCTTAATTTTAAGAGTTTTAGAAAATACTGGTTGATTTTAAGGTCTGTTCATATATGAGATTACTTATTCTCAGGTGTAAATTATTTTAATCAATTAAGTAATAAGTATAATGTCATATAGTGCTGTGTCAGATTGTGATTTAGTGCTTGATTTAGGTTTATGCAGAGGCCATACAGCTTAGCTGTGCTTTTGTGAGCTGGGTAAGAATGTCTGGCCAGAGGATTGCTTGCTACATATGTGGAAATGATCCAATTCTATTACTGCTTTTGTTATGCATTAGGAATCACAATGAAACCTCATAGTAACAAAGTATGCCTGGAGGAATCTTTGCTTTGTTTTACATAGTTGTGCCAAAGGCATTAAATTAAACATGCTGACATCTCTATCTTAGATGTTTCCTTCTGATTTTTGCAATTACTCTTTATTTGTCATTCCAGTAAAAATCAACTGCCAGTAATATCAAGGGAACATCATTAATTCTGAGTTGGTTTGTGGGATATTGAGATGGCATATTCCACTCCTCTGGCTTTTTATCACAATGAATCATATTAGTAATCAAAGCAAACGTACCCTGGTCCATGAAGATCATTCTGGATATCACTGTGGATGTCAAGAAAGATGAATTTAAGAATAGACTTAGCCTAATGCTCCTTCATGATCACAGATATTTGCATCAAGGTACAAAACTGTGCAAGCTTTACATCTTTAAACTTCTGAACACTTTTGCTGTGACTTGGTTTACTTCACTTTAAAAGCCGCTGCAAAATATTAGTCCTAAGTGTTTATGGTGATGAAATTCAGATTTTTTCTGGTTTTTGAGGTACTAAGAACGTCTCTGTAATCTTCCAATGCTATCGTTTCTCGATAGCTTTTTCTGGCTCCCTGTTTTGCTAGAATGAAGGTGGTTTCTGCATAGTTTCAAATTCCAGCATCAATTTCCAGCAGAGGGCAATGTTGTTCCTAGATAGGTTCCTCATTTGTGAAGTTAACCCTCTCACGAATAACCAGCCCCTCTGCATTTCAAAAGGAGTATTAATCCAAAAGCACGGACTACCTTTTTTTATTTTTTTTTTTCAACTTGTCATTTAATTAATAATTTTTCTGGTGCTCCTGGAGGCCATTCGCTTACTGATCGAAGAACATCTTAGAAACTGCACAAAGTTATGTCAGTGTGGACCTTGAGCTGTCATTTGTTCTACCTTCTGTTTTCAAGACAGGATTAACAGGATTGACTGATGTTGCTTTTTAAAATCTTTAGTGGGGGTGGATGCACTGGATGCCTGGATTATCTATGCTAGTTCTTACCTGTTCTCATAGTCAGAAACAGATTTTTAATTTCCTTTGCTTTATTTTAAACCCAACACTTCTTATTTTATCTGCTGTGGACATAAAAAAAAACATGTTATTAGGTGAAGTGGGAGAATTACTCTCTGTTGCTGTAGAAAAGAATTTTGCAGTAGCACAGGTTGAATAAACCATCCCTTTAGCAAGTTTGTGTCTGAATGCAGAGCTCTGATATTTCTGGCAGCAACTCTCTCTCACTTATTAGTTCTTATGTCCTGCACAGTCTGCTTTGTTTCAGCTTATTTTTCCCTACAGATTCTGTTTTCTGGACAGCACAACTACCTGAACCAATTTGTGCTGCAGCCTGTCACTCACTCATCTTAGAAGAGTCATGTGTGAAGTTTCTTGAAGTTTTGCCATGACTAAGATCACAGCTGGTTGATATTACGCAGCAACTGATTCATCCACCCAGCTGAATCATGGACTGCCTACAAATGATTAATGAGAGGCTGTTTTGGTAACACAATTAGTGGCAATTGGGAAGATAGTAATATCAACACTTGTCAGATATAAAGAAATTGCTTTTTTGAGCTCAGCATGACAACAGTAGCACGGGAGTTGGCTGCTGATACTAGCCCCAGCTTTGAAATGATTTCTTGGAACTGGTAGAACCAACATGAAATTTCTAGTATTGCTAATCACCTCAAGCCTTGTGTGGTGGGAAGAAGTGGTGGCTCTTTGGGCCCCAGGTGTACTTCATTTCCAAACTCACTGCCTGGGATACATCAGGATGAGTAGCTGCAGCCTGTCCAGCTTAGAGATGTTCATTTGGTATTGTTGAGGAATTTGTTCAGTGCAGGTAGCTCGGGGTCCAGCTGCAGGGCCAGCTGCAGGTTGTGTTCAGGGGGTCAGGAGGCTGAACCCAAGGCAAGAGCCTGTGACCTGCTGACCCTTTGCTTAAAAAAGGGCCCAGGGACCTGTGGACCTGCCATGGGAGCGGACACTTGGACTCTTGGAGACCGAAGGAGCCAAGCACCCCAGATTTTCCCACCCCTACACTGTGAGGGGATAAAAGCCTAGAGATTCCTTTATTCTGCGTCCCTTCTTAGAGGCTCAAGTTGTTGTTTTGTTATTTTGTTATTGCACCATGATTAAATGATTTTTAGGGTCTAGAGTTCTGAGACTGTGCTGTCTCAGAACAGGGATGTCAGGGGTGGAACTGGTGAGGAAACCTGGTCTGACTGTGTGGGCTGGGGTGTGTAGCTGTGAAAGGGCTTCTGTCCCAGCTCTGTTACTGCCAGAGTGGCTCCTGGCTGGTCAGATAGGGAGGTGTTCTTAACACTGGAGCTGTTAGGAAGTTGCTGTGAGTTTGTTCAAGCTCTGATGAACCCTGGCTGCTCCAGTCTGGTTTTGCACAGAAGAGACTGCATTATGATCCTCTGCTAATGACAGATGAACCTCGCTTGAAACCTGAGACTCCTCAAAAATAGTGTCTGAACCATTGTAACTACCAGGCTCATAGATTTGTAATATGTAGAATGCAATTCATGCTTTAGTACACTAGCTGGTGCTCTAAACTAAGCTGTGCAATGGATGTATAAATATGAATTCCCGTACTGGTTTGCATGTGTTTTATACCTGCTTTGGTCAGCGAGCTTTCATTTTGGGGAAAGATCATCTCGGTAAAAAAAAGGCTGAGCTGATTTTTTCATGATTGAAATCAAACCCTCTACTAGTTACCAAGACTTTTCAGCTTTGGGTCAAGGCAAGCTGAAGTTGATGCAAATGTGTGTGCTTGTAGGGAGAGGAATGCTTACCAACTTAAACAAGTTTTGAGTAACTGGCATATAATATCACATAAAGGAGAGATAGCTAGCAAAAATGCGAGAAGGAAGGAAATAGAATGAAAATAAATTTAAAATTCTAGATTTTTATTTTAAAGTATAAAAATAACTCTCTTCCACTATATGTCACAGTGATATGCACTGATACTTCTTGTTGCTAGTACAGCTGAAATCAATAAGCTTGTGTGTTTTACCTCTGAGCTTGCTGGAGTCCCCATGGAATAAAAGCTGCATGTCAGATGCACAATGTCTCATGCTAGTTTGGGGCAGGTGGAAAAAAAGAAAAATAGGAACATTACTCTCAGACATTTAAGTAAATGAACAGAGTCTTGCTCTAATGTAGTATAAGTAAAATGTCTCTATAGAATGCTCAGTTTAAATGCTGAAAAATTACATTCATGTGTGACAAGCTACCTTACCACTTCTAATAACTTTAAAATAAAACTTCTGTTGTGATCTAGGAATGACACTCCACATTTTAGTGACCCCACACCCCCCACCAAGGCTCTTCCAAACCAGACTCCATTAGCTCACTCTCCAAAGCCTTCCCCTTCCAATTTCCTCCCCAGGGGTGGAGCTGAGAATTGGATGTATAGAATGGTGAAAAGTGAGATTAGAACAATTTACTAGAAACAGCAATGACATAGGAAAACAAACAGTAACACCAGCAATAGTAACAACAAAAGTATACAAAAAGTGGGTGATTTGCATGTAAAAAAACCAAAACCTTGGTGCAACATGGCATGAGCTGCAGACAATGAACTAACAGGTTCCCTACCATGGGTAGAGAACCTGTTTTTTGTCCCACCTGAAGCCACACCCTTCTTCCTGGAAGTGAGTTCCTTATTTCCACCCTATGAGATGGCAGGGAATAGCACCCTGGAGTGCCCATACAGCTCCAAGCTTTGCTCCCTCATGGCTGTTGTGAAAAAATTAGTTCCATGCTGGCCAAAACCAAGACAACTGCCTAATTATTACTCTTTGAATAAAACAAAAACAACACGATAACAATAACAACAAAAATTAACAGCTCTAAAACATAATGATTGCAATTATTGGAAGGTCACCCACTAGAAACCAAATCAGGTGTGTAGGTATCATCTCAGCCTGTGGTGTTTTCTGACTTCTTGTGCTTAGCAATAAAATGAGCATGACAGATACTTGGAAAGGTGAGTGGTTCTTTGTTAGCTAATATTGGCAAAGATGCAGTTCAAATTCATTGTGTGTCCACAGCTTGACCAAAAGAGTCTCTTTGATTTCTCTTTCCCTTGCATTCAGTACTTTCTCCTGTCTTCCTCCACCTCACCCTGGTTCATGCTCTGATATGCTCTCATTGAGGGTGCTGCTTGCATGATTTTGAAAGGTACTACTCTCCCATCATGGCTGGCTGTAAAGTTTTCCAAAGTATGTATTTGTGAGCATGGAGGAAGGAAGATCCTGTGCCCACCTTAATTTTACACCTTGGGGAACTTACCATAAGGGTATAGGAAATATACAAGTCCCAAGGATTTCATGAGGTCAAGGAACAAAGTCCTATTGTAGCTCATTGCAGCCAGAGCTGAGGGCAAGAGAGAGATTCCTCAGGAAAATGAATCCCAACACAAGTGTGTTTTGAATTCAAAGGGATGGCTGATGTGGTCCATAAAATGAAAGAAAATGAAACTCACAGAAGTAAAAGGTTGTCCTCGTATGTCTGCAAGCATCCTGCAAGCTTACATAATAGAAGCAGGATGCTCTATCACAAAAAGCAAATCTATTTTATTAAAATTTTGGGTATTTCAGAGACTGATGCATGTAGGTAGGGATGATATTGCTATTTTTCAGTGAGGTAAACCCAAAGGGAGGAAGAAGAGAACACTTCTGACAAGACTTGCTGATTGCTATGAGCCCACCTTTGGTTGACCCTGCTTCAGATGTCCAGGACAGATGGGAAAAAAAATTTCAGGCCCCAGTACTAGAAAAAACATCTTATCATCACATGTTACTAATGTAATGATCAAATTGTGTCTAAATTTCTCCAGTGTGGATTCTGTCAAGAAACAAGCACTTGCCAGAGGTTATCAATTTGATAGGATATATGCTATCACTTAATATATATAGTTCATGGAAAGTTATGAAATTTTTAAAGAAAGCTTCAATGACCAAGAAAATGATCATTGCAATAATCCCCTGTACAAGCCTGTAGCACCACATTTCTGTAACACTGTGTGCAGAAACTAGAGAGGAGGAAACAGAGAGACTTCAAAGCAAATTGCCTGATCTGGATAGACATTGGGCTGACAAATGTGCTGACTTGGTGTTCAGATCTGAGGGTAACATTAAGAAGTTATGGGTGTTACTGTGGGTTCTGAAATGCCAACCTTTTTTGTATGGTCTTGTTGGAAGTCTCACAGATAGAAAGGCAAAGTGGCTAATATATCCAATTGCTTTTTTACCTTAGCCTTTCATTTGTGGCTTTGTTCCTCAAAGTCTGTCCTGCGCTGTTATAAAAGTCTTTGTTCTTCACCTCAGCTGGTGTTTCAGATGAGAGTGGAGAATTGACTGAGGTGAGCCATCAAATCTTTTCCTTATGGCAGAATCACATGAAGCAGGCAGTGTGAGCATACACATCAAAACATATTTAGGGGACTGGGCCCTGGGTAGCTGTTGTTATTAGCAGCATCCCTAACTTATCCCCAGATCTTTCTTTTTACTGTTTTCCTTAAAAGCAGAGGACAGAATGACAGGCACAGCTCTCAGGAAACCACAAGTTATTACAATGGCCCCTTGGGAGACACTTTGTATCAGTGTCATTCTGACTCCCCCGAAGGCTAGTTCTGCTCTGGCACTGCCCAGATTAAGGAAGAGAAAAACGATTTGGTGGAGGCCAGCTGTTCCACTCAAAATCCCAGGTGCAGCAAGTCCCACTCTGCCTTTGATCTTTTTCTCTGTTTGATAATATTTTCTCCAATGTACCTCAGGGCTATGATTGTTGGACATTCTAAAAAGGAAATCAATGGCCATAGATTTACAATTCTACAATATAAAGTTTTAGAACAGAATTACATTTCTGTGAAATTCATCCTCTGCAGGGAATGAGCAAAGAACAAGTTTCGCCCAATAGTGACCCACAGTTCCAACTGAAGTCAGTGACATTTTGGGGAAAGAAAAAAATGAAAAGTCTGTAACCAATGGCTCTAGTGATATTTATGTTATAAGAACCAAGGGGGTTAAATGTAGGTCCAAACAGAAAAGAGAGCATATGGAGTCCTAGCAACTGAAATAGTGTAAACCCAGCTGTGCTTCATCAGGGAATAATTTGACCCTCGATTTTTCCATCATATATGGAGATAGAGAAATAAAAGAACTAAACAAGTTAAAGAAAATGACGCCATTGTCCAAAGGGATAATTGTCTGTGCTGTACCTCCAGCACAGGGAACAGCACGTGGGAAGCACTGAAGAGCTGCACTCAATACTTTAGTCAATTCCTTTATCTCCTTTTAACAGTGTGAAACTCTGGTTAGATTGTGCAGGTGGTGAAAATCATGACTCAAGGGATACAGGGACAAATCCTCACCATGGTGCATGGCAACCCCAGAGCCAGGTACACTTGTGCTGCTTGCTGTGCTTCTGCTTACGCTGGAGGCTGCTGGGCCCTGTGGAGATCCCCTTTGCCAGCTGAGAGCCCAAAGAGTTGCAGGGATATCTGGTGGCAGCACAGAGCCCTGTGCCTGGGGGATTCCTCAGCAGCCTCAAATATAACCCAACTAGTATTTGAGCTGAAGTGCAGAAGAAATGAGCACAAGCAAGGATTATTTCTTGCTCCATTTTCCCATAGCCATGCAGGGACAGCAGTAGTGCGTGGGAAGTGCTGTCTTCAGGACTCCCCCTGGGATTTATTCAACTGGATGTCACCAAGTCCTGGCTCTCCCTTTCCACCTTTGGGAGTATGAGTAGGAACTTGCAGTAACAGAATGTATTCAATCTATTGAAATGGCATAATAAGCTATTCCTGACCAAAAGGGGCACAGTAAGTCCTGCTGTGCCTGTAAAGATGTTTTATAAAGGGCAGAATCACACTGAGCTTGTGAGAAGAAGGCTGCTTATAAGTGATCTGATCTGAATCCAAGAGTTGCAGTGCAGGATGATGCCTGTGGGTTCGTGCAAAGAGCAGACCGAGCAGTCACCCTTTGTCTTTAGTGTGTCCAGTCAAAAGTTTTTGAGTTGTAGAAATGAGAGCTTAAAGAAAATTTGTCTTTTATGGTCAAGTCTGATCTGTCTTGGAATTGCAGGACACCAAAGTGTTCCTGAGAGGGAGCAGTCCCCTGAAACAATATCCAATGCATTATTCTTGCCAGTCTTTATTTGAAAAGGATAATGTTATAAGCCTACCTGAAAGCAGAGGTTAAGGCCAGGAACAGTAGGATTGTGAGCCTTCCAAGTATGAATCACATCACGAGCAATTTTTCCCTGAAGGGAAAAAAGTAAGAAGGTAGATAAGGAAGAAAACAATGACTGCTTCTTAAAGTGCAATTAACTAATAAACATGTACATTTCTTCTACTGGAAGTGAAGATAATGTTTCTTTCCCCTTTCCTGAAGTGTCTTGTCCTAAGTTAAGGGCTGACTTAAAATAATTTGTTCCAGGATGCCAGTACTGAGCCTCTGTCTGCAAGCCAGTCCTGCCTGGCACCTCTCCTCCCTCTTCATGGTGTGCTGGCTGCTCTCCATAGCCATCACTCAGCCTGCTCACTCTCCTTGCATCTTCAGCACCTGTTTTGGCCACGTCCCACAACTCAGATGCACTGTCATTATTATAGGGTTTGGGAATGACTGTACAGCACCATAAATTCAGGGGAAACTCTTTAGCAGCTGCTAGAAAATTCTAAGCCTAGTCTCAGCTTGCATTTTCTGGCCTCTAATGTCTGCATCCCAGTCCTGGAGTTAATACCTTCTGTCTGGCACAGTGTTATTGGGCCTGCTCCTCAGTATGCTCTAGGACTTACTCACCTTCCTCTACCTAATGAATACATTTTGCTTTTTCACAAAAATGCTTCACAAATATGAAAGAACAGTACAGACAGAACAAACACGTTTCAAGGTGTCCCATGGATGTTTTTTTGCTTATTCCCTCTTTGCTCCACCAGTTGTCAACATAGTGTTCCTTCTTGTTTTAGATCCAAGTCCCTCTTGAATTTTGAGAGGATCTATAAAGGTTTTGCATTTATTTCAGGCCTTATCCAGGATTACAAGTATATCTCTGGACTTTTTACAACAGCAATAATGCTGGTGCTCAGTTGCAAACTGAGTAAAGTTTTTCTGAAGTAACTGTCCTCTTCTTGGAAATATACAAAGAAAAATCACATCTCTCCCTCCTGTGAGACTATGTGTGAGAGAAAACAATCCTAGCCATCGGTTTTGTTTTTCTGTTTGTTTTTATCTTAGATCTTGTAGGCCTTGAAAACATTTCTAAAAGAGTTAGAAATTTACTTTTCTTAATGGCAGATTAACCAATCATTAAATTTGTCATTGGGGATGGGAAATATTCAAGAGACTTAGTATTACAAATGGTTATCTCTGACCATAATGATTTAGGATGTAGTCATTTACATTACTTACTGTGAGGATTTAAACTGTTACTCAGCAGTAAAAGGCTGAGAAGTTCTGTCATGTTGTAATAAATACTGAGTTTACTCCACTAAAAACATGGCAGAGGGGACATCGCTGTTTTAATAGGTGAGTTTGCAAACACGTACACACAAAATGTAAAGGTCTGTAACCAGGATAAGTCTGCACAAATACACACCTTCTATTGCCCAGAGAAGGAAACACTTGGCAGTTTTATAACACTTGGAGCTGGTGAGTGGCTGATTCTGGGAAAGGCTAAAGATTTTCCTTGCCTTGGTACAGAAACTGATATTAAATATACGTTACTGGACGTTGTTGAATTATGCAAATTAAAGAAGCGACCAAAAAAAACCTGCAACATAACAACCCCCGAAAATAAAATACCAAAAACACAAGAAAAAAAAAAAACCCAAAACACCAAAATACTGTGTAGTAAGAGCACCCTCAACTGTTGTGTTTGTGTTGTGAAGTTCATGTCTTACAAAGACCTAAGGGCTGTTTCAACTTTTAAGGAGGCTGTCATTTTAAATTAATTTTCTTGCAGGAATATCCTTCAGAGTTACTTCATTAACTTTGAGATTAATTTTTGTTGTATTTCAGAGCATCTAACAATAGCCTTCACAGTGTCCATGGTGATTGGACTGGTGATTGGAGGGATCATCTGGGCATTTTTCTCCTGCTTGTCCCGTCGCAGAGCTAGTGCCCACATCTCCCAGGGGAGCCCCTCATCCTTCAGCCGTCGGTCCAGACCTTCCTCCCATGGCCACACTGCCGGCAGGACTGGATTTTACCGCAACAGCAGCTGTGAACGTCGCAGCAACCTCAGCCTGGCCAGCCTCACCTTCCAGCGACAAGCCTCCTTGGAGCAGGCCAACTCCTTCCCCAGGAAGTCAAGCTTCCGTGCATCCACCTTCCACCCTTTTCTGCAGTGTCCTCCCCTGCCCGTGGAGACGAACAGTCAGCTGATCACTCTCACTCCCACAAACACCACCACGACCCTTGTGGGAAGCACCACCAACAGCTTGAGTCGGCCTGAATTCCACTGGTCTAACAACAACCTCCGCATCTGCCACTCCACGCAAACCCCACCTCCCGCCTATGAAACCATCATAAAAGCTTTCCCAGAATCCTGAGCTTCGTCCTCGCTGCAAACACACATGTGCATCTTAGGAGGAACCTCAATTATCTCAGCAATTTTCTGTGCATGATGAAGATCTCCGAGAAGTCTCTATCTGCAATTGCAGAGGGGACATGCTTTGCCAAGAGGAGTGAAGTGATTTCATGGAGCCCAACATTCCCACTGTCTGAGAGATCACTTGTCTTGCACTGCTGGCTTTTATTTACTGCTCTGCTGTATGCTTGCGTATTTATAGTGTTGTATCTTTAATTGCAGCCATTGTCTCTTTATTTTAGAGGGAAAAATGCTGCCACATATAAACAAAATCATTTCTTGAAGAAACAGATAATACTAGAGATTACTGATATACACAGCACATCAATGCAAATGTCACTCTTCCTTTTTTTTAAAGACATTTTGATTTCACATGTTTTTATTACCTTTTCAGAGAATACTCCTGTTACCCACCTTCTTGCTGTAACCCCAGAAGAGCTTCAGTCTGAGGAAGCTAAGATGCAGATCTCATAGAGGATGCAGTCCTGGCTGCTGTAGACATTCTGTTCTGTTGATTGCAAAGATTTGATCTGAGAAGACTCCATATTAGGGACGCTTGTTTCAAATTGCCCACAGTGTGGGGAAAAAAAGAGTGGAGTATATATAACTTCATGAACACAGTTTTGAACAACATATTAAATGCATGATAACAATTATAAATAATTTTCTGTCAGCAGCCAGCAGAACAGGTAGTCATGTTTTAATACCCAGTGAGGCTGTATGGACAGAACTCCTCATGTTTCATTTTTCTAGCTCTGGCTATCCAGATAAGCAGTATGAATGACAACTATTTTTTAATTAAGTTTCCTGATTTCCTATGGGATTAGTCATTTCCTTATTTCAAATGGTTTTTCTCAAATTGTACCAATGTTTAATTCTTTCTTTTATTCACTGAAATCTTGTCTTTCACTAAAACAAGATTTCAGACATCTGTGGCTGAATACAGGAATTGTATAATGAATTGGGATATGAAGATAAAGATGAAGTATTTAGTTGAGGCTTACATGTATTCTTGACTTTTATATGTGTGTCATGCCAAGCTAACCCCTGGCTTAGTAGAGACTAATTGCACTGATATGACAAATGTTCAGGATTTGGAAATAAGAGGACAAA
Source organism: Passer domesticus (assembly GCF_036417665.1). Taxonomy (NCBI): domain Eukaryota; kingdom Metazoa; phylum Chordata; class Aves; order Passeriformes; family Passeridae; genus Passer; species Passer domesticus. The sequence goes on from NC_087476.1 coordinate 58,913,176, forward strand.
TGGGACCAAATTAAGTCTTATTGTATCAGTTTCCTGTTAAATTTTTCATGTTCAAATTAAGGGCAAAGAATTTCCACAAGTAGAGGAGCTGTCTACACTCCACACTTGCAAATATGCCTGTTGTTTCTAAAAGGCTTGGGCAATACCAGCCTCAGGACTCCTGATTCTGAGGGGGCTTCTGTAGGGACAACAAGTTCTTGTCTCTCTTCTGGGAGAGACAAAGATTCAGCAGTTTTGAGAATGGGCAAAATGCTTAACATCTCCCAGATTTTCCAGGCTTTTGGAGACTGGCAGCATGAATCCCTTTGCTGACGTCAACATCCCTTGGGAAAGACTGGCATTGATCTCCGATCCACAGTGTTCCAGTCCAATATCCACCCATTCACAAATACTGCTAAAAACATTCAGCTTACAAGCAATACTTACTGTAAACAACAAGTATTCCTTATTGTAAAGGCAAATTATTTTGCATACTATTTACTGACTGGATTTAATTGTTTTATTTTTAGTGTGCAGCACATCTGGAGAGATGTATGTCATTGCTAGAAGAACAACAATTTACAGAGTTTACAGAGCATTTCATTGCAGACACTATGGGGTTCTAGCACACCCAGAGCTTGCTGATAAAATTGTAACACTGCATTTGGCTGATCACAGGCTACAGACTTAAAATAGCAGTCCTCTGAAGAAAGAAAGAAAGAAAGAAAGTTATGCTTTTTCATTCTTTTTTTTTTTTTTTTTTTTTTTTTTTTTTTTTTTTTTTTTTTACATTTAGAGTTTTTCTGAGTCTGGTGAATTTCATTGCATGCAAAAATATGTTCAAAGTGTCCTTCCTATAGAATAGATGATGCAGCCTATTCTAACCTGCCTACAAAAAGTAGAATTCAAGCCTTCTCCCTTTGTTTAGTGGGTTTGATGGACAGTGGAAGAGACAACTTACCCTACCAGCTGTGTACCCAGTGTGCACCCAGCTGGCCAAAACTCCTTGTTTCTTGAGAGTGAAATGATTCTAGATAAGTAAATTTTTACTTCTGGATTGTAAGTGCATGTTACATTACAGTAGAACTTTCCACAGCACAATTATTACACAATTGTTACTTGTATTACTCTGCATTTAGTAAACATTGTAAAGAGGGAAGCTTAAATGTACTGTATTTTTTTTTTCCTCCTGAAATCTGCACTGGATATCGAAACATTTCTTATGAGCCCTGGATTAGGGAGACGAAAATCACACATGTTTGGTGCATAGCCAATATGACTGTCAGAAACCTAAAACTTGTTTTCACATCTGAAATAAATGTTTTGCAAGCATTCAGGAAGCTTCAGAATGTGGAATAAAGTTAGATGCTATAATCTCAAGCTCATGTTTTTTCCTAATGATGAATATGTGATTTGCATAAAATATCCTTTAAAGGGAAGAGTATTATCTTTAATTATGCAAGCTGATACAGTTAGAAATGTGAATGAGGACTCCCTCCTTCCTTTGCTTCTGTGGGGAAACACCCCAAAACTGCAGATGTTATTTGAAGTCAGGGTCAGAATTTGCCCTATGAGAACATTTTCAAAGGATTACGAGTGAGAAGGTCTCTCACAAATAACAGTACTCACAGGTTTTAATCCACTGCTTTTTAAGTACTTCAGCTTCAATTCACATCGTGTTTGAGCAAACGCTTGCTGTAAGCAAAAGGGCAATCACTATAAGGTTCATGCTTAAATGGACTCATGCACATTTTATTGCATTAGGACCAAAGCACACTGCAAAGGACCAACCCCCAAACTGGGGGATTCGTGTGTTTGATATGCAAAAAATATTATATTTTCTTGATGAAATAATCTTTTATTTCAATTTAAAATACTAGAATGAGCTTAATTAAACCAGTGTGTTACTGCAGATTTCAAGATTTCAGAGCATTCACAAGCATGAATTGAACTTGACAATTATTTTGCATGTAAGACAATTAAAATGGTGCTACCAGAATCACATAGTGACTGATAGGCAGAACTTTGATCAACATCCAGATATCCTGACACCTTGGTCTGAGTAAGCAGAACTTCTCTTCTTCATGAAGAGAAACACTGTCCTGTTATTGTCCATGTCCACAAAAAATCACTCCAGTTATGGGTTCATACAGAAGGCAGAACTTGACAGGTCTTTGTCAGAGAATATTTATGTTCCCTCTTATTTACAAAAGTAGCTCATGCTGTAATCCTTGATCTTGCACCACTGAAGAGCTGCTGACCACCTCTTCGAACAGCTACTGATGACCATGCTGTAACACACTGAACATGCAGTATTTTTGCCAAATCACATTTTAAAGTTCACTTGTAATTTATCATGAAGCTTTTGAATCATCTCAAAATCCATTCTTAAGTATAAACTGGAAATTATGCTCACTGGAAATATCCTCTCGGAGGTGAAGTGACACATGCCAGATCCCTGACCTATAAGCATTTGATAAAATTAGGTGATGTCTCTGATGCAGTACAGCTTCTGTACTAACTGGAAATTTATCTCTGCCAAGTCTAGAGCAGACTAAAGAAAAAGGCATTGATATAACTTCAAAATACTGAGAACAGTATTTTAGAAACTACACTTACAAAGTCTTAAAATGCAAGGAAAATACCTGTATTTTTGTATTCATTTGGGTCTCTTAATAAAAGTCAGTTTTTAAAGGGATTGAGTATTTGGAGCTCCTGTATGACTTTGTTTGCATGTTTAGCTTTCTGAATGTCAAAAAGGATGACAAGATCCTAATCTCCTTTTCAATCTAATATTAATAATTGCTACAATTGACCCAGTATTTTTAAACCAATTGGTCTAGAGAGTTCTGAGAAAACTACTGCAGCACTCAATAGGTGAACCACTGCTGGCAGCAGCTCTTTTTGAAGCACACAAAGCAACAAACTTCCTCACACTGTAGCAGAAGCAGCAGCAGTGACTCCACTACAGATCTCTGGCCTCACTGCCAGGTGGGGTCTGTGCATTATTCTGTGCTTTTGCTCTCAAACATTTTGCAGGTTAAGGAAACAACTCTGGAGGAATCTGGTTTGTGAGTCTTGTTTCTGCTTTTGACTTCTGTGAAAGCTTTTGACTTCCATCAGGTTTCTGACGACACCAGTGCATGACTGTGGCAACGCCTGATGGGCATGGACTGGATTGAGGAGCTATTTCAGTGAACATGTTTCCTGTCTGCATTCCCGGAGACATTCTGCATCAGAGACATGTTTTCATCTATTTAGCAGCAGAATCAAGTGATTGTGTGCTGAGGGCTGTGAAGGAGCAGTTGCCCTATTTTAGAGTAAGGAGTTCTTTTAAACAAGAGTAGCTTAATCATGAAAGGGATTACGCACAGTGATGGGACTGAGATAGCAGGAAATTGGATTTGCTGATTTAGGACATTACCATGCCTATGACTAGGAACAGTATGGAAAGGCACTGGAATGCAAAATTATTCCTGTCTAGTTTATGTTGGATCTGCATCCATCTCAATCCACTTTATTTTACAGTAGCATGTCGATGTGCACAAAGGAAGGATGATGCCGCTCTCTTGTTCCAACTTAAGAAGAGCACAAAGCATAGCTGGCAGTGATGTGGGTTATTTTGACATGTATGGAGAAGTTGCTGATGATTAATTGCACATTGAAACAGGATGAATCTCCTAGACTGATCAGTCTAGTGCTTGAGAACATGGACAGGCAAGCAGGAGTCTCATTTTTGCCTGTGCTCTGTTCCTGTACCGTATATCCTGGTGATCTTCTAAAGTTGTTGGGTTTTTTTCATAAGAGGGAAGAATTCCCTTTAAACCTTTTCTAGATAGACTGTAGATTTTCTTTTCTCCTTTAGTGCTTCTCCATTTAGTTCCAGAGTATCTATCTGTGGATAAGAATGATGACAAAAATACACAAATCTTCACTCTATCCTATTCTTTTGTTGTTCTGCCAGAACTTTCTTATATAGAAAATCACTTTGAGGAATTGATTAGTTTGTGTGTGATAAGCTCTCTAGCACTAGTTCGCCAGCATCAAAGCACTGATCTTTTTTTTCCCTTAATCCCTTGGGCAAATGTCATGGAAAGATACAGACACCTTTTTGTCAGGACTGAGTGGTAGACAACATTTAGCAAAATTCTGAATTGCCTTACAAAATTCTCATAACTCCACAATGCACTAAGGCATGATGAAGATATTTTTGGATGATTTGGGGTAATATAAAACTTGCTTCTATAAAAATTCCTGTATGCACAAGAACACATTTTTGGGTACTTGTATATACACTAAATTAAATCTTTCAAAGCTTCTAAATGCTTCTAGGCATTGAATCACTTCTGACAAGGAAACTGAACATTAAATACATTTCCACATCATCTAATCATGTTTGAAATGTATTAGCTTAAAAAAAATTAAACTGTCTCTGAGACACCAAAGTTAAGCATTTTCAAATTTTTATCTCTTTCACCAATACATGGAACCTGCTCTAGGGCAGAGATATTCCCAATAAAACCAAAATTATAAAGGAGAGAAATAAGAACACTGTGAAAGCTCAGTGTAGTTTGACAGGATTCAACTAATTCAAATGCATTGGAGAATGGCAGATTCACCATGACTTCACAAAATAAGGGAAGTGTGAGTGTGTTTGATGTCCTGACAATGTTCCTGGAAGATGCCTGAAATGATCATTCCCTGATCCAAAACAAAGCATATGCATCTGCATGCCTTCGCACTGACATTTTATAGGTACTGAAGGCTAGATGTCATCATATACCTTTGAGTGCATTTTTTCAGTTCACAGAGGTATAAGTAGATATTCCTGCTTCATTCAAGGCACTTGTAAGACATTAAATAGCTGGGTGATTTAAAAGCTGCTTCCAGTGCTGGGCATTACAAAGATTTAAAAATAATCCAAGAATGTTTCAGACAGACTTGTTGTGCTTATACTCAAAATCTGAGTCACTAGCAATAAAAAAGTTTCAAGGCTAACTGTTTATTTAACAGTACGAAACAGTTGTGCTGGTTTTGGCTGGGGTTGGTTAATTGTCTTCACAGTACTAGGACAGGAGCACAGGGATATTTTTTGGATTTGTGCTGAACACTGGGTTGATAAACAGAAATATTTTTGTTATGGCTGACCAGGGCTTACTGCAGAGCCAAGGCTTTTCCTGCTTTTCCTACTGCCACATGGCAAGGGAAGTTGGGGGTGCATGCGAGGCTGGGAGGAGACACAGCAGGGACAGGTAACCCAAACTGACCAAAAGGATATTCCAGACCACATCATGCTTGCTCAGAATGTACAAAGTGGGGGGAAGAAGGAGGAAAGGAGGATGTTTGGAGTGATGGTTTGTCTTCCCAAGTAACTCTTATCTGTGAGGGGGGCCTGCTCTCCACCTGACTGCCCATGGGAAGCAGCAGATTAATTCCCTGTTTTGCTTTGCTTGTGTGCACAGTTTCTGCTTTCCCTATTAAACTCTTTGCTATCTCAACCCATGAGTTTTCTACCACTTACTCTTCAGATTTTCTCCCTGATCCTGCTGCTGCAGGAGTGAGTGAGGGGCTGAGTGGGCCTTGGTTGCTGGCTGGGTTAAACCACAATAGTGAATCAAAAAAAAAAGAGAAGAATACTGTATTATATATTGCTGCACTTAAGAGGTAGGTTTGCAAATGGGATATGCTAGACGCACAACTGAGGGCCTTGCTGCACAAGCCCAATCCAGCAAAAACTTGTTCACAATCTACTCTTAACCTTCCAAATGCTCTGGCCGACTGCTGGTAGTTTAATCTATATTGCTCTATTATTGGCTGCAGTGAGATTACTCATATATTTAATAACTCTGTTGAATCAGAATATAATTTCATAAAGCAAATCATTCCAGTTTAGGAACTAGTCTGATGATAATTTAGGAACAGAATTTTTATCTGTCAAATGACTTCTGTTTCTTGAAAGTTTCTTCCCTGTGAAAACACATGACTACTCTCCCCATCTCGCCTGCCCAGTCTCTCTCTGAGCACGTAAAAATTTCTGTAGGGATATAAGGGTGATCCTTACATCCTTATGCAGGCACATGAGAGGCTGACAACAAAGGACATGGTGAATCAACACTTGGCCATTCCTTTCTATTATTTGATGTGAGAGCAGGGTTAGGAACCTCTGGATTACAGCCTTGTTTGAGTCTTGGTACTTCTGCTGTTCAACAGAGGTTTTTGCATTATTTCATCTCTCTGGAATATGTGCCCATGAAATTGAATGACAGCAAGAAAGACTAAAGAGAAGTTTTTCTAGAGTCTCACAGGTAAAAATTACTTCTGGAGATGCATTTTAGAGGTGGGTTTGGAAAGCAAAGAAAAGCAAAGACAGTTCTAGCATCGGACAGCCAGTCTCTCCTCTGACTGTTGAGGCAAACATTGTAATGATCCCACTTGTAATCAAGATTGTCTGAAGACAAACTGTCCCCAGCAGGACAGTCTCTTAGAGGCCTGTGAAAAGATTGTTTTTAATCTTTACTGCCTCTAGACAGCATGAGGAATTGATAAAATGCATTATTCTGATAGATCCTGAGAGATGTCCCTTTGGGTTCAGCTTTGTCTGGAGCTTTCTGGAGAACAAAGCAAAAAGAAGTCTGAATTTTTTTTAATGACTCCAGTTTCTGGCTTATTTTCATGCTCTTGAATTTATACATGACATGCATTTCTGAGTGACCCTGTAAACTTTTATCTATTAGGACAATTTTATTTGGCTATCTTTTACTGTGTGCACAAATTCTGCAGGAATTATTAGTAAGCACAGTTATTTACTGGGCAGTGTACATAGTAGGTAGTTAAAATATGACTACACTGCACATTTCTATGCTCTTCAGCTTCCAAGCTGACAGTCATTAAGTTTTTCCCAGCTTGCCAGTGGTAGTCAAGTTGGGAGATACAGCCCTTGTTTCTGCTTGGGAGAAGCTGATCCTTGACCTTGTGTAGTCACAGACACCTGAGCCATGAGCTGTGCTGAGCTTTCTGAGCCATAAAATTCTGTATGGAGCAATGTGCATAGGGGAATAGAGGCCAAGACAGGACAGTGGATTCAGCTTCAATTTAAACTACCTTTTGTCTTAAAAAGCAAACTATACTATTCAACATATTTGTTTCAAGATCTGAGGAAAGGGTAAACCTCCTTGAGCCAATTGTTCTGCTACCATTTCACTCTGAAAGTCTTTGAACCCAGTGTTCAAAGTTATAACAGTTATTGAGTAATGTCAACAAGACAAAGAAGCCCTGTCTGGATAATCTTCTAACCATTCTGAAAGATCCTCCCTGCTCTTTCCAAGCTGAACCTACTAGAAGCAAACTGAGAGCATCTCTGAAAATAAGCCAGAAAGAATACCTGCAACAGATGACCTTTTCTTTCCTTTTCACACCTAGTGTTGTGTGTCTCTGAGCTATTTTTTTATTGTGACATTGTGTGATTTCACATTCATGAAAAATTTTTCTAATAAACCAGATAATAACTCAGGCCAGACAAAAAAAATTACCTGTGACTTGGACTGCTAGAAGTGTACAGAATAATTATCTACTACATTAAATAATACTTGAAAATCCTGTAGTTACATGCTGGAAAATAGTTATACAGTTATTTTTACTGTGCAGCTATCAATGTAACTGCATGATTGACACAGAGTCACCAGGAGCAAGATTCAAATGTGTATTAATAATTTATGAATTCATGATTTAGTACAATTTGAACAGAAAATTTAGCAAATTTTAAGGTGCTGAAGTAAATGGCTTAAGTCAAACAATTAGCAACCTTTTAATATTGACAATCAATAGTGCTTATTCTGGTGCTGAATGTTTCACTTATTTCTGCAGAAATCACTTTATTTGTCACATTCAAAAATGCAAACAAACTGCAGAATATAATTATACATATACACAATGACAGCACACAGGATGACTATCAAAGGTGTTGCTGTGCCTATTAATGCCTTTTATCTTTGTCATTGATTGTCATTTCTCAAAATCTCTTAGGAACTTATTAGTATTACATCTATTCACGTGTACTTAATAAAGGGGAATATATTGACTGTGGTGCTATGTTTACTGGCACACTCTTAATGCTTCATGTAAGATGGAAAGGGTAATTAGCCATTGATGTATTGGCCAAGAAGCCAATTAAGCAAGATGTAGGAAGTTATTGTTTGTTCGAGTGACCTGTGGAGTTGAACTAAATGATAAACTAAGTTGGAACTGTATCTACCTTGTCCATGAAGATTACAGAAACTCTTTCAAAAACAGTCAAGTTCAAATTATATAATTTATTAAGTATGATAAACTAATAAGTTGATACTTTCTTCTATATGGCTTCTTTGTGGCAACTAAATGTGAATATAGATTTCCACAGCCATAATATGTATATTAGGCTTAAAGTAGTGCTAAGAGACAGCACGTTACACTATGCTCTTTATACACATGGACAGTTTTAGAAAACCTCTCTCAGCTCTTTTTCCATGAAGACAATAGTGGTAATTGCTTGAGACTGAAGCATTTTTAGCTTGTTTCTGCTCTAGCTTTTAGATGGTTTCCTTTTTCAGCTTGGTAAATAAAGAACTTGTGATGATTAGGTCAGTTCAAGGGATAAAGTTATCTTGGCATAATTAGCATCTTAAGATGAGCCTTCCAGCCCGACTGACGTGGGTTTTTTTATATCCTGAGCTGGTATGTCTGCTCTCACAAGCTTCCAGACAGTGCAATAGTAGCAGTATTCACTGAGGAAGACAAAAAGAATTTGTCCAGCCTAGAACCAGCATCTTGTATTATACACAGGGAAAAAAGGATCTATGGAAATTTGGGGAAGTATACCAGTGTTTTCAGCATAGATCTTACATTTATAACCCATGAAAGATTCCTATCATGTTGTTACAAATGTGGAAATGGACTAAATGCTCTCATAACTCATGAGTTCTTTTGCAAAACTGATGCCTTGAGAAGGCTGACCTAGAACAGAGACTAGACGGAGTGAAAGTATAAAGTAGGTATTTATTAAAAGGTCTCAATGGATACACCTTGGGCAGTACAGGAGCCCAGCCAGGGCTACACCCAAGATGAACACAAAATGGTCACAAAATGGACGACCGGACACGAGGTCTCTCACTTTTATAAGTTCTGGTCCATTAGCATATTGGAGTTGATTGTCCAGTTACAGCTTTAGCCCATGAACTCCCATCTTTCTTGTTTTTCTCTCTTCAGTCCACCATTGTTTATGACCTTGGGCCTGAAATTTGGATCAGTTGTCCTTGGGTCCCCAGCTAGAGAAGGAATTGCTTTGTCTACCTACTCTGTGAAGAGAGTTCACCATCCCCTAATATGAAGCTCAGACCCACACACTAAAGCAGCACAGGATCTCAAAAATATAAAAGCTAAAACCTAAGGCATCTGCAAAGGAATTAGTTAAGGAGGCAAAGAGACTTCTAAGAGCTTGCTTGCATCTGCAGATGCACTCCTTGCCATTAGCATCATTAGCTTCCCAAAGAAGCTTGGATTCCCCAAGATCCCAATAAAATTGCAGACTACATAAGGTGAGTCTCAATAGTGATTCACAGTGAGACATGGCACCCTAGGCAGGTTTGGTCTTCGATTTCTAAATTTTGAACTCCACTATGGAGTGGGTTTACTTTTAACATATAATCCAAATGGATTTTGGAGGTTATTTCTATTCTGCATTCCTTTTGTGCAGGTAGAGACAAAAGGACTTCCACAATGTCCCATCCTGTAGGACAGGTCTCAGAGCATGGGGAAAATGTAGGGACATGGGTTTGAAAGATTGTTCTTAGTATCTGTTTACATAATTAGATATTAACTTAGAGATATTTACAGACATTTATGTAAGAACATAATAAAAAATAAAGTGATTTTTCAAAGGTTCACCATAGAAAATCCAGTTCTGTATATCCAAAACCATGAAGAAAAGAGCTGGGTTAAATGAATGGGAATTTCAGACTGAATGTTAATGGCATCTAAAACACACATTCTTGTCACATACAGAGGTTATTTTAGATTTGCCAAGAAGAGGATTGGGTTGGAGGAGGTGAAGGAGGAGGGTAACATACCTGGTGATGAAAGAATCATCTGATCCTTAGCTGAAGTTTGGAGATTATATCTGTGCTGATAGAAATAGGGCATATTTCAGAGAGCTTGTTAAAAATACAGAATACAACACGACCAAATCAGAAAATACTTTGCTTCCTGACAAACCGGATTACCATGTGGTTTTCTGGGCTTTAAGGTAAAGGGAAACCTTTTAAACAAGTCCGGTGAAACATTAGAAGGAAATTGCTTTGAAAGAAAACTAGATATGTTAAAGCTCCTGTTAAAGCTTGCATAGTCACAGATCTTCCTGTGGTATGAGTGCAGAATACATGTGTCTGATAGTGAGAGGGGGATGGCAAAAACATCACATCCATGCTAAAGAATGAGAAGGAATTCAGACCTACATTTCTAGGACAGCTGCATATCATGAAGCAGACGGACATGAAGCAGTAGTCCACACACATACCAGACAACATAAGCACATGGAGAACAATATCTATCCCAAACCGCTTTGGAGTCTTTGAGAGAAGCTGAGATTGCATTCTAGGGTGAAGGAGCAGGGATATGAAAACACAGAACTATACTAGAAGCATTTGGAGTTTTCCCAGATAACGTCCCAGGCAAGGGGGAAAGAACCTTGGAAGTATCACAGGAGTCAGCAGCTCTCTTGCTGCCTTTTGTTCACCACTAACTCTATTCAGATGTTTTTATCAAGCAGGTCTCTGACATGGATGCTGGTGATATACCCAGGGATATGAATGCAAGTCGTGGAAGTCTGTTTGGGAGTCATGGGCATAATGCAAATGCTCCAGTGGTTTTGAAAGCTGGTTCTGAAAACTGTTAACCCACACAGATTAATAATGCAGAGGTACCTGGAACAGGAGGAACTTGTTCAAGTGCTGTAGACAGTATCATGTTTGTTAATACAATTTACATGTTGCAAGCATTTGTTTCAGTTGATAACTCCGCTCTGAGGATCCACACTTTTGACCTGAAACAGGACTCAAAAAGGGTGAGGGAAGAAATGAAGGCTCCCCTGCTCCACCTGTGACCCTCCTGCAGCCTGGGATCTGAGGTGCTCTGGGGAGAAAACACTATTCTCCTGAATGTTTCTGTTGTAGAAGGTAACTCATGAGTTTTTAATTTAAAAAAAAAATTGTCTGTGTTTTATTCTGCTTGGCAACACTTTTCTAAGTCTGCAGAACTCACTCAGGCTAAAGGCATGTGGATTGTACTTCTGTAATAAAACTTACCTAAAAGAACAAACTGATGGTTTTCTCCTTATTCCTTCTGAGAAGCATTCAGAGACAGCTGCAAAGAAAGTGATGCTGGAAAAAGTTTCAGCATTTTCCTTTCAGCATTTCATCCATTTTTTCACACCAGGTGATATTGAGGAATATGAATATTTATGAGAGAGTGGGATCCAGCACTGCAACATGATGCTGAAAACAGATATTGGAGCATGTGCTAATCATGCCACTAAAGGATTAGAGAAGGCCAGGTTAGTTTGTCAATTTTTAGTTGTATTTTTTATTCTTCGTATACAGTTTCTTGAATTTTTATGTTATCTCTTTTGTGAAAGTTGAAAAAGCTGTTCTGTTAGCTGCTGACTACTAGTGCACCATCAATCTGCTCTATAAGCTCTAAAAACTCATGGATCAATGTGCAGTGGCTATGGGATCAAAGGCAAAGCTTCTGAACTCATCCACAGCAACATGAGCTGTAATGCACAGGGGACATTCTGCTAACCCAATGATTTGTAAGAGACAGCTCATGAGTCAGTAGAAGTTTCCTTTTCTGATACAATATGAAAGTCCTAAACAAGTCTCTTAGTATTTTTATCTCTCTTTTTTTTTTTGACAAACAAAATGTTAATTCTATTTCTGATGTAATTCCCTTTTTCAAATACAATTACATGATAAATTTGGTAAATGATAAGCAGGTCCTTCACGGAACTAAGCTGGTTTCTCTCATCTAAGGATTTGGCTATAAGAGATTTTTAGCAGATCAATTTCAGAACAGTTTTACATGCTAAAAATAGTAAGCAAATCTGACTAACAAACCTTAGAACTCCCAAATTTCTTACTCCAGATGATTTAGCTATTTTAGGTAATACTTGATTTACGTACATTGCACAAGTTTGTATACAAATAGTAAGACAAACATTCAGAAAACTTTTGCTCTTTGTCCATCTGTAACTTTTTTTTATTTCAATATAATTTTAACTTTTTCAATTTTTTTTTGGTTTTATTAAGTGGAACATTAAAGAATAAATTGAAGCAAAAATGGAGAGTAACCAAAAGATATTTGATAACGCATAAAATAAAGATAAAAGGTTCAGTAAATGTGAGGGTGCTGTGCATCAGGATTGTTATATAAACCACTGAAAAATACTTGATTTTGCAAGAGTTGCCTGTGTTTGATTATTATCCTGGAGATGCTTGCAAGCACTATTTTCTCCCAAGTGACACTTTCCTGAAAGGGCACAGGTTTTCCAGTACAAAACAGTGGGAGCCACCTTCCAAAAAGGGTTCTTTTGCCTAGATCTTGGAGGACTCACTTGGGACATCAGTGGAAAAGGGTCTTTTCTCTATCTGTCTGTTTATAAAGAATTCTTTTCTTTTAATGACTTACTCTTATCAAATGTGGAAATAGTAGTGTATGTAAGCTTCAGGGGGAAAAAAATTGGAAAAGATAGAATTTGCATTGCCATCCCAAACCCTTGCAGTCATCCCAAACCAACCTCTTTCAATGAAAATCCTCTCGAGAAATGTGAGGAAAGACTAAGGAGAAAGGGGAGGTGACATCTCTTCTTCAGTTTGTCTTCAAGAGGAGGAGTTGGTGGCTTGCAACAGGGTGCTGAAGGGAAATGCAGGCAGTTAGTGCAGCTGAAGAGTGCTTGGGGCATTTGGGGCCAATTCAAAGCTCCACTGAAGACTTCCTGAGTAAATAACAGGACCCACTTGATCCCCCTATGATTCAGTTTCTTGTCCATAGAATAGGGAAAATAGATGGCATTGTTAGATTAGATGCACTACAGATTTCTCAGATTGTTAAGGGAGCCCTAGAGAGGTTTTTTTTATCAACACTGTCATCCCTAGAGACGTTCTGAGGCTGCTTTAGCCGGCCTGACAGCATGTTGTCCAACCTAGTGTACTGCCTGCAAAAACAGAAGTTACAGCAAACCAGATTCACCAGGTACGGTATGGAAGGGTGCAGCGCGGTACATCACAGCCCCAAATGGTTCAGTGTGGTAAGAAAGCCCTGATTTGCCAGTGATTCTCCAATTTTTAGTCTGTGTACATCTCCTCAGAGCACGCAGCCACCCATACTGCACACACATAGCAAATGACAGCAGACTTGTTTTTCACGTATCCCCTAGACTGAGTTGGCCTCTCCCCTCCTCCTCCAGGGTCCGCAGGACTCCTTCGAGACCCCCTCTACAGGCTGCGCTGGCTCAGGCTTGCTAGGCTAGAAGGAAACTTCTTTCTTCTCCGCTTCCTGCTGCCAGCAGCCTTTGGCTTTTCCCGCAGCGGCGCCCTCGGCGGGAGCGGGACTGAGGAGGAGGAGCGGGGCTGGGAATTGGGGCTGAGGAGCGGGAGCGGGGGCAGCCGCGGGGTCCCGAGAGCAGCCTCCCCTCGTCGCTCGCCCTTCCAAGCCAGGGGTCTGGGCAACCGCACACCCTCGCAGTGCCCCGGGCACGCGTCCCTACGCCACCCAGAGATGGGTTTCTCCTTCCCCCCTCCTCTTGAGACTAGTTGAGTGAAGACCACCGCGCTTCCTCAGATCGGGCACACTGCACAACGCCTATGCGCCCTAGCCGGGATATTTCTGAGGTGAGGGGAATACGGTGCCATTGATGCTCATCCCGCCATTCCGGAGCAACATAGCTCCTTCGACCCCTAGTTATGTAGTAACAAGGGGAAAATTTCCTGAAATTAGACTACTGCAGGAACTCTGGTTTTAGTCACAGCTGTCATCCGAGAAACAAATTTCCAGGCATTTTTAATCTAATTCACTTATTCTTTATGTAACTGAATTAGAAAATGTGATTAAGCATCGCAGAATCTTCAGCATTGAGCCTGCCTAACCTTTAGTGAAACATGAAACAGAAAAACTTATTAGAAGTAAGAAGAAATGGTAAAATCGTCTGTATGGATTTGGTACAATCGTTACAGACTGAGTAGGATTAGAGGCACAAAAGCTCAAGGAAAAAGAAAAATGGAAAAAAAAAAAAAAAAGCGGGAGGAAAAGTGGATGATGATCTTTATAGCTGAAATTCTTCCGCGATTGTTTGGCAAATATTTCAGGGCAGGCACCGAAAAGATACGGTGGGATACTGAAGAGGTGCTTGCTGGGGCAGCTCCGTCCTGCCGGCCCGCCCGCGGGTCCCACGCCCACTTCCCCCGTGTTTCTTTCCCTGCTGCACACAGATCTCTCTGAGGCAGGGAAAATTCGAAGGGGAAAAAATCAAAGGCTTGAAACCGATTCTCCCTTGCTGTGGCGTCCCCGAGGTTTGGGCTTAAGACACCTCAGAAGGAAGAGCTGATCCCGCTCCTGCCCAGGGGTTTTAACATGCGCTCCAGCCGCGCTCCCTACGCGCCCGTGCCGGCGCCGGGATCCGCGGAACCTCCGCAAGCACCCGCCGTGCTCGCCTGCACCACGAAGCGCTTGGATGTGGGGGTTTGTCCGTGCTCCACGAACACGCAGGCAGTTTAAACAAGATAGCGAAGAGTAGAAAGCACCTCGACACCTGCTAAAACCAAACTAAAACCCGCAGGAAAATTTTGTTTTTCAGACCAGCTCCCTGCGCACCTCGGGCGGGAGCCCCCGTCAGGGACTTGCATGTGCGGGGGACAGAGAGGGACCAGCTCAGCAGAGAAACACTGCCGGAGAGCTAGGGAAAGGAGCAACCCCGCGGCGCGGAAGGGGCTCCTCAGGGAAGCACGGGGGCTGGGGCAGTGTGGGCAGGGAGCGGAGGGCCCCGGAGAGCGCAGCCCCCTTCGCTCCGGCTATCCCGGGAGCGGGCAGGGATGCGCGGTGCGGCGCGCCCGCAGACCCTGCTCTCCCGCCTGGCGAGGCGGAATCACCCCTCCGACGGGGCTCCGCTCCTCCAAAACTATGTCATTAACATAAATCAAATAATGGCCGAGGGGGTGAGGGGGAGGGGGAAGAGGTACGCGACTGCTCATGTGTTAAATATAAGTCTCTGACTGTCCTGAACAAAGCGACCGTCCCCTTGGGAAGGGTGACGTCTCTCCAGTAACGTGATTGCTTCTTCGGAAGCAGAAACGTGTAAACGCTATAAAACGCGGTGGCGCGGCGGGCAGCTCAGAGCGTGCGGCGAGACGGAGCCCTCCTCTTCATCCTCCTCCTCCTCCTCACCCTCTGCCGCCGCCGCCGCCCCGGCAGCCGCGCAGCGGAGCAGGGCTCACTCCCCCAGCACCGCTCCGCTCCGCGCCCGCCCGGCCAGACCCTCCGACGGACTCGCGGCCCCGTGAGTAACTTTCTCCCCGCCACAGCGGCAACTTCCAGCGCATGAGGAACGATGGCCCCGTCCCGTACCCTCGCTCCTCTTCGCCCCTCCCGGACCTGCAGGGAAGCTATCCCGGCCGTCGGGGAGCGGGGAGAGTTTCTGAAAGCCCAAGGCAGCCGGGGCGGGACCCTCTCTTGTTACCGCTTAAGTCGCCGAGCCCCGGGCACCGCTGCCGCACCGGGCCGGGGTTCGCCTTCGGTGATGCCAGCTCCCCCTGACCGCGGGCAGCTGTCCCGCCATCGCGACCCTGCTGGCCGCCGGCGTCTTTCGGGACAGGGACCGGGGTTGGGAGCGGGGCCGGGGCAGTCTCTCGGCGGCCCGAGGCGAAGTCCTGGTGCCCGCGGGTGCGGGCGGGCCGGCTCGGAGGGTGACGGCTGCGCTCTTCCCTCCGCAGGTGGCGGCCATGGAGCACCGCGGCGCCTCCCCGCTCCTGCTCGCCCTCGCCCTCCTCAGCGCCCTCTGCTGGCGGGCGCGGGCGCTGCCCCCGCGCGGCGCCGCCTTCCCTCCCGTCCCGCGGTAAGGCCGCGCTCCGCTCCGCGCTCCGCTCCGCGCTCCGAGCCCCGCTCCGCGCCCCTCCGCCCGCACGAACGGGGCTGACCGAAGGGGCTGTGAGATGCGCCACTCCTCCCGAGGAACGCGCAGCGCGGCGCTTGCCGTCGGATGTTTGCCCGGCGTCGGGCGGGGTCCCCGCGGCGAGGCTGCGGTCGGGCGGTGCCGCCGAACCCCCCCGGTGACAGCTCTGGGGACGCGCAGGCACCTCCCGAGGCGGCTGCGGCCGCGCTGCCCCGCGGGCCGGGTCGCGGTGTGCGCGGGGGCGGAGGCCGTGTGGGTCACGGTGAGCCCCGGGACGGGAACGCGTCCGTGGGGACAGAGAGGAGGGCAGGTTTTGTTCCTCTGCGCCCTTCCGCCGGCTGAAGTTGCTGTTAGTGGTCCATGTATCTGAATTAAATCAGACGGCAGAAGGGTACGGTTTGCATTTAGGTAAGAGGGACATAAAGTGTAGAAGGACCAGTGAAAAACAGGCAAAAAAGCAGTGACTGACTTCCAAAAGGTGTGACTTGAGCTGGTTTGTTTTACCCAGCAACTTTGCACCTTTTTTTTTTACCAGACAGAAGACTTACATGCATCAGACATACAAATAGTGCTATATGTGACTTTGAAATTGCAAGGGCTTAAGTCTATCTTAGTTTTAGTATGTGACTTTTGCATGTCATCACACACAGGGGTTTCCTACAATGATTTCCTTGTCTGCCACAGAATATCAGAGCAGCCAGAAGGAATGATGCCAAACCACTGCTATGCAGTCAGACTGCCCTTGCTAAAATATGACACTTCATAAGAAACTGCAGTTTACGAAAATGTGAAGTAACTGTACATCAGTTTATACAGAGCAATTGCCATGATACGTTTGAAGAGATTAAAAGATTTTTTGGCTTCTAACATGAGAGAATAAAAACATGTAGAGATACATGACTGCACTTTTTATTTAGTTTGAAGTTCTCGGTGTATTTGCTTTCTTTGGAGAAGGCCTAAGAACTGTTTCATTCTGCATTTCAATGCACATCTTAGTACTTAACTGGGAGGTAAGTACGTCACAGGAGCAGTTTTCACTTTGCTTTGGTGGAGGCTGCTAATTTCATCCACCATTTATACAAAATGCAGTTGTTAGGAAAAGCTTCACAGTTGTCACTTGTGCTGTGATTGTCATACATTATGCACTGGAATAAATTGCATTCAGTGACAACATTTATCTAGAAAATATAAATTTGAGAGAAGGATCTGTTATGTCAATTAATCTACAATTAAGCATGGATTCTACCTGAAAGTGATTTTTGAATTATCCAGATTTCATTTAAATGCCTTGCTGAAGAAAGTAGGTAGATGTGTATTTTGGCACAAACCAGAATGTTATCTCTGGTAGTGTCGCATGTCCTCAACTAGCTGTACTTTACATGGTTTCTTTCTCCAACAGATTGGGAAACAGAATGCCTTTTGATGGAGCCAGTGAACCTGACCATGCCCGTGGGTCACTAAAGTCAGAATCAGATCTTTTGCAGAACACACTACCTGAAAATGAGAAATTCTATTTCGATCTGTCCAGAATTATTGATAGGTGAGTTTCTTTATTATCATAAATACAAAAGATGATGGATTACTTGATTTCTGCCAAAAATTCATTCGCATTTTCAAACTGAGATTAGGAAAGGAAGA
This sequence comes from Passer domesticus, assembly GCF_036417665.1. NCBI lineage: Eukaryota > Metazoa > Chordata > Aves > Passeriformes > Passeridae > Passer > Passer domesticus. The sequence continues at coordinate 58,930,982 of NC_087476.1, forward strand.
CTCAGTTACGGAAGAAAATTCCATAGCCACTGCTTGCATAGTGGTAGCAGTAGGGATGTTGGCAGAAATGTTGATTGTATTGCCATTCTGGCATGATGAATGCATTCACTTTCCAGGAAGGAGTAAAAAGTATATTGTGAAAATCTGAAAGTTATTTTATGAAACTAGTTCCCTTTAATATGTGCAATAGTTAAATTAAGGAAAGCAGTATGTTTGCAAAATGAACGCTATCAAAATTATATGAACCCAGGCTGTATTGTAGAGTTTATTTATTGTCCATTTCAGAAATGCAAGGCATGCTGATGGAATTTTCACCAGTGTCTACAGCCATCTTTTGGCTAAACTTGCTGTGAAGAGATATCTGCATTCGCTTATTAGAAAACGAGTTAGGTGAGGTGACACATTAGGTAGATTTTTTTTTTCCCTAGCTGGCTTTATTGGCAATTTTTTTTACCCTTCTGTATCCAAGGTCTCCTTCTTTTGATTTAGAGATACTGAAAGAGAAGCTTATATAATTATGGGGGAGCTAAAAATCCTATAAAAGTATTTAGTGATATTACTAAATGAGTATGTTACTATTTATTCCTGACACAGCTGTGAGAGGTAGAGCAACAGACACTGCACAAAGCCTGGATAATGTGTACTGGAAATATTATAATGGTTATTGTGCTGAATTGCTAATTGTTTTTTTTTGGTAGTGTGTTTACTAGCTTGGTGGATGAGTGGTGAAAGTAAATACAAAGTGATTGATTACTCAGTACTTAAAAACAGGGAAATACACAATGAAACCGATAAATGATTGGTCTATAGTGAAAATGTAAAGGTATAGTTCTTTTCTGCTGTAGAACACATTGACGGGTGTTTGTGAGATCTGTATTGCAGCAGAATTCAAAAAGAATGAGACAAATTTATAGACTAGAGGTCTGGATGCAACTTCCAGACCAATACATCAATAAACTAATGGGCACAAGGTGCTGGGTAGGATCACTGTATACTTCCCTTGTTTTCAAATCCATAAACAGCAACTGTGAGCCACTGTGACAATACCACTGAGTGCCTACTTCATATGCTCAAAAGACGAGTAAAAATTAGGTCCTCTGTTTATGTCAGTGCTGCCTTTGTTCCAGAACATACAGTTCCAGTTTCTCATATGCTGTAAACTATTTAAAATAGAACACCCTGACATGTCCCAAGATTGTGCATGAAGAAAAGACCTTCAGGTTTGGCTTTCACAAGGTGTGTTTTGTCTTCTGAAACCTTAGAACAAGAATTTATAGCTTTATGTGATGCTACACTCTAACTTTCCTCAGAGGGAGAGTCTACCTTCACTGAGTTCAGTGTGAACAGTGATGAGGTCCTTTAAGAGCTTATTGCTTAAACCAGGTTGTACCTTGGCATTGTACTGAAATATATTCACACAAAATAGAGAAATTAGAATAAAGTCTGTTTATTAAAAGGTGCAACCTGGGGTATGAGAACAGGCAGGAATCGTGAAATTCACACTAAACCACTTGATCTTTCAGAACTTCTGGGACAAGGACTTTAGAAATCATTGACTATGTATCCTAATTGCATAGTCCATGGCAAAACCGAGATGAGAAAACATTGGTGGAAGGTGTTCCCCAAAAGGCTGAATAACAATTTTTGGAATTTGATCCTTGTTATTAAAATACATAGTAAGCAGTGGAAGCAGTGGCTTTTTTTCAGCTGAAGAAAGATCCGAAGTCATAGATGGAAATGAAAGCCGAATTGAAAATTTGATTTTATTAGGCTAATCAATATAATAAAGCTTATTTCAATCATTTAATGGTATTTTCTTTTAAACAGATGTCATCTGTTAACTTTTCCTTTGTAACTGTTGTATTGCCAGCTCCCAGGACAGTCCTGTCAAACGCCATTCTGATGCTGTCTTCACCGACAACTACAGCCGCTTTCGAAAGCAGATGGCTGTGAAGAAATACTTAAACTCAGTTTTAACTGGAAAAAGAAGGTACTACAAGAAAACACATATGTATTCGTTCCATACTTTTATGGTATCAAGACAGAAAATGTATACATCCATGTATGTATACAGAGAGGACAAACAAAAGGCAGTCAACATTAATGACTTGATAGCACAGTTTATAGCGTGGTTTTCAAATACAGACAACACTTTTTCCCTGGCTGGAACAGACACCACAATCAGAATAGAAGAATAAAGAGGAGATGGCATCTGGCAATTTAAAAAATCTTCCAACAGATTCTTAAATACTTTTTGTTTAGAAAAAATCTACTTAAGGAAAATACCCATGTAGCTATGGAACATGGACAACAATTTTATAAAGAAATATGTTGAAAATTTGCCTCTCTGTGAACGCACAAAATGAAAATTTAAAAATCCCTAAAGGACTATATGTCCTCATCAGTATAGGTGAGACGTGCCAGCATACATTTTCGTAGGCCTTTTATTCTGTGTATGTTCACTCATTTAGACAACTGATTTTAAATATCATGTCTCAGTATTCATTAAACATTTCATATGTTCTGTAACACTATGGTTTAAGTATTAGAAAATGTGTAGAAGCTACAGTTAGAAGAAGACTTTGCTTTCTTTGCTTTTTATTCTGAGATCAATAAAACTTATTTCTGATCCACAACAGCCAGGAAGAGCTAAATCCTGCTAAACTTCGAGATGAGGCAGAACTTCTTGAACCATCCTTTTCAGAAAACTACGATTCTGTAGATGAGCTGCTGAGCCACCTCCCATTGGTGAGATGCCAAGATTGTCTTTTCTCTTGCTATCTGTTGCTTGACTTGACCCATAAAATGACATTAATTGTACATGGAGTGTGGTCTATCAGAAAATCAGGATACTCTAGGAAAGGGAGTCATGTTCCATGAAAAGCTTTATGTTTCTAATGTTTCTTCACTCATTGTGTCTGAATGAAGTAATAATTTTAATAATAAGCCTTATGTTATCATATGATTGCTGCTATTGAAAATTCCTAATTAAATGGCACTGTTCATAATGTGCCTAATTCACTTGGGTGTTTCAACCAGTGAGCACTGCAGCATAAAACAAAAAGTGACTGATTCTTAATTACAAAGATCATTATTTCTTCAGAGAACAAACTTGAGGATATTTCTTTTAATTAAAAAAAAATGCTGCAGATTTTGTTTAACATCTTTTTCATTGGAAAGTTGTCCCTAGAACTAAGAGCATCAGCAAGAAGAACCTTATGCATTAAGAAAGTACTTGACATGCAGATCTTGCAGTTACTGTTTTCCATTTAGCTACTACTATTTTTTCTAAAATCATTCAGTTATTTTCTTTATAGTTTACTGAAACATAATCCCTTCTACATCAACACTTGTAGGAACAAAATATTGAAAGAGTAAGGTAGAAGCAGATTTGGCTTGGTATTGTTGAAAATGGATTATGAAATTGATGATTGGATAGTTTTTGGCATTCAACTGTGTCTCAAAAAGTAAGAAAAAAAGATTAAAAGGCTATTCTTTAAGATAAATTTTGGAGAAATGTCTTTTCTTCTATCATCCCAAACCACCCATCCCTCTGACCCAAAAAAGATGTTGTTTCCTTGCAAGGCTGAAATAAAATAAGAAGATGTTATTTTCCTTTCCACAAATGTGGCAATTCTTCTAAAGTTCTTGAAGGTTAGAAAGAACATAAACTGCTTATGCATTGAGTAATTAAATAATTTTTAAGCAACATGATTCTGGAAAGAATTATCTTTCCAAACAAGATTAATGCAAGAAATATCTGCTCTTGGATTTTGCAGCTTCTCAAAGTTCTGGCATTAACAAAGGAAGAAATAGTAGTGGTGCAGCAGGTTGTAGATATCTTCTTGAAAACATTTTCAGTCCTTTCCATTTTTATTGACTTTACTGATGAGGCAGATCTGCCTGTAGGTGAATCAGTATTGACTCTTGTCGTTTTACTGCAGTGCCCAGTTGCTAATGTAGTGTGGAAAGAGCAGCCTGAGTTTGTGTATCCATTTTAAGGATACAGGTTTTTTCAAAGTGAGCAATTCTGTGCTGTAGGCTACTCTGCAGTAATATTTTTAGTCCTTCAACCTTTCTTTTCTCATCCCACGGTCTTGTCTGAGAGTAATGCCCAGCAGACTCCTGTGAGCAGCCACATCTCAGCTTGTTAGTCCCAAGCACAGCAATTGTTTTGTATCGAGTGTCACTCAATGCCTACTGTCTGCCCTCATACACCTCATGATGCAACTGCTTGCAAAAGTGACTTCTAAAGCACATCTCTCCTTTGCTTTTCAGGACCTCTGAAGGACACCTGGTAAAGTCTATGACAAGAACAAGCTATTTTTGAGTTCCACATAGTATTTCAAAGAGATGACTTTAGTCATCAAACCAGAACAAATATGTTGTGAAGTGAAAGTTGTGATATATTTGTTTCTTACGTAATAAAAGTTGATATTTACATTGTAAATATTACTCTAGCATTCTCTACTGAAAGCTGTACATATGGATGCCAGTTTAACTCATGAGAAGTGTGTGAGTCCATATGCTGTAAATCCTTTACTTCAATAAATTCATTTGAAAATGACTGTGCAGCTGAAAAGAGCCCATCATGACTAATTAATTGGCTTATTTTAGGTGTGGTCCAACTTCAGACAGACATGTGTACTGATAAGGAAACAATAAAAGACATGTAACAACATGAGGGGAAGAAAGTCCAAAGTGTGTAAAACTGCTTTACAAAGATCTCTGAAAGTTATTGCCACGAAATGCTTTTCTAGTAGTTTACCAAGCAAACAAACAACAAGAAAAAATTAACAAGAATTTTTAAAAAATTGACCTCCAGTAGTATCTTTACTTCTGGTTCACATTTTGTATATTTCACAGCATATAAATTATATTAAGACCAGAAATGTCTCCTTTATTTTCAGTTGTGTTTCAGATGCTCTGGGGCTGACAAAGCACTAAAAGAATGCAGTCTTTTGACTTGTTTGATGCCTAAAGTCATCAGTTATTCTATATTTAATTGTCTGTAGCTTTGATGATTAAACTATTGCTTATATATAAAATAGACCTGAAGACAGTTCACTATTTTTTCATAATGAATGTAATTTACAGAATATGCAGACAATAAATCATTTTATTATCATGGCAAGCTATTACTGGTTTGAATCAGTGCTACAGCTACCTGGAACAACAGACATTCCTATAACTGTCTATACTGTAGTAACAGAGGAAGATAATATTTTTAACTGATTTATGCTATATTATTTTAGAAAGAGAACTAAATGGACCTACCATCCCCTTTTCTGTAGCTTTCTCTTGTTGCAGATGACCATGGAACTGAAAATTTGCAGCTGTTTGAGTCACAGCACTGATGTAGAAAGTAGAAAAACTTATCAGACCTACTTACAAGCTCAATTTGGAATTTCAAGTATATTTATAAATCATACATATGCACACATAGACAGCGATAAAACTGATTTGCAAGTTTCACTTACAAGTTTACTGTTCTCATTTAGAAAGAAACTTCAAACATGAAAAAATCTGAGATTTATGGAGACTTGTTCTCATAAATATGTAGCCCACCGATTTGCAATTTTTTTTGAATATTGGCAACTGCATGTCAAAAGAAAACCAGCTTTCACAGACCAGGTGCTAATATTGCTATTTCTATCTAGCCTTGACAGAATCTATTTTAGCCTAAGCCAATGAGTGTTTCACAAAAGTTATATTTTCACAAAAGACATAATTTTGAAGTCTGCTCTTGAAAAGTGGTTTTCCACCCCCAATTCCCATCATACTATGAACATCTGAAAGCAAAAACATCTTTGAAAATACTTGAAGGATACTAACAGACATGCTATAATACTTTTTTAGAAATTTTCCTCAGTGTAGTTTGAAACAATGTTAGTGTTTCTGTGAGATGCAATCATTAAAAAATAAGTGAAAAAAACCAACCAGAAACAAAGCTGCATATGGTCTTTATACACAGAATTCTTTTTAAATGTATGTAATTCACTCAATTTAAAGTAACAAACATTAGAGTAATCAAACTTTTCACTACACAATTCCAGAAATAATTTTTCCTAAATTTCTAAATTTTTTAATTTTTTTTTAAATTTACCAGTAAAGCATCTGATGGAAAAACTTGTCTTCCATGTCCAATGTATTATCTTCCTGATATTCCTGATATTTTGTTCTCCATGTAAAACTGCAGAATCTGGAACCTGTATTTTCTCTGTTACATGAAGATGGAGAAGAAAACAGAGACACTGATTAGGAAATCATATATATATCTATACGCGCACACACACACACACACACACACACACACACACATTGTTCAATAATACCATGGTAGCTTCCCCTGAGGGTTAGCAAATAGTGACAGTCCAAGAAGTATGTTGAATTTTGTGTACATTGTAGCAAAATCTAGCACTGACAGGGAAGGCACTAACGTAGAGAATAATATCTTTCTCTTGGCATCTGTGTTAAAGGATGGCTTTTAACTTGTTATAGCAACCTTTGACTTTCCATAGGAGATCTAACGCCCAATTAATACAGTGAGAGTAGTTAATTGAGGAAGAGGTGACATTGTTCACCTCAAGCCCAGGTGCAATTGGTCAGGGTAAGGTTAAATGATGAAATTGAAGAGAAATTGTAACATTTCACTAAATGACATTAGTTTCCATCTTGTCAATGATACACCCCACCAATCCTAAAGCCCTTCTGCAAAATGTCTTAAGCATGGAATCAAATCACTTCAATTAGGAGAATGAACACGTCAGCTCCAAAGGGAGTTGGGAGAACTGCTAGGAGGAAAAAAAATACCCAGGGGATTTAGAAGAGCACCACTGACAGGGAAAATGCAACCACTGGGGAAGGAATAAAACTGTGATGGGTTATTGGGATATATATTAAAAGAAGATCTCACCATGTTTCTTCAGAATTTCACTTCTAACACACGGTAGGATAGAACTAATTAGTTTTTGTTTTATCAAATGGCGTTAGCTTTTTAAAGCTTCCCTCTGGAGCTCTTAAAGAAAGGTACAGAATCACCTTTAAGCACATCTTTCACCAGCACTAGAAAAGGATCTTTTTTGGTCCTAAATCCGTAGAGAGGATTTACATGCTTGTGTGCATCTGTGCATTCATCATCCATTCAAGAACAGTCAGAATTTTGTATAACACCATGAGAATTACAAAAGTTGACAAAACAATTTAAGATTACAGCCAGTAAAGCACATTAAAAACTAATAAAGCCCTAACTACTCCTCTGATATTTTAAATGGATTTGAGGGGCTATGAGTGTTTGTTCCACCTGAAAGTCTGAGAAAAAAAATCTGTTTAAAACTATGGAAATGGGTAGCTTTAATCCAAAGCATAGTTATAATTTTGTGTATAGGCATATTGAATTCTCCCCAAAGATGGAAAGAGTTGTATGCATCCAGGAATAATTTATTTGCATGCAAGATATTTGGGGTGGGGAGATGGAAGAGGCTGCCAACTGCCTTTAGTGATGCTACTTATGCTTTCCACTACCTCTTTTATTTTTCCTAATTTTTTCTCTTCCTCCTCCCACTTACCACAGGCTTTCCCACACTTTAATAATCTCACTGTTGCCTTCCAACATTGGTGTACGAATATACCTTTCCTTTTGAGAAGAGCAATTAGAGGAGAATTTAAGTTTAGGGTGCAGCAATTAAAGAATTACCGGCCTTATTGATGGAGAGGAGTATTGTAGAGGACCTGGCACAACCAGATTTGCAGGAGCAGCCTGTCCTGCTCACAAACAATCCCTGAATTACCACTGGAGACTTCCCATTTGCTGGCAGAGAAAACTGACCTCTCTTTGGATGCATCAAACAGAATGCGTGTCCTCCCGGGGCTTGTGCTGGCAACCACAATATTTTCAGCTTTTCTGATCTGAAGTAGTCGCAGAAAAATTGCTTGCCAAATTTGGTTTAGAACTAGAAGTAGGAAACTAGGCACCCATCTTTTACACCAGTCTTTAAAAGTCCAAATAATAATTTGATGCATATTCTTCTTCTGATTTAAACAAACAGGAAAGGTTTTATTTCAGTTTTGCACACAGATACATATAGGCCACTTAGGGAGGGGAAAAACCCCCAGTTTTTCCTTGTGAGGATAAATATTTTCAAAAACTTAATCAACATTTGTAAATAAAAATATGACTGACTACTTGAAATGAATCTGAAAGTGACATAAATGATAATGATACAGTAAAAAGAGATACATATCTAAATATCAACATTATCATGTACAGACAATATTTTCAGTAGAGCATATTTTTGGGAAAGAATGAGCATTGTTTGCATAATGAGATCAAAAAAAGAGTAAATTATCTTGTTATTCCCCATTGAGCAGATTATTTAGTATTAGATCAACTTTTACTCATAAGAATGTGCACGAGAAAGGTGCATAAGATCCATTTCTGTATCTTTTTCTAGAACTGCTCTGAACATTTCAATGAGGCCACAGTATCTAATAGCCTAGGTTATTTCTAAACATGAGATAGAAAGGCTTTTACTATGTAGATGCAGTTATTTAATAGTTTTCCAGTCAGAATTTATCCAACACATATCCTATTTTTGGAATGGTGGGAAAGTAGAAGAAAATCTAAACACAGTCACTGTTGTCTGTTAGATAAGATATGTCTGTGAAGACCTTTCTTCTTAGGAAATGTACTCAGAGCAGCAACTTTTGTCAGTAACTTACCAAATAGCAAAGCTGTTAACTGGGAGGTGTCAAGTTGTTACACATCAGCTTTTTGGTAGAGAAGAATTCATTTGTATGGAAGCCTAGAATGCTCCTAGTTGTTTGCTTGTTTTATACACCATTAAATTGCCTTTCACAGAAAGTGGTCACAAGTATGTTTGACAGATGCCTTATCACCATTTGTTTCTATTCTAACACAGTTCATAATCTTTGTTTTTCAGACAGTCCCTCTTCCCATAATCACAGCCAGAACATCTGCACACTGGTTTAAGCAAGCAATTTTCTCTTGTTAGGGAGTATAGAAAGCAAACTACTGCATTCTAGGAAGATTCTTAATGAAAAAGCTAAGGATATATAATTTATGCAGAAAGACCGAGTCTTGGTTAAAAATAAAGAAGATTTTAAAAAATTCAAGATTTGGGGTCAATAGTTTCAGTCCCATCTGTTGATTCCTTCCACAGCAGTGCATTTGTACTTGGAGTTCCAAAGTTGGTGTCAGAGCTCTGGTCTTGAGCTTGTAGTAAGAAACAAGAAACTGGTAAATGTTGATGTAGAGCAGGTGAAGACTGTGTCTTCAGAAAAGTACTGGATGTTAAACTCAGTTTATATAGGGCTGTTTGTTCCCTGTAGGTTCAAGACTCTTGCTTTGAGAAGAAATAGCCATCTCCTGCTGTCAGAGGACGTCACATTATGTAAGTTCATTCATTAACTTAGCCAACTCCCTCAGGAACACAGCTGGGTTGTTTGTCCCCTAATTCTGCTGCTGCACAGATCTAGCAGCTGTACTTGTTGGGAACCTTCTTTTTACTGGCAGCTTAAACTGACCCACATCTTTTCAAACACTTCTTACCATCCTAATTTCCCTGTTGTTGGAGTACCATTACTCCTCTCAGGGACCTGTATTCCCAGATACATTTATAGACTGCTTTTCCCTCCCAGCCCTGTTTTGTTAGGCTGAAGAAACAGTTTGTCTTGTCCAATCTCATAAATGAATCCATGTTTTCAAGATGGTGCTGGAGCCCCATACCTAGTGGGCTCATTTTCTGAAATGAGTTTACCACTCCTAAATTACTGTTTGCTAACTGAATCGGAAAGTCTTTTCTGTATTGCAGACATTTAGGAAAAGTGACTAGTGGTTTTGCAGGTCTGTCTTGAGATCTTGGGAAAGCTGATTTTTCAGTCTGGCTACTTTTTTTGTTGTTGCTTCTCAAACATTTGTGAGTTTTCTAAAGCTAATAAAACAGAATCTCTGAGCACTCGATATAGGGTATCTTTCTCAGAGCAAGTGGAGGGGGAGACACTCAATTCAATCTAAAGCAAAACTCCATTCTTAAAAAGGCAACTGACCAGATTACTGGATAGTTTCACTTAGATCTGTGCATCCTTTACACGTGGCTATAGTTTATATTTTTAATTCAACTTCCTTAACCTGCAGCCAAGGGAAATGACAAATGCAGCCCTCATGCTACCCTTCTATCCTCTGTGATACTGGACAGACGTGTGGCAGCAGGAGCAGCCCTGGCTCTTTGCTGACTTTTGGCAGCCTAAGAAGGAGAAAATGGAGATCAGTTCACAACAAAGCCCTAGCAAACTATCAGGGAGATTAGGGTAAAAACAGCTATATGTCCTCTGACTTGCCCTGTCAGTAGTAAGTAGTATAGTTCACACACTGGCTTGTCATCCACATTAATTCTTCAAAACTAAGATGGAAGAGAGCCAGACAAGCACTCATTTGTGTGTTTATGCCATGTATATTAAAATATCATGCTAAAGTGTTATGCCAGTGATGCTAAGGGGCTGAGCCTCTCCTTTCATCCATAGCTAAAGGATTACAACAGGGATTACCTTCTGGATCATTAGTCTACTGCTGTGCAGGAATAAAGAAATCCAGCTGAGTGGACTACTTGGGTCATCGCTCTTTGATTTATGATTCATACTCTGTTCAGTACAGGTGAGAATACAAGTGCTCAATGTACCCTCCTTTCAGAGAGAAGGGGTTTGATTCTGTAAAGATCAAATTTAATTGGGTATTGCCCATTCAGTAACTTTCAGGCTCCATTTAAATGTATTTTCCCAAAGAATGGCTAATTCAAAATTTCATTTCCCTAGCCTTAGCACTGTTGAATGGCTTTTTCAGATTTACAATGTTCTGAAGGGTTCTGGAATCATATATGAGGTAATTAGATTGCTTTTCGGTGTTGGAACAAACAGAACTTCACCTGGTAAAGTCAGAATGACATTTCAATGGGACCTTTCCTTGGCTATGTTTTATAAATAGGTTTGCAGGATCTGATTAGTAAGAAAGTCCATGGCCACTAGAAAGTTTATCCCTGTAAAAAGAACTAATCCATATAAATGTTCTATGTTATATTTCTAATTACATTACCTCTTAACAATCCCCTGAGAAAAATCTATCAGAAATTCTGCTTCAAAGACATATTAGGTTTTATAGGAATTTTTGTTCGTTGAATGATGCTCCTCAGTGTAAAAACAGCATGCCACATAATTATAATGCATATAGACAATTAAATTATTTCCTGTTAAAAAGTGAAGAAATCAATGAAGGAGAACTTTTCCTGCCTCAGCTGCAACAGCAGACCGCAACAGAAAATATTATGGTTTCAAGGACCTCTACACTCTTTCTGGTAAAACTTAAGGCAGATTTTAAGCTGTTATAACCTACATTGTGTGATTATATTTTGCAAGAGCTGTGTATCAATAGAGGAGTTTGACAGGCTCAGGAACCAGAGTCTTCCAAATTCAGCTCACAACATATATACTGAGTAAAGAGCGTTCTTTTTGGCTAGCTCTGACTGGTCAAGAATTTTTTTCTAGTGTGCATTTTCCTGAGTACCTAGTATTATTTTAGTCTTCTTTTTATTACTGGAGACGTAAACAAAGGAATTTGAAAGAACATCTCATTGTAACAAATTTACATCACAAGATACTTCATAGAGTGACACTACAAGAAAGAGACAGCTTCATGGAGTATTATCCATTGTGAGAGAATCTGCTACTGAATAAAATAAAAGCAATCTGAGTCCTTATTAATTTTAAAGTAAAATTTGATATTTATTTGAAGAATTGTTAAACACTTGCATATTTTTTCTAGGTTCTACATTTCATCTTCAGAAACAGAGACTTGGTTAGGTCTAATTTTCTGAGATTTTCAGCTCAAATCTTGGAAAAAAGTTCTAGTTTTTAATGCTTGCATGCACTAGTCACACCCTATAACTGTGCTAGAGGAATTACCCATATCCAAAATAACAAAAGATTAATTCATATTTTTAGTTTTTGCTGTTTCTTCTATGACAGCTTTTCAGATAGGTGTTGATTAAAGACTTTCATTCAGACAATAATTTTAAGTAAAGTGTACAAGTAACAAGTTACAAATGACACCTGGTCAAGCTGTCATTTTCCTTTTGCATTCTGCAGCTTAGATACAAGCTTAAACTGGCACATATTGCTAATGTTTTGCACAAGGAAAGAGAATAAAACCAAATCAGGGTAAATTAAAAAAGAACTTACATTCTATTTGTACTTGGTAGTGGTAGAAAGTTTTAAGCTGAGCCATGCAAACACACACACACACCAAAATTTATTTAGACTTCTTAAAGCTAGTTGCACTCTAACCAAGGCAAATGAATGTTTTTAGTCTTGTTTTCCTTTTGCTAGTATTCATTGCTAGCAAACAAGAATTCCTAGAAACTGGATTTTGAAGAGAGTTTCAAATAACTTGATTTAGTTAGGAGACTATTTATTTAATTAATGAACTGGTCATCTCTGCATAAAATATTTGGAGAGCATTTGAAAGCAAAGTACTCTTCAGATACATCATCCTTCTATTCTGATGAAGGAGCCAGCAAGTCTATGACTTCTCTGAATTTTTGTGGTTTACAGGAATGTGACCCTTTCTCCAGAGGCACAACTGCTATAGCCACATCTTGGATGGAGCTCACTGTTATTAGTTATGTCAAAAGTAATTGTGTAGATCTACATTTAATTACCGTGAAGATTGTGATTTCATGGGTTTCCTGATACTTCATATTCCTGGTTAAATTTCTTTTAGTTATGAAGATCTTAAAAATATTTCCTTAATCATGTAGACATAAAGACCTGTTACTATTACTGCAGAATATAATTAAAACCACCACTTTTGTATTTTGTTCATTGAGTCTTAATATTAAGTATATAGAGTATAGGTACTAAAAAATAGTAGCTTGGTAAATTGGATTTTTATTTTTATTTTAAATATAACTTCAAAATAAAACAGCACGTTACAGTTGATATAATTTCTTTCAATAATTTTCATAATTTCCTTTTTACTCCATCAAGAATAAATACATAGGAGAAAGAAAGCATAAACAAAAAAGATAATGTGGAAGACAAGTTTGTGTAAATTAGCAGAGAATAAATTTAGGTGAGAAATGAAATGAACTTTCTCAATATCACAGAGCTGAAATTATGGAAAAATGTTCTAATTTGAATTTTAAGTTACTACTTCAGAAATTTAGTGCATTTATGAAACTGGTAATTTGATATGGTTCTTCTGTGATAGCAAGGACTATATCTCAAATATCCAAGGGATCTGAATGCTCTATTCCAAATCAACATGTAAAAAAATCACATATCAGTAAATAGCAAAACTTTTCACTATGGTTATCTGTTATTTGTCAGACTAACTGAGTTTCACACTGGCTGTTTTGTTGTACAGATTTACAGATTGAGAGAAACTTAGATGGTTGACAATATTGCAGGTGTACTGATTTTACTTTTTAAAATATATCAGTAAATGCAGATATGTAGAGAATAATTAATATTTTGGGTCACAAAAGACTTCCAGAGACTAAAATCTCATACATATAAATATATCTCTCAGAACTAAGGAAGTCTACATTTTTAGGTACAAAAATATAGCATATGTTACCATTTTTAAAGTTGCATGATAAATAAAATACAGTTGGGTAAATATACTTTGCTGAATGTTTATTAATTCACTCAATACACATAAAAATAAATAGACACATATTTCAACACTCCTTTGCATCCATAGCTGTCTTTCTAATTCTTGGCAGGTGTTGGACTTTCCACGGAAAATGACAATTTGGAGGAAACCACGCAGCATAAAGCATAAACATGGTCAATCAAAGCTCTGTTTCCCATTACCTTCAGGTTCATTATATCATCAAAGTGAGTCATTGGAATCCAGCTTTCATGGCTCTTCAGAAAATTTCTTATTGAAAAAATTTATTTTTTAAATTTAGTTTTGTGTTCCACAGGAAGGAATGCAGCACTTGAGGCCTGGATTCTCTGTGGACTTTGCAGTTCTTGCAAAGCTATAGGTACTGGCTCTGTAGATCTACAAAATTGAAAGATATATCCAGATCACACATAATCTTCTTCTTGTGCACCCAAAAACATTCTGACTCTAAGCAGCTGGAGATAGATATGAAAATGGACTATATCACTGTTTTTATGGGTAAGCCAAAGAAAGACCCGTAGAAGGAAAAAAACTGAATTGAATCCTACTCAAGATAATGAAAATACCATGGATTAGGATAGAAATGAAACATTTTGATATTTTGAGATCCTTCTATATAGTGCTAGTCAGAATAATTTGCTAAACTATTGCATTGAATTCATTTATTAGAGAAAACAGATACCTGTTTTAGGCATTTTTCTGCTTCTAATTGCTTTTCTATTTGCATATCACAACTCCATTACAATCACATAAATAATGCATTGTGCCAGGTAACATCTTTAAACTTGAAACTTATTTCAAAATGCAGCATGGCATAAGAAAAGTATCCACATCCATTTAATCATAGCAGTCAGGGTGTTAGGTTAATTGAAGTCCATTTGGTAGAGCGCTCAGAGAGTTTAAATGCATTTAATAGGAAAGAAAAGAATGATCAGGTGAGTCAGTCATCTCAAATTATTTCTCATTTATAGTAGTTAGAGATTTAGGACATGTTAATTAGTTTAGAATGAAAATTCCTCCCTAAGAGCCAGTTGTTAACACAGCCTCTGGATGAACTGAAGTTCACAATAAGTCCCTATCACAAGATGAGAAATTATTCTGTATCTAAAACAGCCTCTTGACCTAGAGAAAGATCCCAACCACGTGTTTCTGGGATGATTCACATACATAATTCAGAGGTGATTAGTTGTACTGGTTTCCATACTCCTCAAGGAATAGGAAAGAAATGGAGAAATTAAGAGAGGAAATGTAATTAATGAGCAATGAGGAGTGTTAAAAAGGTAGGTCTGATTGCAGCAAGCAACTGGGAAATCTATTAAGACCACAATTAAGTTGTTATTTCATCCAATCTAGAAGAGTTCAACTTGTTATAATGCCACTCCTGGACAAGACATACTTTTGCAGATGGTGTTATTACTTTAAATGTCAAGGTAAGCCCCCAAACTAAAGGGGAAAAAAGTCAAATGGCCTTTCCTCAGGTGTTTTTTTTCAAATTCATTTCCTACAGAATCTGAATCTTTTCAGAGCCCTTGAATATCTGCTAGCATAAAAATGTCACTCAACCACGCATACAGATGCTTCCTCTCCTGCTTGGCAGGGATTTTCTTAGTAGGCGAGCAAGGATAAATATCACCATGGCATTCCCTTAGGAACACTGCATTAATGTGCATTGCAGGACTTTAATGGAGCCTGAGTTGGAACAGAAGGGCTGCTTGCCTCCTCTGAGATCATAAAGTACAAGAATTTTACACTTTCAAGGTACAGAAGAAATTACTATAACTCAGTTTGCACCTATAACATTACCTAGTCCATGATGATTCTTTGCAGAAGCAGCTTTTATTGGACAAAGTCATGTACTAAAATTGCAGTTCAAGAAGGAAAAACCTTAAAAGAAATCTGGAATATGGAATATCAAAAAATAAAATAGAGCATCATGCAGTAGATTCAGTTTTTGCATTTTGCAACATGATCTATATTTCTTGTATGCAAGATTGTGTTCAGAAAAAAATGGAAGTTTGACTTCCATTACTTCTATTTTAGCCCCTAGCTCTATCTGAGATATTCCCATTAATCTCAAAGTACAGGTGAATGATTTCTGAATGTTGCAAAGAGACATTAGGGAAGATATTTCAGTCCTATAGAAAATATATGTACTTTTTCTTCAGCCAGCCTAATAACAAGGAAATTAACAAAAAATAGAAGATACACTGATTTTCCCTTTCAATTCGTGACATACATTTTGAAGGCACATTATAGCACTTTCAATAAAACTCTTTGTTTAAAGGGTTAAAGTATTTGGTGATACTAAAATACGCTGATAATATTTCTTGTGATAATTGAATGCATCAATCCTTCTTTCTAACTGTAGTCACTTAGTCAGATTTCACTGGTATTTTGTAAGTATTACAAGTGTATTCTTACCTACACCAATATACTGGAAAGACAGAAAAACTTTCAATCAATCTAACAACTGACAAAAAAATCACTCCAAGCCTTCCACTTGACATCTGGCTCAGTACTGCAAGGGAGATAAACATGTATTACAGTCATTTGGCTAAATAAAGCCTCACTACAGCTGTTATAAAAACTCTGTGGAAGCGATGTCTGAAAATTGTCAAATCTCTGTGGCCACAATCCAGGAATTTTGTATTTTTACGAAATGAGATTACAAGATCCCAAAAGTTTCTTAGTTATTTCTGGTTCTTACTTTAAGAAAAGCTTGAGTCTGAATGCTTTTCCAGGGAAAATGTAACATTTGCTCTATTGAAGGGTATTGCTTCTCCTCACAGATCCCATTTTATTTACTTCCTCTGTTTTGGTTGCAACAGCCCCAATACCAAGATTCTGCAGATAAGTTAACCAATGAGAAGCCAAGATTTAAGTTAAATATTTTGAAAGATGCCTGTGGGTGAAACCCAAGATATTTTCTTGGTTGAACATCTGTGAAGTAGGACCAAGAATATACAGAGTGAAATGCAATGTTTGATATTTTCTAAACTGGACAGCTAGGATAAATCTACAGATTAAAATTTCCCTTTCAGGTATTGAAAAGCTGTAATTCAAAATGTATTTTATGATATTGATTTCACTTAGTCATGTTCCTAGAAGGAGTATGAGACTTCTGAATACTGTTCTACTATCTGAATACATTTTTAGCTGAGCAGCTGCTACAAATGCAGGTTGTTGATGCACAATGTTAATTGGTAAGTATTGGTGAAGAATACAGATGAAAAAATAAGCTTGCATGAGCTAATAAAGCTGTGTTTGCTTCTTGATGTGGGGGGCATTAAATAAGTAATTGCAGTAATGAAGGTGTCAGATGACTTGGAGAGAAATCATGACTTTTACTGTTTACAGTCTATCAAAGCCAACTGTTTCCAACTGTGTCTGATTAGTTTTCTTTCCAACAGTTGCTTTGCCGCAGGAGGCTTTCTAGCACTCATTCTACCTTTATTCCCTCCTTGTCTCAATACATCATTGCAATTAAAACTTTGGTTTAAAACTGCAGTTTTATGCTTGTTTAACACCTATGGTTTTACAGAGATTATACCTGTGTGAAAATAGTTTGTATGAAAATAGCGGTTTTGTTCCTTTGAGCTAAGCATACCATAAGAAAATTTCAAATGTATTCTTTATGCCCAATATGACCAGCAGTAATATAGCCCCAGCAGTAATGGGTTAGATCCTTGGCATATTTTCCACAGCTTCAGGATTTTTGATCAATTCCATCTCTTCAGCAGCTTTAAATAGGTTTCTGATAGTCTTAATTTAAAAATTACAGGTATCAAGGAGCTGATGGAAAATTTGTCTTCTACTGTTTGCTTGTGGATTTGTTTTCTGTTATTTTGGGGTTTGGGTTTGATTTTTTTGTTGTTTGGTTTTTTGTTGTTTTTGTGGGGGTTTTTCCGGCGCAAAGCTATATAATACAGTGAAAAGAGTCCAGTTTGAAAGGATACATGCCAAATATATATATCTGAAATAATGATAATGATTTATGTCTTTCCGCTATCACAAATACATAAAATTGAATTCAGCTTTTTGATACACAGTCAGCTAGGGAAGGAACCATGATTCTTTTTACCTTTTCAATGTCTGTACCATAATTTGGAATACTCATGGAAAAATCATGATTATGTAATTCATAATTAATTGCTTTTGTACATTCAGCATGTTGGTGATGTTTACACTGCAAGTGGAGGGTATATTAAAAAAGTCAAAGAACAAATAGGAGTAAGCCTATTGATAGCTGAGCTCTGATATTTAGTTTGATATGGGAAATCTGTGTCAGTTTCAACTGGGAAAAGGAAATATATTTCTTCTCCCTCACTCTCATTAGAATTGAGATAAAGTTAGGTGTATATATCCCTTCTGGAATTAATATTTGATATAGGTTTCTTGTGTATTATTCTGTGTATTATTTGGGTGGGTGGAGTATTTGTGTTTTAATATAAAGATGTTAAATACCTTCATACAAAAATAACCTTCCATTCATAGAATCACAGAATTATAGGATGGTTTGTATTCGAAGAGACCTTTAAAGATCATCTGATTCAACCCCCCTGCATATTTTATCCTAGAAGAAAAGGTATCACACGGTCATTCTTTTGGTTGTTTGTGAAATGATGAATTGTTTGAAGATGGTTGGTTTCTATAGCCAAACCAGAACCCTGACGACATGTTACTGTGCCATCTTACATTCATTTTAAGATATGCAAAAATATTTTGGTCTGTGTCATGGTGAGTTGTACTAAAACAAAAAACCCTCAGCTTATTGAATTCCTATCTCACACCATTAGACCTCCATTTTGCAACTGTACATCCTTTAGCATCATCTCTGTCAGGACTTTACTTGCACAGAAAAGCTAGAAAAATTATTTGCATGGAAATAAGATTTTCTTCCTAGCAAGTGTTACCTGCCAGTCACTAACAGCATGGAAGTGAATCTTAATATTAAACTTTATGCAAGAGATAATGTTAATTCCAGTTGCCAGAAAATAATGTAAGGAGATATGACCTCAAAGCATGAGAGATTTTTCTTGAAAGAAATGTATTTATCACATTGTTGGCTGAGCACACCATACATATATAGGCATACAAACAAGGAAACAAATGATGATATATAATTCATCTTAATCACAAACCAGTGAGCCTTACTTCATGGGAGACAAAACTGCAATTTGGTTCCTTCAGAAGAGAAGAAATCTCAATCAAACCCTATTGTTTGTGGTGACTGGTGACACTACAAAAGATTAGGGAGCTTGATGTAAACTGATTCTTAGACTGATCACACGTTTCAAGGAGATGTGCTCATTGCCAAGGTGGTAGCAGTGAAGGGGACAGGGCAGCTTTCATGGACCCTGCCAGGGCAGAATGCCTGCAGCATTTTTTGTGTTCTCTTCACAGCATAGGGTCTCAACAACCTACAAATCCTGGTGAGTGTGTGTGGCAGGGTGTACCTTTATTATTTTCTACAGATACATGCTTATGTTCTAGAAAACAGGGAAGTGTGATCAGGTGACAAAGACACAAAGGCAGCCTGGCCATACATGAAATCCTTGTTCTTTTTTACACCTTCATGATAGATGCACCTCCCCATTAATTGTACAACCTTAGAAAATGACAGGTCATAACACTAATAATAATCACTGAGTAGAGTTTATAATGTTTATCTGTACATCAGATAACAATGATAGATAATAATATTGCTTGATTTTCCATAAAAATAATTTCCTGTCACAAAAACTGACATCTGTTTCAGGAGAGGCCAAAGTATATCTCATAACTCATCTGCAGGTCCTGAACAATGGGAACCTGACTCCTGGACTCTGGTTTATCCCTGGGATGAAGCAGTGGTGCAGCAATGCTGCTGTCCCCACAAACATCCTGGATCTACTTTCTTTTTAGCTTCCTGAGGTCAGTGTCATAAGCCCTGTGACTCTTAAGTGGTTTCAAGGTCAGCAGAGGTGATTATTCTGCTCCATTTTCCTATCAAAGCACTCCTTTTGCTGAACAGTGCCAACTGTTGCCTGCCATTTTATTGAGGCACATAAAGTGCCAGTTGGATTTTTTTCTGCCAGAGGTTTAACATTTACTTTGAATGTCATAAGCTGAATGACATATAATGTTAATTAAAAACAAGCAATGAAACTATCAATAGGCACTGAAAGTCTGATGTAAAATGAATGCTTTAGTTGAAAACAAGATAAAATAAATGGTGTCCTATGTTTTTCATTGTAAGAGGGAAAAATAAGTAAGAGATGTGAGAGTAAAATATTGTAAGTTTAGAATGGTTAACAGCAGGAATTATTACATACATACGTATAATATTTTGTAATGTAATTGTAATGTAATTGTAATGTAATTTATAAAAAGTAATTTATAGTAATTTGTATAATTATGTATTGCACACAATTATTTATACAACATAGGAAGCAAAAGAAAAATTAGTAGAGTACATGAAATCTTATTTAAATATTCAAAAGACTCTTTGTAAGACAGTTAGGACTAGATGAAACTGAAACAATGCTGGCAAATAGGGATCTCACTGTATTGTTCAGTAGTTTTAAAATTTAGACTTAAGTCTCAAAATTTCATTGGTACCTGTGCAAAAATGTATAAATAAGGAAGTAATTAAAAAAAAAAAAAGGAAGAGAGGCAGAGAAAAGAGCCATGTTCCTTCGCCTGACCCTGAAGAAACCTAATGACACCCAAAGTAATTCAAACTATTACATTTACTTATGCCTAAAATTCTGATACTGGAAGAAGCCAAGAAGCCCCTCTGGTTGCAACAGATTTGATGCTGGCATCTCATAAATATCCACAGAGCAGAGGTGCTGCTGCCTGTTGCATCCACATCCAGAGTGGAGCTGGTCTCTGAACTCACCTATGCATCAGGATCCCATTATTTATCCTACATCCCCAGGGAATGGTAACGTTGCCTCTTTGGCAACACTCTACAAATGTCAGCTACTGCCAGAGCAGATTCAAGCTCAGCTTTCTAGTAAACTGTGTTAACCAAAGGGATGTATGCATTCAGAAAATGGCCAGAAAGGAATGTTCTTAAGCCCTTCTGCTGATAATACCTCATTATAAATGGACAAAAAGACCCCCCTCATGACAGCAGAAAAACAGCAAAAATGAATGAGGCTGGGAGAAGCATGGATTCTTGATACTCTTGCAAAAACTTTGTATTTATTTCATGGGTTTTGAATAAAAGTACAGAATTTTTTAAGAAAAGGAATTGTACTGGTAGCTATATCCTGGAATATAAAGAATATTAAAAAAAAAAGAAAGGAAATCCATCCTGATAGTGTTCAGAAACACAGCCCTTGAGATATCCTGCTGAATCAGGATGGCCTAGATTAGGAGCTGCCTTGGTCAGCACATGCAAGGTTTGCAGATGCTCTGTTGAGAGTCCTACTGTGTACAAGAAGCACTGGCACTCACTGCCAGCAATTTTTGGACATCCAGTTCTATGTAATGCTGCTAAAAGCCTTGTTTCTTCAATCAAAGAGCAACTGTGGAAGCAGAAAACTTTCAGTACCCATCCAACAGCATGCCTCCCTTTATCCAAAACATGACAAGATTGGTTTTCTTTCTGTGACTGCTTGTGACATCTGAGACAGTACTGAGAGGGAGGGCTTAGCACAAATGTGACAAGTAGTCCTCTGAAACCAGAAGTCCAAGACCATAGCAATCAAAATACCTTCAGCACTACCCTGGATGGCTGTCAGATGACAAAGATTTTTGGCCAAACTGGATGTGAATTAGTCTCAAACTGAGATTTTGAGGGAAACTGCACAATTCCATTTTAAATCTGTAAACAGCGAGAAATGTAATGAGAAAACTTGCCTGAGTAAGTAGGAAGAAGGCCTTAATTGACATGAGGTTTTGTGAGGAGCATGAAATTCACTTTTCCTGTGTGGGAGCAGGAGGTTTTTTTTTGGTCCCTACCTCAGTGATGTTACTTATTAAAAAGAAAATCTCTGATGACTACTAAAATCTCTGAAAGGAACAGAGACTTTTTACCAGAACTGGTTTAGACATGATACACAAAAACAGAGAGGAAAAAAGTCTTCAGTCAAAAACTCTTTTCCTCCAGGCAGGTACAAGTAGAAACCATAACATCTGACATGCAAGCTGCTAACAGATGACATAAATTTCAATACACTATTCATCTTGTTATTATTAACCTTTGGGATAGTCGTTGTTTCTGAAATCTAATCGTATTTCATATTGCTATTACAGTGCATAGGTAAGGAGCTCAGAACACTTTAAAAATATTAATTAAAGCTCATCAAGAACACTCCTGGGAAGCAGAGCTAGAATCATTAAAATCATCGGACAGAGGAGGATAAACTATGCTGTAGAGAATATAAGCAACTTATTTGATATCTCCACAAAGCCAGAAATTAAATGCAATACCCTCAGTCATCAATTCATTGTTTTGGTTGCTGGGTACCAGCCTTTTGCATGTAAAATATATTAAGAGATGGAAAATTTTCCCAAAAAAAATCCTTACTGCTTAAATTAGAGTTGCAGGTGGACAGGCCCTGCAGAACAGTGCCTGGTGTCAACCCAGCAGAGACATGTCCTGTGACTGAGCTCCTCTCCTCTAGCTGGAAGAAAAGATAAAATAATCCATAAAATGCCTGTTACTCAACCAGTGGCTGAGGCAGGGTTTGAGATTCAAGGCACTGCACTTAACAAAATAATAAATTGCTTACTGAAATACTTAATTTAGCAATTAATCCATAAGGATACTTCACTTTGTGCTCATATGCTCAATACAGATTAAGGGAACATGGGTCACTTTCCATGTCTAAAGATGACTTGCAACTGCTACAGAAAACCCCTGAAACTGTTCAACCCTCTGAGTGGAAAGGGCTGAAAAGTAATCTTAAAAACCCTAATGGATTAATATATTGTATTTGATAGTCAGAATTAAAAATTAAATTCCTCCACACTTGGTTTCATGTATTTCAATTTCCTTGTAACACCTGGTATTTATTACTGGTATTTATTGTTGCTTATGTTTTCTGTTCAAAACCACACTTTCAATAAACTGAATGCAAATGCCTGCAACTAGAAGTGATTTAAAATCTACAAAAAATGTCTTTTGAAAACTATAAGACACATTTACACAACTTCAGAATGGTATTCTGAACAAAATATTTTTTTTTAAGTTGCATTTTAAATGAGAATGTTTTTTTGCAGTAAACCACACACAAAGAGCTATATAGCATTTCAGTATTTTAATGCTCATTTTAACATGTATTTTTCATAATCACATAGATCATATTTATATAAAGCTTTTTAAAAATCCTTGTAAAATATTAAATATACTTGATATTTTAGCTCCTGAAAAGCAAATCTTTAAAAGGTATTTTTTTCTTAATTAAGAATTTTTATTAGCACTTCTGAAAGTGCAAGAGCTGACTGAATCCTATCAGCTCTAACCAGAACCATCTTTACAGTGCAAGGATTGTCTGAAGCAACTTGTGACAGAGGGATTAAAGTTTTCCTTGGTTTTTATCTTTCCTTTTGCCATTTTCACTGGAAACTACTTTTTGGTGTACTGTAAGTGTTTTGTGGTAAAGGGATCTCCTGTGCAGATTTTTTCAGTTTGCTGTCTACTGCTTCTGTTACTAAACTTAAACTAAGTGCTTGTGCATAACAAGGTAGATTTTGTCTGAGGTGCCAATGTTCTTTTGGCTTTGATGTTTTGGGTTTAACATATTTAAAAGACCAGTTAGTAATAAAAATCTTTTAATTATTATATTAGTTCTAATATTTTATGGTAAAACATATAACTCTACCTAAACATCTGATGAACCTTGGCTTTTTATTGATCGAAGAAAACCACTTTACAACTTTCTTCTGCAAAGTTGTTTCCAGCAGGTTACAGGGTACCATAGAAGAGGGAGCAGAATGGCAAAATTATTATGAATAATACTGAAAATATGAAACACATTTAGGAGCTATACAGGAAGCCCCTCACATAAAAAGCAGTGCACAAGTGTTTATGCATGTAAACATAAAAATGTCAGTAGATGCTACAGGTTTCCCACAGTTTCTTTCTCTAAATCAGAGCAGTCCCCTCTAATGCATTGGGCAGTACAGTAACTCATGTTATCTGGAAAACCCCATGCTTCTTTTTAATTCTCTCCTCTTAACTGTTCTCCCTGGTTTTAGTTTATTAAGAACATAGTGATATTCTGTATAGGGTGGTTCAACTGAGCAAAGATGAAATAGGCTGAAGAAGACAGCTAGTGTTATTTAACTAATTCACTCAAGACAGCTAAAATGATAGAAAAAATTGCATTTGAGATAATCATAACAGAATATCAGTGAATTATCTTTTGTCATAATTCTACAGCAAATAACTCAGATATGTTTGATTGAAATATGAGATATTAAGAAAACAACTTCAGTAGCAGCAAACACCTGAGAATGCAAAGTGCAAATTATTTTGAAAACACCACAGCGATGATTTCAGATCAGTGCTTACTGATATCTCATTCCTTTTTCAACGTATAACTCACTTCACTGAGTCTCATTATAAAATCTTTCCCTTGTGTGTCGCTAAGCCAATAAATAAACAAAAATATAAATAATCAAATAAATAAACTTCAGTGTCATGGCTGCCCCAATTTGTCTCTTGAATCTCTGTTCTCTTGAATCCTATTATGCTTTCTTAGAGCATTTGAGCTGGAAACCTCTATATCTTTCTACAACTTGCTAGGTTAAAAAAAATCTGGGATGCAATTTATCTGTATCTGCTTCTATGTGAACTTTTATCAGCTCTAATTGCCTCTCTGCTTTGATGTACTCGTAAAGACTTTCAACGCTTCCATTCCCTTCCCTCCCACTTGGGAAAATATCCCAATCCTCAGAATCTGACCTTTGGCTTTTTTCATGAAGACGAAAGCAGAGAATTTATTCAGGCTCAGAGCAATACTAACGTCATTAACTTACTTCCCACTTTCTATATATCCCTCAGTGGCTTCACAGAATACTTGATTGGCTTTTTGCTTGTGTATTTAAATGACATAAGACCATATTTTTGCTACAAAAGTGTCTATTTCCTTTGATTATTTTATTGCATTTGTATCCTTACCTTTTACTGACATATTTTAAATTACACATTTTTAAATTATCTTTTTGATTATATGGCACTCTGCTTTTCAGACCCTTTCCAGACGACTTCCAACCCTCCTTACAGTCCTGTTTCCACTCCAGTCTTCCCCCCTTTTCAGCAGCTGTAGCAAAATTGTGTTCCTCTGAATTTAGTTATGGATTGGACAAATTACTTTATTCCAAAACTCCAGGCAGTTGCCACACCATATGATGGTAGACGAAGGGTCTTGAGACATCAGCTGTGATTCTGACTGAATGAGGAGTCAATTACATCAGTATTTCCCTGACTGATATTTGACAAAACAGTGTCTTAAAAATTCTAGTGGTGGGAGATTCAGAACTTTTCTGCGAAGCATATGCTGTTGCTTCACTATCCTAATGGATGTTTTTTCCTGATAATCTCACCATTATTTGCTGCAATTGAGGTTTTCTTTCTTGTACCCTCCCCAGAAGATGTAAGGAATATCTTATACCATTTGAATCTTTCAAAATCAGCATTTAAATCTTATAGATTGTGTTTTATCCATCACCCTTCAGCTTTCTCCATACAAGGCCTCTTTGTTTTTCTCTGTCAATTATATTTTCAACATTTCTAGCCACATTTTTTACTCTGGGTTTGTTTTGTTGTTTTTTTTTTTTTTTTTTTTTGTTGTTTTTTTTTTTTCTTTTTTGTGATTCGTTGATTGTTGTTTGTTTTGTTTGTTTGTTTGGGGTTTTTTGTTTGATTTTTGTTTGGGTTATTTTTGGTAGAGATTACACCTCTGATAAATCTTTCTGGAAATAAAGAAAAAATAACCAAAATGGATAGATTTCAAAGGCTACTTCACACATTTTTAATACTGTATATTTTTTAAAACTAGAATTTACTCCCTTACACATCTCAATATCATGTGCTTTTTAAACTAAATCATTACAATATTCAGAACCACTTAAATTACATACTCTTGATTTCAAACCTTTCCTCAATCTGCCCAGTTCATGCAGCCCCTTTATCTCTAATCCTATTTAAAATTAATAAGATTTTTTATTCTTTTCTTTCATTCACTAAGGAAAATACTCCACACAATGTAGCTTTGCAATTAATGAAGGAATACTGGTGATTCTACATCATACACCATCTTCCTCATGCATGGATCTTTCCTGTTCCCAATGGATTTGTCTGAACCTGTATTTCCACAGTTTATTTACAAGACTGTTGTGGGGGACAACATCAAATTCTTAACAAACTCAACAGGTAGTGCTTTCCGTATATGTTTTCCAGCCCAGTCTGTCATTGAGAACCTTCTGTCCTGCAAAGCAGATGAATGCATTTGGAAGTAATATTTCTTCTTTCCATGAACCCCTTCATCGTTCCTTCACATTTGTGTTATCTATGTAACTAAGGATTATAAGAAAATATTCCAGTATATAACCACAGTGTTGTCTGTTACATCATTTAATGCCTTTATCTTGTTTTGATCTAAAACATTAGGTTCCTTTTTCCGCATTCCATTGCTGTTTTTCTCTCCAGTCTTCCTTTGATCCTAGCATGAAGAACTATGTCCCCTTCTCAGTTTCAGCACATCTTTCTTTATGTCCATATTGCTTTTATCCATCCTGGCATTTCTATTTTGAATAAAAAAAATTTCAAAAACTGAAATTCAGATCCCTATACCACTTTCAGAATTCAAGAATATCTTCTCAAAGGGTTCCAAAATCCCACTGCCATGTGTGTGTCATGTCCAACATGACAATTCTCTGTATGGCTTGAAAATGTAGACAGTAGTCTAATGTGTGGCAAAGGACAGATTTGAGACAATATGTTGCGGAGACAAGGCATAATCATCTGACACAATAATTTTCAGACTGCTCTCTGCTCACATTTTTAGAGTATCTAGTGAACACAGAAGACGATTGCATTTCCCACAGTGGTGTTTTTTCTACATTAACTTTTAATGACTCTGTAATGATTTTATGAAATTACTGTCCTGCAGGTGGTTTAAAGGCAATTTCTTTATATCATTTTAATGGTTCAGAACAGATGTGCTTGCTAATCTTCTTGCCAGCTAGGTGCTGCTGTGATGTCTGCATACTACAGTATTTTGACCATGATGTACTCTCCATTTCCAATTAGCTCTGTGAGAACTTTTTTACCTGAATACAAGCAGGATCAGGTTTTTGCTGTTGAAGAGGCTCTAGAGAAGCATGAATATCTTCTCACTGACAACAACCAAGAAAGGAATTAATAAATGTCCATCTTGGAATCACAAGGAGATTTCCTTAATTTGGCAAGATAATAGCTTGTAGCTTTAAGTGAGGGGCAGTGTTGCTATTGCAAGGGAGATAATGTATGATTACTCCTTTAATAGTTTTAAACTGTGGAAGGAAAAACCAACAGTAGCAGAAATGTGGCATAATCAGAGCAGTTACATGACAGTGATTTACATGGCTTGCATATTGCTTGCTTCTAACTGGGAAAGGGATTTTCAATGAACTTCAATGCTATCCATGTATCCCCATGCTGTGGTTCAGCAACTTCCTAATAATACTTCAAGGAGGCTGTGCCACTCTTCAGACCATTACAACTTGGCAAGATGTATGGAGATGGAGATTCAGCTGTTACAGGGAGAAAAATAGTAAGCTGAACACCAGATTTGATTTTCTGAGGGGTAGAAAACAGAAAAATCAGTTTAAAAATTAGACTTTAAAAATTTATTGGGAAGAATTTTAATTATTTGGCATTAATGTTAAAGGTCTTTTTTCTGGAAAAGTAAAGTTCTGAGATTAGAGTTTTTGTGGAAGATTGCTGCTACAGTGATGTGTGTGTCAGAGGCAGCAGATCAGAGGGCTGAAGGCTGTTCTTTACAGCAGCAGTTCAGTCCATCCCAGGTCACCCTCAGAGTCCTGTTTTGGGACAGAAAAGTTCTGGAGGTCATTGCTGTCCTTCTATATTCTGCTGGTCAAATTGTGGCATTCAAATATTTCACCTCATAAAAACAAACAAAAAAGCAACCATCATTTACAGCATTTACATAAATATTTAAAGTCAGAAGTTCAAAGAAAATTTTAAAATATTTTCAGAACTTGGATTAATTCATTAATTTCATGAATTTGAATTCACGTTAATGTTTGTGCTAGGCTCCTAGATAAATGATATATCATTAATTCAGGTGTAAATGCAATGGTTTTAGGTTACAATGTTGATTCAGGTACTGAAGCCAATACTGGAAATACATCAGCCATCCTCCCCTACTTTGTAATAAACAGTCATTTACAAACAATTAAATAAATGACAAACACTCTCTTATTTAATTTCTGTGATTCTATTCAAAAGGAAGTGAGCAGACAACTATGGTCAAGTCTTCATCACTTCCTAATACCATTATAGCAGTGCTTTTTACTCAAGCCAGCCACACACATTCCAGAACACACAAAGCAAAAGATGAATTAAACTTGAAAGATTGAAAAATTTATGTGAATGTGATGTTACTTCATCACTTCCTAATAAAATAATAACAGTGTTTTTCACTCAAACCAGACACATATATTCCAGAAGACTCAAAGGAGAAGATGACTTAGATTTGAAAGACACAAAAATTCATGTGAATGTGATGTTAAAATCAAGTTTCTGGTCTGTGGACAGATTACACTGGGTTTCTGCTATTGTTACTACTGCTGCTGAGCAGGTGCTTCGTGTGCCTTAGCATATAAATTAAAACAGTGATCTCCAAAGTGTGGTGAGGTGCATAAAACCCAGGGGGTGTGAAGGTAATCCTTTAGGGTGCAAGAAGAAAATATTCTTTGTGCTATCAATAAGAAAGATAGAATACTTTAAAAATTGAAAATAAGGCTTATTTTGTCTTTATATCATCCTTGTTAAAATTGCTGTTCTGTGGTACAATTTGGAGTGTGAATTGTATATAGTACACTGCGCATGCACATAATTTATAAATAAATAACTGTAGGTATGTGGAGAATGTATGCTCTAATATTTTTCCTTGACCAAAAATGTTTTGAAATCGCTGTACTACATGGACTACTAAGATCTCCAGTAACAGGAATCTAAAAAATATTTAATTCAATATTCATTCAACAAAAAGAGTTACAGTAAATCCATGCCAGGTTTGACTCCTGCAGCAGGAAATTTGCCTTTATTTTGTTTTGAACAGTTATTCTACTTCAAACCCATGACTTACACATATAAATCCTGGCCCAGCCCTTCATCTTCAAAACTGGAAATACAGTTTGCCAATTACTATTAAGTCTTGAAGAGCTGTTTCAGTCTAATACAATGACATGTGAGTCCTCTTCCTTCCCTCAGCTGCTCTGGGCCTTCCTGGGAGCTGGCTCAGTCACAGACAGCTCAGAGTGAGAGGCAGAGCTCTCTAGAAGAATTTGCATGAACCTGGGCTATCAGAAAGCAATTCTCACTGTGCCAAACAGACATTGTAACAAAGATAATAATTGAATTATAATTGCCCCTCTTTGTGCTGTGTAGTTTATAATAACACACAACTTAGTAAAAGTGAACAAGATAAGAGAAAATCCTTGTCTAGCATAAGTAGATAAAAACCAGTGTAGGGCAATGTGTTAAGAAGCGTTGATAGAAGGAAGAAAAAGCTTTGATTGTTACTCAGTACTTGGATGAAGTTTCAACTCTGTTTTCCACCTGCAAAATACGTGGAATGTGTGAAGATGTGTTCCCTTTTCTGTGAGACTCAGATTTCTCTTCCCATTGCCCAGCCTGCACTGCCCATCCATTTGCACCTTCCTTCACCACCGTATCAGGAGCAAGCACTGCAGCTGCAGGTTCTGACCTTGATGGCTACGCCAAGATATGCAGGAAAAGAATTGTTAAGATTAGGAGCCTTGCTTTATCTCAGGCTCTGATGATTTAAAGATGACAGCTAATCTCACTTCTGTCAGATGAGGACTTTGAGGGTTTCTGAAAGGACACAGAGGTGCAGATTTGTCATTCACATGAGCTTAGGCTGTATAATGCAGCTTTTTTGACCCCCATCTATTTGCTAAGTCCTTTAGAGATCCCACTAAAACCACAGAAATGCAATGTTCTGTTTAAATCATTGACATGAGAAAAGTGAAGACTAGCATTAAACTTGACATCTACCTGACTGTTGCTAGTGTTTTGCTTTTTTTCAAGACAAAGGAAAATATATTTGTTGCGCAATTAGCATTTTAGCTTTTTTTTTTTTTTTTTTTCAGTAAAGGGCCTTCAAAATTGAGTAAGTTTTAAACAAATTTAATGAACTCTAAGTTTCTGGTTTGTTTGATTCTGACTGAGAGATTGTGCAACTACCATACAATGTAAAAAAATATCCTTCTTCTATTAGCAAAAAAAAAAACAAACAACCCGATATTACTTGCAAACTAAATAATTCTTCAGGAGTAGCAAAAAAAAAATCCAATAAGCAATAGTTCTAGACTCAGGACTGTGAAGTTCAGAGACAAAACTGTTGTGGTGACCTTATAGCAAAGGAAAGGTGTTTAATGAAGTGGGATGTATGAGTGGGAGGGGATTAATTGTAAATTCAGCATTTGCCTTTAACTAAAGAAGTTGGATTTGAAAACTGGGTTTCTACAGGTTTTCATACAAAAGACTTGGAAGCCTTTTTATAAACCCCAGATTTATATTCATAGTAGATGAATTGGTTTTACTTAAATTCTCAGCCTGTAAATGTCACTGAAAAATAGATTAATCCCACACCACAATGTTCTGCTAACAGTCAGATCAAGAAGAAAGACACAAGAAATATTAATCATTGAATCATTTGGGTTGGGAAAAAAACATTAAGGTCATTGAGTCCAATCATTAACCCAACACTGTCAAGTCTAAACTTTGTCCCTAAGCACGTCTACACCTTTTTTAAAAACCTCCAGAGATGTGGACTAAAATACTTTGCTGGGAAGCCTGTTCCAATGATTGACAACTCTTTCAGTGAAGACATTTTTCTCTAATTCCAATCTATACCCCCTCATATGCAATTTGAGGCTATTTCATCTCGTGATATCACTTTTTACTTGGGAGCAGAGGTCCCCCTTGAGCTTCGTCTTCTCAAGAAATGAGAGAAAGTAAAGAAAGCAGGAAAGAGAAGGGAACAAAGCGAATTGTGAGAATGCGGGCATAGAAATAAGAAAAGAGGAGAATGTAAATATGAAAGAGAATGAGGCGAATTGTGGACATGAACAAAAAATTAGAAGAAAAAATCAGATTTAATACCAGGGAGAAAGAGAAAAGAGCAAAGGAAGTTGTCTGTGATACAAAAGGATACTGTCTGATAGCAAGCAAAAGGCATGAAGTACACAAAATAAGATGAGCAGCCAAAGGAGTTCGAAAACCCATATACTTAATCAAATATGTGCATGAGAATGTGAGTAGAGGTACTCTGGTTTAAAAAAGATCAATGTGGTTGGCAGATAGACCTGACACTGATAGCCTGGTATAGTGGGAAATATCCTTGAGGTGTGCCTTTCTGAAAGGAGGAGCTGCTGGCATGGTCCTGGTCAGCTGAACCTCCTGAGATATCGGCTCAGTCCCTGGGCCTTGCAGCAGCCAGCTGGCACAAGTCATTGGGATAGCAATTTTTTTAAAGTTCAGAGTGAAAACTGTGGCTCTCCTTAGTTAGCAATGAAACTTGTGACTACACCATCTCCAGGTTTGACTATCAGAGTTTCCTATGAGGCACATCTTAGCCATCTCCTGCTGCTACAGAGCACAGCTGCCCACAACAGAGCAGAGCTATGTTCCCAGATGGGAAAAAAATTTTTGTGGATTACCAAATAGGCTACACTGGGTCCTTTGACTCCCCCGACAGTAAAAATCACCCAAGGAGATGGAAACAAATGGTGTTTCTCATTATAAACACAGTTTTGAGTTTTGAGGGTTTGAGGGTTTCTGAGGATACAACTGACATTTTAGGCAACAAATAATGTCACTGTAATTTCTTTTTATGTTATCTGTGCAGCCTACAGAAATCTTGTGCCATAGACTAGAGAACAAAAATGGAGCTTGTTTTGAGTGAGAACTTAAGTAAGCCGAGGTTACTACAGCCTACCTGAAGTTGCCAATTGACTTACTTCTTGCATGGGACCAAAAAGGTAAAGCACAGTGGGTTTTTTGTAGTCCTAAACTGGAAAAGACACCCTGAAATATTTGCATTAGGCTTCCCATACTATTGTACTGACATATAATGGGCAAACAGAAATAGAGCTGGTGCTACAACTCCTGCAGCTCTTACCAGACAAGAATGTCACATATAATGTAACAAATTAGGTAACAGCCATGTCTCTTTTCAGCAGAGAATTAAACTGACCCTCTGTATCCCCTCATAGAAACTAACCTCAATCTCAGTGCTCAATTGCTGGTACATTTTATATAGTTTGCACTTCTTAGTTCTCTTTTAGTATTATATTAAAAATGTTTTATACCACTCAAAGTCTTCTTTCTGCTTTATGGTAACACCACTTCAATCATTCTGGGAAAAACTGATTTTACAATTATAAAGGATTGAAAGGCAAACAAACATTTGCTCCAGGGATTATTTTTTGGGAAAAATTTTGATCCCAAAACTACTTCTATTTCTACCTTATAGCTTGCTTTATGAAACAGAAGGTGAAGTGGTTAGAAAATGCAACATATTTTCCAAAGGTGTTGATGAAAATAGATATGGTATTGGCAAAAAGTCAACCGAAAACAGCAAGGTCTTTAAAATCATAACCACACTTGACTGAACAGTTATAAGTGTCCTTTTAGTCACCCTAAAGCTTCTTATTTCAAAGCTACAAAATAGATATATTGACAGTTGCACAGGAATGAACTTTAAAGATACATAAAGGCAGCAGAGGTCAACCAAACTCTGAATAAATGTCAAGAAGCCAGAGGCTCATGAGGAAGTGCAAGAAATTCAGGCACTGCTGCTGTATTTGAGACCGGGATAAAGAATTAACAGGACTTCTCATGCAGTGCCCTGGAGTTGAAGCAAAGGGATTCCAAGTGTTTTCTTGTCCCAGGAAAAGAAGAAAAGAGGTCAGCGATACCCAGCTTCACTACTACTGCCCCAAGGACAGCCCCTGCCAAAACTTAGCTAGAAAGGGAAAGTCTACAAAATTTTTCATCTTCAACCATAGTTTTTTTTTTCAACAAAAGAGTGAAGGACTATTTTTACCCTTGTTTCCTCATCTGTCTTGGCAGTTATTTGTACATTTGTACAAATGTAATAAGTTCATGTATATGTAAATAAAAACATATGTATGAATCTGTAACACTGCCTTTCAAGCTTTCTGAGAGATGAGAACCAAGCTGAGAGTTTCCTCCTGCACTTCTGCTGACATCAATTACAGACATTTTCAGAAACAGAGCTCAGAACTGCGGCTATTGTTTACCTATTGCTGAAAAACATAACTATTCACACAGAGTTTAATAACAAGCTTCAGGGAATAAGTCTAGATAATATTTTTGCATCAGTTCAGAAGGATTTATGAGGAAGCTGAATTTTGCTAGTAGCCCAGTTTTCCCCCACCTGTTAATTTCTCCAAAGCAGAGACAGTCCTGCATTTCACAGTGCCCTCTCAGGACAGAGAAGCTGCTCCAGGAGCTTCTCTGACCCAGAAGCAGCTGCACAGCACACCGTCACAGCACATTTCCTGACATCCAGAGATGTGCTCAGTGCCTGGTGCCTGGGGCTGCATGGGACACCATTTGCCTTGACAGCCACACTCCTGAATGACATTTACTTGTGGGAAGGATCTGCCAAGTAAGAGTGGCAGATTGTTTCCACAGCCTCTTGCACACAGTGTTTTATTTTCACTTTTTCTGAAATTGCCAATATGTTTCTCAGATAAAGCTACAAAGCCAGATGGTACAAATAAAATACATTAACAAGACTGACTGCCCTTGTGAGAAGAGACCATATCCCACTGTCAGGAATTGCCAACTGTAAGTAAACACATGGAACTGCAGAAAAAGAGATGGATGCCTGGAGGAATCAAGTTCAGTGCAACACCTGAGGCAAGGAGTTTCTGCCCAGCCTCTTGTCATGTCAAGCAGTCTCACTGAAAATGCTGAATGGCAGCATTAAGGTATGTCTGTGATGAAATCCCGAGGTTCAATTGCAATAATGCTTAAGGTTTATCATAAGAGCACATCTTCAGCTGTGGGCATGACTAACACCAGAGAGAGCTGCCACATTAACTCTACAGTTAAGCACAGTGCAAAATCAGTGAAGCCACTTTCAGGATGGGTTTGGAGAACTTATATCTGCATGTTTCTTGCTATCTTGCACTAAATCTGTGACCCATGGTATGGCTGTATTTCATACACATACTAACCAGACTGAAAATGGCTGATATGCCTTCCAAAGCTGTACCCACACGCCCCAGCTGCACAGAGCACATATCTCAATCTAGCCATTAATTATCCTTGGTTGCATGTACTTCCTCCAGTTTTCACTGTTCACCACAACACCTACTTTCTTCTGATAAAGTATTAGCTCTGTGTTTTTCACTTTTCATCTAATACGATGTCATGGTTTGAGGCTGGCACAATGCCAGTGCCCCCATGAAAATACACTTTCGCTAGTGGCTTCTGTGAGATGTGATCAGCAACAGAGCAAAGCAGGCTCCAACTTAGGAACAAGGGAAACAAACCTTATTAACAACAACATCTAAAAAGGAACAGACACAGAATTAAGAATGAAAACCCTCCAAATACATTCCTCCTCCTCCCCCGCATTTCCTCCACAGCATGAAATGACATCGTAGATTTCCACCCTGTCAGCATCTCTCAGATAATCAACTTTCAGTCAATTATCATCCCTCAAATAATCAACCCTCAAGTCCATCAGGGAGAGAGGAGTCCCCCCTTGCACCATAGGCTTCCCCCAGAAACACAGTTGAAACCTCCTGTGCTTCCGTGTCACCCATGGCCCCGCCCAGAGAACATCGGCCCTCGTGACTTCTTCCCTCCATGTCCAATGCTCTCACCACTGGACAGGGGCCAGGACTGCTTTTAGGGTTCCCCGTTTAAGGATGCTCCACCCAGTTCCAAAAGCAGCAGTGTCTCAACTTCGGGATACCAGTCCCCCACAAATTTCCCCCTGGGGCTGAGGGGCCTCATGAACAGAGATCTTCCTCTCTACTGAAGACAGAGGGCATCCCACACCCTCCTCAGCCGTCTCTGTTCACACGCTACTTCACTGCACTCTCTTGGCTCCAAGGCATTGCCTCCCCCAAAACACAGTCTCTGGGTCATAGGAAAAACATGGGTCTGTCCATGGCCACACAAGAAAAGAGTCCAGCTCAAGGCCACTCCATAGTCTCCTCCCACCTAGGATTCTTCTCACCTCTTCTAATATCTCTCACTTGCACTAACTTTCATCACACTTGCCCATCTCCTCTTGCTTCATCTCTCTCTCCTCATTCAGATTCAAGAGGATCAGTATTGGTAAGGTTCCCATTATTCTAGAAAGGGGTTAAAATCTTCGCCTCTGTCTGACCAGAACTCCAGAACTCCCACAGTGGCTGGGCACCTTCTCGCGCCACATCCCCCACTTCTGTCTGGCCGTGCTGCCAGCACGATATCAAATTCCAAGGCAGCACAGACACTGGTTCTCTCTCTCTCCCAGGGAATGGGGAGGGGTGGGGGGGGCGATGCTTCTCAGGGCTCCTCCACCCTTCCATCTTGCAAGGCCTTCACCCCCTCCTCTGCCCGAGGCTCTGGCCTACCTCACCCGGCCGCATGGCTTCCCTCCCCCAGCCAGCCCTGGCTGGGCAGGGGAGCTCTGAGCTCCTTCACGTACTGGAACCAAGAGAGAGTTCTCCTGGGAGTTCTTGCTTTAAACCCCCTCTGTTCTCAGAGGCGGTCCATACCTTCAGTGGCCAAACCAGGTGCCAATATTCAAATCCAAGGACTTATTGGTTTGACCACAACCTCCCAAAAAACTCACTTCCTTCTTAACCTACAACATATGATTTAAAAGCTATGAACTTCCATTGCTTTAGGCATCATGGCTTACAAGGCTCAGTTTAACAAGGACTGGTTTGATTGGGCAAGAAGGAGGACCTAGGACAATACCAGCCAGTCAGTCTCATCTCGATCCCTGAAAAGGTGATGGAACAGGTTGTTCTGGAGGTTGTCACCAAGCATGAAGAAGGAAAGGTGATCAGGCATAGTCAGCATAGATGCACCAAGTCATGCTTGACCAATCTGACAGCCTTCTGTGACAGCATGGCAGGACAGGTCACCAAGTGGAGGCAGTAGATATTGTCTACCTTGATTTCAGCAAGGCTTTTGGCACTGTCCCTCATACTATCCTTGTAGGTAAGCTCAGGAAATATGGGTTACATGAAAGAACAGTGAGGTAGATCAATAACTGGCTGAATGGCAGAGCTCAGAGGGTCGTGATCAGAGTAGAATCCAGATGAAGGTCTGTAGTCAGTGGTGTCCCTCAGGGGACAATGTTAAGTCCAGTCTTCTTCAACTTTTTTATGAATCACCTGGATGAAGGGATACAATGGACCCTTGGCAAGTTTGCTGATGATGCAAACTGGGGGAATGGCTGTTACACTTGAAGGCTGTGCTGCCATTCAGTGGGGCCTTGACAGGCTGCAGAGTTGGGCTGAGAGAAACCTAATGAGGTTCAACAAGGTCAAATGCAGAGTCCTGCACCTGGTGAGGAATAACCCCAAATACCAGCACAGGCTGGGAACTGACCTACTAGAGAGCAGTTGTTTGGAAAAGAACATGAAAGCCTTGGTGAATTATGGAGTATAAGTGACAGTGATATCCTGGAGTGTGTAGGGAAGAGGCCAGCAGGTTGAGGGAGGTGATCCTCCCCCTTCACTTCATCCAGAGGCCACATCTGGAGTGCTGTATTAGGATCCTCAGTACAAGAACAATGACTTACTGGTGAGGATCCAGGAGAGAGCTAGAAGGATGATTAGGGGTCTGGAGCATTCATCTTACAAGGTGAAAGCTGGGCCTGCTTAGTCTTGATTAAAAACTGTGAGGGGATCTCATCAATGAATGTAAATACCTCAAAGGCAGGTGCCAAATGGGTTGGGCCCAGTGACAAGACAAGGAGCAATGGCCACAAAGTACACACAGGAAGTTTTACCTCAAGAAGAACTTTTTGACATTGAGGGTGGCAGACTACTGGAACAGGCTGCCCAAGGGAGTTATGGATTCTCCCCCTCTGGTGACAATCAAAACCCACCTTGATGCGTTTCTGTGTCACCTGCTCTAGGTGACCCTGCCTTGGCAGGGAGGTTGAACTAGATTATCTCCAAAGGTCATTTCCAACCCAAAGAATTCTGTAGTTCTGTGCTATGTGAGGTTTCAAATCTGATTGCTAACATTGCTAATATTAATAATCATTACTATAAATTATTTGTTCTTTTTCTTTACCTGTTACGTTACTCATTGGACTTGTGATAAAGTCACCTGTGAAAATAAATTTTAAATGATACATTGCAAAATATTGGGCTTAAAGACAGATTTGTGTGTTACAGATATATAAATGTAAAGTAAAAAATAGGGAATTTCTCAAGCAACTCCTCCACTTTGGAATGTGCAGACTACAACAACTTAGGTTATGTTGCGGGTATTTCTCCCTGAAATTTTGTGGGAATGTTAATTTAGATATGAAAAAAGCAAAATTTCTCAGCCAGAACCTTTTTAAGAAGAAACAGTTTTTTATTTCTCTAGTAAGAATAAGCTAGCTGTCCGTGATTTGATTTCAGCTGTCTTGCAATTACCAACAGCTGGACAAGTGTAGGTAAATACTTCTTCAGGTGTTGACAGTGCAAGCACAGTGGATGATTTGTGGCTCAAATGTGGATTGAAAATCATTCTTTTTTTGAGTCAGCTTTTTGTTATGTAGTTACACTTGTTCTTCACCCTTCAATATCACTGAAAATACTCCTCATCTGACTGACCTCTGGGGATCAGCTGTTCTGTGGGCATTTGAAAGGATGCTAACAGTTTGATATAGAAACAAATTTAGGAAATTTCTAAATTTAATCATTCCCTGAATAGTTGTTACATCATAGTGATGTGAAGAGCCTGCTCTGAGCCATACAAGCATCCTTGCTTTCACAAAAAACAAGTTACACATGATTTTTATACTGTGCAGTATAAGAAAGAGACTCCTACACCACTGGAAAGGGCAGACCTCAGTTGTTTGTAGGAATGATATCTTGGGTCATCGCCTCCCTGATCATTCAGGCTGTGTCACCAGGATGTGAATCCTTTAGTATGCAGGAAGGTCCCCTTCTGTAATGCAAAATCAAACAGATTTATTTAAATTATTTTTGTAAATGAGATAAGATAATTGAACAGAAAAAAATCCAGTATAATTTTTCAGATCAAGAAGTTAGGGAGAATTGCACAAATGTCAGCAGCTGCAAGAAAACTGAAGTCAAACCATTGGCAACTAACTAGATTTTAGGAGTGGTGGAAAGACCTTTCCTATTAAGAAGGCTCTGTCTGGGAATTATGACATATTCAAATAAAAATGAAGAATTCATTTGGAATTATAAAGTTAACAGAATTTTTTCCTACTTCTGTTTCTAAACTTGTATGAGGTTTGTAGAGTTTCTTCATCCTTCACTGCCCTCCAGAGATATTCTTTCTAAAGGATATCTTAATAGGAAGACAGAATTTTAACCTGTGTAATCCATGCTGCTTGCATTTCTTTAATTTTCCATCCTAATGCTACATCTTTCATAAATCATGGAATCCAGCTGTTTGTTCATGAGATGTTACAGTCCAGTGTTAGGAGCTGCTGATTTCACAGAGTGAGTAACTAACCCTTTGAGATGAATTACACATTCAGAGTCTCTATGCTTGTTTTGAGAGGGTTGTTACTGCTCCTTTAGTAGGACAGATACCAAGCTTAACAATTTTTCTGATTTTGACCAGTGCTTGAGGAATATTTCCCCAGCATTCACCTCTTGTTTATGCAGGCTGAGGAAGTGAGAGTACAGTGTGAAAGATTCACACTGAAAAAGTATGGACTATTGTCTTAATCAAAATATTTTTATTAAAATACACGAATCTCAGTTATAATTTTTCCTAGTGAATAAACATATAAAAGATTGGTTTATTTATACATTAATTTAAACCAGTAATAAGCAGAAATATCTCATAGCTATCTAGAGCCTACGACAGCACTCTTTTAAGTATTTCAGTGCATCACAGGAGACATATTCTCATGCAACTACTGCTCTGGTGACACATTAATGAGAATATTATAAACATCTACAGAGTGCTCACAGAAAAAAGAGGTGGCTTTGAAGATATATGGAAACACAAAAGCTGCAAAACTGAGCTTTGCTTGCAATATTAAGACATTTTTCACAGTTAATATAAGGTAGTAAATATTTCCTGATGTCTCTGACAAGTTAAATGAATTTGATAAATTTGTAAATAGACAAAATTTGGGACCATCAGGCTATTTCATTGAGGGGAAAGGTCATCAGAATGCACCAGGAAAAGTGTTAGAAAGATCACCAAAAATTGACAGTGCAATATGAACATTTATAGAGAGTTATAAAGAAAGGAAAACCTCAGAATGTAATGGGCAATTCCATGGGGCTATAGCTGGTTTGTATAGCTCGTACCACTGCTGTGGAAGGCTAAATTTTGTTAAAGCTTTTGAGTGTTTTTATGAATTAATGTGAACTTTTACCCTCTGCAATACCTGGTATTAGAAGAATGACTTGTAGCCCTGTGTACCTAACATTAATCTATTTAATGTAAAATACATTAGAAATTATTTTCCCTTTGAATTTAAAGCTACAAAGATCCAATAAAATGGGAAAAAACATCAGATATTAAGCTATAAATTGTCATATAATAGTTCTCCTGAAATGTGTTTTCCCAACATATATTTTAGGTATACCAGGTAACCAGGAAATCAGCCTTATTCAGAGTAAACTGAACAATCTCAACAGTCAAATGAAAACAGATTCACATTCAAAAGCACCAGAAAGAGTTGTGGTTGTGCTGTCAGTGTGCAGAAAAAAGCTCAATTGAATCACATTTTATTTCCATATATGCTTGAAGAGCACTTGATTCTATGAAATTGTAACAGTAATATTATTGTGATTACCATGTCAAAAGAATTTAAGAGCTTACTTTTTCTAAATTTTATTTCAAATGCTTAAATTTCTTTTCCCATGTCCTCTGCACATTGCAAGCACTCTTTTTCGCAGGGTTGCCTCCTGCCATGGCTTAATGCCAGACAGCAGCTAAATTCTACACATCCACTTGCTCACTGCCCTCCACACCACACCCCAGTGGTATGGGGAAGAGAACTGGAAAAAGGTAAAACGTGGTTTGAGATAAGACCAGTTTAAGAATTGAAATAAAGTGAGATACATTCATAATAATGATTAAGGAGATAACAAGAAGAGAGAGAACAACAAAACCCAAAAAAACCCCAAGTGATGCAAAATGCAATTGCTCACCACTTGCTGACTGATGCCCAGCCTGTTATTGAGCAGGGATTTGCCCTCCCTGTCAATTACCTCCAGTTCACCTGTTTTATGGTATGGAATATCCCTTAGAACTGGTTGAATCAGCTTTCCTAACCGTGCTCCCTCCTAGATTTTTGTGCATGTCCTCACTGGAACATCACTGTGCCATCAACAATTATCTCAAAATCTAAATGGACCACATTGTATTAACTACTAGGAAAAAAAATCTATCCCAGTCAAAATCAGCACAGTATCTACCTGTTATTCTATAGCATTAAAGTCATGCCCAGATGCCACAGTTTCTAATACATCCCAGTTAATCACCATCACCTTTTCTGTATAGTGATATGTATACACAGATAGCATTCC
This sequence comes from Passer domesticus, assembly GCF_036417665.1. NCBI lineage: Eukaryota > Metazoa > Chordata > Aves > Passeriformes > Passeridae > Passer > Passer domesticus. The sequence continues at coordinate 58,971,666 of NC_087476.1, forward strand.
CTTAATCTATGGGCAAATCTCTATAAAATATCTAATGAGATTTTTTTGTCCATAATTTTGGACACTATCAGTCATAACAGTCTTTCAGAGCAGGAAAGGATTGTGGTGTTGGATTGTAGCATGCTGAAGTCAAATCTGATTCCATCACCTCTGAGATTGTGTGGTTTCATCAAAATTTATTTTTGATTAATCTGGGTGACTTTTAGTGCCATGTCGTTGATAGTGTGATGTAGGGGAGTTGGACTGAGATCCCCAAATCCTCAGTGGCAGCACAGGCCCCACGACTTGGCAGATTTGTGGGAGTGTGATAGAGTCAATCTCCCAGACCTCCCTATACTTGTATTTCAGCCATTGTCCTTCATGCTGCATAGGCTTTAACTGATTGCCTTGATAAGTGCAGCACTTTTCACGTTCTCAAGTCCACTCCTCAATCATGAGCCTATCTATACATTGCATCTCCTCCTTGAGGTCAGTATTTAGATAAAATGTTGGCCATTTTCCTCCTTCAGCAATGTCTAAAGACAGGTGGGTAGCTTTCACCTCTGCAAACTGACTTGATTTTCCCTTCTTCTTCAGTGGTTTCCAGACTTGTCATAGAGGAGTCCATACAGATGGCTTCTACCTCCAAGGCTTTCCTACAATAAGGCAGTAGGAAACTATCAGTAAACAAGGCATATTGCTTCTCACTTTCTGGTAATTTATTATACACAGAGACATCTTCAGCAAGGCTTCACCTGAGCTGAACTATCTCCTGTCTGATTTGTTCAAAGGCTTCTCATTGCTCAGGGCCTTATTTGAAATCATTCTTCTTCCAGGTCACTTGATAGAGAGGGCTAGCAATCAGACTGTCATTTGGAACCTGCATTCTCTAAAAACCCATGATGCTTAAGAAAGCTTCTGTTAGTTGGTGGAAATGTAGTTTTTGTTTTGTTGATCATATCCAGTGGGATTTGATGATGACCATCTTGAAATTTTATTCCTAGAAAGTAGATGTTCTGTTTGCCTTTTAAAAAATTTTTGTATGTAAAAATCAGCTTTCATATGGATTTTGACTATTTGCCTCCCTTGAACTACTTCTTCTGGATTGTTGCACACAGTGATGTCACCAGTTAATCACAGGTGCTCTGGATCAGTCCATGGCAGTCTGGATCAGTCCATGGCAGACAGGAGGGCTGTGTTTCTCTCCCTGGGACAGTCATCTCCAGGAGTACTGGATGGTGCTCTAGGGCAAAATTAACTGTGGTCTGCACTCTGCCTCCAAAGAGGTTGAGAAAAACACATTAGTGATATAAATTGTGGCATATACTTGGCATATATTTTGACTCCAATTCATATGGAAGTTGTAGCATGCTTGTCACTGCAGCACCCAGCAGTCCTGTGACTTCATTCAGTCCACAATAATCTACTGTTAGTCTCCATTCTCCATTAGAAGTTTGCACTGACCATATGGGAATATTAAAGGCCAAGTGAGTCCTGTTGATCACTCCTTGGCTCTGCAGTCAACACATCAGCTTATGGATAGAAACTGGGGAGTCTCAGTTAGTGTGATATTGTTGGTAGTAATCTTGATCTATCAGTCTCCAGCCTTCACCAATCCCACAACAGAAGATTCATCTGAGAAACTAGAAAAGGTACACAGCTGCCTAATTTCCTCCAAGAAAGCTACACTGAAAGGTCACCAGTACCATCATGGGTCCCCGAAATACCCTCTCCTGAGATTGCCTGTGCCAAGGAGGCCCTGCAGAGAGATCTCAGCAAATTACAGGGCTGGGAAATCACCAGCAATATGAAGTTTAACAAGGCCAACTCCAGATTTTGTGACTGTGAAAGGGCGACCTTGGATGTACAAACAGACTGGGGAATGAGAGGTTAGAAAGCAGTGCCAAGGAAAGGGACCTGGGGGTCCTGGTCAATGGCAAGTTGAACAGGACTCAGCAGTGCCCTGACAGCCAGGAGGGCCAAGGTGTCCTGGGGGGCATCAGGCACAGCATGGCCAGCTGGGCAAGGGAGGGGATTGTCCTATTGCACTGAGGAGGGCTCACCTGCAGTGCTGGGGGCAATTTTGCATGCCCAGCAAATATAAGAAAGACATTGAGCTGTTAAAGACCACCCAAAGGAGGCCACAGGGGTAGTGAAGATTTTGCAGGTGAAGCCTTATGTGGAGTGGGTGAGGTCACTCGTTCTGTTCAGCCTGGAGAAGAAGAGACCTCATTGAATGTGCAACTTCCTCGTGAAGGGAAGCAAAGGGAAGTGTGATCACACTCTTGTGACCAGCGACAAGATCTGAGGGAATGTCCTGAAACAGGACATCCTCAGATGAAAAACCTTCTCCTGACATCCTCAGAGGAGGTTTAAGTTGGATGTCAGGAGAAGGTTTTTCATCCAAAGGATGGTGGAGCACTGGGACAGACTCCCCAGTGAAGTAGTCACAGCATCAAGCCTGTCTGAGTTCAAGAAGTGTAGCCATGATATTTTATGAAAAATCCCCTGCTAGGATTTTTCCTGTCCTGAGGAGCTGGGAGCCTCAGGAAAGAAATGTAAACAATAACTATCTGCTGCTGTGGAATGCAACAGGTGCATCTTCCATTGGTTCATGTGGATTGTTTTCAATTAGTGACCAATCACAGCCACCTGTGCCGGGGCTGTGAGCAGTCACAGGATTTTTGTTATGCATTCTATTCTATTCTTGTCTTTGTAGCCTTCTGATCTTCTTCTTCTTCTTCTTCTTCTTCTTCTTCTTCTTCTTCTTCTTCTTCTTCTTCTTCTTCTTCTTCTTCTTCTTCTTCTTCTTCTTCTTCTTCTTCTCTCTATTCTTTTAGTATAGTTTTAATGTAGTATTTTAATATAATATATAACATAATAAATCAGCCTTCTGAGCAAAATGGAGTCAAGCCTCGTGTCCTCACACATGGGGTCTTTACCACAAGAAAGAAGCATTTAGACACCACTTTTAGGCATGTGATTCTTGGGGTGTCCTGCAGAGGGCCAGGAGTTGGACTCAATGGGCCCATTCCAACTCGGCACAGTCTATAATTCTATGATTCTATGAATGATGCACAGAAGTTCTGAGCCAGTCTCCACAGGGTTTTTTTGTTACTCATTCGTGGTCAGGCTGATTCAGTCTCCAAAACAGTCAGCTGTTGGGATCCCCTTGCCATGCCAGAAATACAAGTGGGTTCTTCCCTTGTATGACTTAATGGCATTAGGATACACTGTGCACCTCTATCTCCTAGAGACTTATACTTATGTGGGCCCAATGTGCTGTGTCTGCTCCACACAGTACAACAAAACTGGTTTTCCCTCTCTTCCACCTGGCTGGAAGTAGACCTCCACACCAGTTCTTCTCATAGGAATCTCCAGTTATTTATTGCAAAAATGAGTTAGAACTAAAATCACTCTCTACAACACATTTCTGCTAGAAATCCAAAGCAGATAATAGTCTTCCACATTTTTTTCCTAAATAATTTGATACATTTGTCATGAAATCTAATGTGAGAACTCCATAAGTTTTGCTGGGACTAAAATCATAGTTTTATATGGCTGTATGATAAAGGATAGACAGCCAAACTGGAAGAATCACAAATATTACATAGATTTATAAATAGAACATATTTTCTTTGTTGATATGTTGGCTGCCTGTAAAAGTTCAGAAATTTGCTTACTTAGGAATTCTGTCTAAGTACAGTTATTGAAGGGAAAGAACTAGATTAGTCCATGCAAGCCTCTTAACACATATATTTCCTCCTGCCATTTCAATATTATTGCATACTAAAAGATAACATGGATGTAAGATTAAAGCAGTAGTGTTAGAATGCTAAATTTTAAAACAAGTACATAAATTCATGGTCAGTCCAGTTGGGGAAAGGAATGTTTTCTAGAAGAAATTATGTGTTCTATCTCACCAAACCTCATAAAAATCTGATCCAGACTCTAATTCTCTTCTTGATCACAACAGTGTGATGAATTAGGCCAATTGAGCTACATAGAAAGGATCTAACCACACAGATTTAATTGTGGGATCAGGTCTTGTAGCAGGGATCATAAACAGACACAGCTCATAGTACTTGTGTTAGTTGTCTCCTCAACCAAAATGTCTGCATACAGGCACTGTATTTCAAGGAAGAAAACAATAAATCTGGGGCCAAAAATAAAAATTTATGAGGAATTACTGAGTATGTTAGGTGACAGATTAGAGATGAAGGGCCACTCTGCTTGCCTTCAGATGTCATCCTGCTAACTTTTCAGGCAGAAGTGTTAATTTCTTCCTACTCCACTATGTAAAATCAATTTAATTTTGCTTTTTTAGAGATCCATACAATTCTATTACATCATGCTGTCATGATTACATCATATCACATCTTCCCACAGTCATAGCTTAGTCATAGGACATTCAAGTAAGAGCTGGAATCAATGATCCTTGTGTGTCCCTTTCAACTCAGAATATTCAGTGAACTACTCTCCACTGCGTTTTTACAAAGCTATCCTGCGGTCTTTCATTTGCAAACTGTATAAAGACATCATAAGCCTATGGATAGAGCATAAAAACAGTAGGAATTCAGACAATATATTTCTTATAAATGGCAAGTAAATTAATTTTTTAAGGCTCAAATTAAATAAAAGAATCACTGTAAGTGTTCCTTATATTTGAGAAAAGAGTATGAGAAGTAAGAGTTAATGAAAAAGAGCAAACACAAGTGATGAGATTTTCCTTTCCACCCTTTCAACATCAATGAATATTTTATTGAATTCTGGAAGGCATAAGGGAACATTTTTTTCATTGCAAGGAAGGGAATTTTCAATGGGATTTTATATATTTATTCAACAAGTAGCATTTATTACAACTACTTTATTTTCTACTAAAATTCATTGAAGGATAGAAAATCAGGTCTTTTTTACATTATAAAATGAAGGTGACTATTCAGAGACATTCTGTTCAGTGTCTCACTGTTGAAGTACCTGCTCTTTAAAAGTATAATCATCTTCTGCTAGCATCAGTTCCAGTGGAATCAAAAGAAGGCACTGGGTAACTCTAGCTGATGATTAGATAAAGAGTTGTGTAGATTCTTCAAAACTGCACAGCTCATGAAGGCACAGCAAAGTCCAGGCCCTCATATTATGATCTTCTAAACTCTTATGCTATGATTTTAAAGCATTAAAAAAAATTAAAAATCATGCTAAGAGCAAACTCTTTTTTATTTTTAATGATTTAAAGCTTGTACTTTCAATTGTGCTGTTTATTTCCTTGAAACAACTGTTTGTTCTTACACTGAATTCAGCAAGGCTCATGAGTCACTAAGTTTGAAATTGATTTGGCTTTCTGGAGCAAGCCCCCTATGTATTTCTTCATTTGCTGAAAGGACACAGGCTCACAAGGTTTTCAGTGCTTCTGGTAGCCCAGGGGAGAGCTCTTTAATTTGTGAGTGTACAAAAAACCCAGTAATTCCCTTGTAAGAAACTTCTCCCCTACAGATGCTATGCTTTATTCTTTTATCTGGGTTTTGCCAGTAAGCAGCTGAGTACCTTTAATTCCCTATTGAAATCCGTGGGGGCTGGTAGAAATTCTTTACCACCAGCTCATTTCAAAAGGAATTTATGTAGCATGGATCTTCAGAAGGCTGACCCCCTTCTTGAACTGGTCAGCTATGATCTGGAACAGAAAGTCCTCGCCAGGGGAAAAATGTCACAGCTGACCCTGCTCTGAGAATATTGAACTGTAAAGCCTCCTGGGATCCCTTCCATATCGAATTTTCCTGTGGTCCTAAAACTCCTCTTGGTTTTAGACAGTGTTCACCAGCTGCTGGATAGAATTCGCTCTATATCTAAAATACTGGGATGGGTGGAACAAAAAGTGTTTAATAGCCTTAGCTAAATATTAGAACCCTAAGTCATATTATTCTTTTGGTTTTTGGTTTAAATTTGTCCTCAGAGTAATTTTTATCTCAGGAGAGAAAAGAAGAAAGAGCACACTAATGACCTTTATGTTTTGAAAGAGGTGAGTAAAAATTTATTAAACTGCAGTCAGGTAAAGCTCTTTGCACAGGCAGACAGGGAAATATTTGCAGAGACTTCAAGGTGGGCTTTGGGCAGGAAATGGTTTGGATTCATAAAAGTGGAAAAGTCTAGTTAAATGTTTACCTTGTATGTAGCTTGAAGTGGTCAAGTAAAAACAGAAGGTCATATATGACATTTGCAGATATCTCCAGATAATACTAAATATAGGCAGGAGTTTGTCTTTGGGGAAAGGGGCGTCTACACTGACATAATGTTAATTTTAGAATTTGCTTCAGTCTCCCACAAGATACCTAATACAAAGGCTTTACGTTAAGAGAAAATAATTATGAGGTTCAGGTATGCAAACATTTTAATCTATACTTTGTAATACCATGACAGTTAATGCGAATTTCTGAAATTACCAGGAAATATATTAACTCTCCAACTTGTGCATGACACTAAAATGAGCAAGAAACAGTTTTGCTGCAGTAGTAATACTAGACTAGTGGAATACTAGGGTTTCTTTCTTATATTTTTTTCTTTTTTTCCCATTTGAGCACTATGAATATTGAAAAAGTAGTCTGATAATATGAGTTTCTCAAGGAAATGCATGTGCATTCAATCAATAACTATGATAATTGTAAATTATATAATATGGCTAACTTCACAATCTTTAATGTATTTATCCACAAAGAACATCCTGTTAAGGAAAAAGGTATAGTTATGTCCTCTCACATAAGCTGAAAACTTCATTTTGAATGGTATATGGTAAAATTTTAAAGTGGCTTTGTGGAATCAAAATTAAACAAAATCCACTAAAATATTTTAGGCCACTAAATACTTTTATAAAATTTGCCAAACACTGAATACCTATGGCAATGCGTAGGTAATGTTAACCTGTTGAAGTCAAGCTTTTGACTTAGTATTACAACCTAAGCTTCTAATTCCTACTCGAATGACATTCCAGCACAGGAACTGCTCTGACTGCTCAAAATTTAGAACTAATTAAATGTCTCCCTAAAGTCCCAGACAGGCTGAGTAGGCACGAGCTGCCTATTGCTGACTGGACAATGATGGAAGCCATGTCATGTGCCATGACAGCCACCTCAGAGTGCCTGTCATGGCACAAGGAGCTGCATATTGGCAGCTAAGCCATGCCCACTGACTGGAAAGGGAGCAAGAGCATCTGACACTCAGAATTCTGACTCTAGCCCCAAAATTTTAGTCCCACCTTAACTGTAAACCAGATTCCAACTCATATTCTTAGATGCATGGAGTGATATGAGGTTAGATTGAGACGCCTAAAAGAAGACTTGTTGCCATTTTAGGCACCATGAGCTTTCTTATATAGCTTCTACTTCCACTGATGATCCAATTCAAACGGTACCAGGGCATCTAAAATGACAACAAATCCCTAGGTTCATTGAATTCCATCTGTCATCCAAGTTCTGTACCTAGTAAACTTTCAATTTTTCAAAAACAGGAGGGTTAGATCCAGGATGTTTGATGGCTTTGTGAGAGGAATGAGGGTAGAGAAGGGAAAGGGATGAAAGGAAGGAATTTAAATTTTCCACTTTGACCTTCACAATGACTGTTGACTACTGGATAGATCTAATGGAGTCAACAGAGTACAATACTGAAGCTATCAGTGGTAAAGGTCTGCTGCTCAGCAAGATTGTCTATCCATGTTTTAGAAAAGATAATAATTTTTCACTTATATACTGATTATTATTGATGATAATAAAGCAATGCTGATAACAATCAAAAGGGAGAGGAATAAAATGAATCTTTTCTAGCAGAAAAATTTTTAACAAATTATACTTTCAGATCAGTCTTTTTTTCCTCTTCCTGATATTCCTTTGTGGATGTGATGTATCTGCAGCAGTTCATAAATTGTCAGTAAATCTAATTATGCTATATTTACAATGTCTAATTTACCTTTACTTTCAGCTAATTGGCCTATTAGCTTGATTTGGGGAATAATCAGTTTGAAGTGCTGAGCACACAAATGGAATGGAAGGACAAAAGAACTGAGTAAATCATATCATACGGATTTATTCCTCACCATTTTTTAAAGAAATGTGATGGCACCCTCCCCCCAATTCCCCTTTCCTTTCAGTGCCTCCATGATAAAAAACTGTTATAGATGAAGTTAAATCTGGAAAGTATGCCAAGCCCATGTCATATTTTCATCCTTGGAACAGTCTGAAGTAATACAGACTTTGTCTACTATTTTTATACTACACACCAAACACATAGAATATCTGAAAGCATCTGAATCTTTAGTCACTACAATCACTACAAGACCATTAAGAGAAAGGGATTATCCAATTTACTTGATTGCACGCTATACATACTCAGAGTTCTTGCAAAGGGAAGGATATTGGTGCTATTAAGCAAGTCCTTATTAAGACCATCAGCAAGAACTCAATATCCTACCTTTTGAAAAATTTTAGCCAGCTAAAAATCCAGAACAACTGAATATTTTTCCTCTCTCTGAGAAGTAGTTTTCCCCTCCCACACTCCTTGAAGAATGAGGAAAATATTATTGCACTTTGCTGAAAACCTCCCACTGTCTGAAAAAAGTTTAATCAATGAATAGTTTTATGATTTATTATACTGGCTAGTTATTGCATAGATCATTATTATAATTAATAATTTATTAAATAAGTAATTTCACCACTGACTTTGCAGTTTTTGCACAATCTAGCTTCTAGGTAATAACCTCATAGAACTGAAATTCTGTGTTAAAGAGAAATATTTTAAGAGATCCTAACATTAATGCTCTGGACATTTCAAGCAAGTTTCTGGTGCTATTTTAAGATGATGACTGTTTTCAGTAAATAGATCAAATAATTCCCTTTTCCTCTCTGAAAAGGAATTCATGCCATCCAAGTGTTTGTGCAATTTGGACCAGAAACGCTGCCAAGCAGTGGAAGCAGCCTGTCTTCCCCTAATCATATATATGTCATCATTAGTGGCTGCATAGATAAACTGCTCTGTTCGGGCAGCTTCAGAGTTCCTACAACCTGGCTGGCTAAAGGTAAGTAGTCTGTGTTATGTTAGAAGTCCATAGTATTTTAGAGACAGTGTTTGGACAGAAAAGTGGCAGAAGGATATAGTTGCTGTCCTGTCTCAACCATATCAGTAATATGAGATAATTATATGATGAGCTGTGTTTCATCAATTGTGTTATCTGCTACAGTAAATGTGATTTTAAAAATTGCCCTCAGATTATCACTTTGCTGCAGGTTTTCTGCTGTTCTCTTAACTGCTGGTTTTTTTGGTTTTGTTTTTGTTTGAGGTTATTCTGTTTGTTTGTTTGGTTTTTTGTGTTTTGTTTTGTTTTGTTTTGTTTTTAAATTTAGGAATGGTTTGAAAATTTCATTCTAATAACAAATACTTGAACTTCAAAAGCCTGCCTCCCTAATGGCTTGAATGAATATTTTCTAAGTGGTAGTCTTTCTAATCCTTTCAGTTGGAATTGGATTGAATCATATGTTAGGGTATATGTTTTATTGCCCTCATGTTAACCTGTTAATATTCTTTTAAGAATTTTATATTTTTAGTATTAACTTGTCTGAATTCATCAGTAAACAATAATTTTTGTACATGTCATTCCATGTAGACTAAGGGGCAGTGTTCTCCTCAACTTGTTCTTGAAGAGCAACTACTGCTCTCCTGTGAAGGACCTTTTCACTTGCCAGAAGTAATGACATGTTTCATAAAAAAATTTTTTTCATTCCATTAAAGATGAAAAAGAAAACTGTTTCCTTTATCAGCCTTTTCATACCAAATGTGATTACTATCACCTTTTTTATTTGTACAGATAATCAAGAAATAACTAGGTATTCTTTGTGTCTAATCAAAATTCCTATATTTTTGTTACAGATGATCACAATATTGCTGTTCTCTAGGTGTATAGGTATTATATATTTATATTATATATGCATATAATAACATATTATTAGTGTTTATATTTTATAGGACTTTTCTGCTAGGTGCGGAAGATTTGTGTCCTAAGTGTTGTTCAGAATTATGTAGAATAAAAAGGCACTCCTCAGTCCCACATGACACAGAGTATTTGAAAAGCTGCTCAGCAAGACTGCTGGTGATCTTAGTGCAACTAATTCTTGACTGATGAGTATTTGGGGTAGGCTAGGGTAGATTATCCTTAAAATTATATTTTCTTAATGTTTTCTAAATAAAATCCTGAAGTAGTAGCAAAAAATAGTGGAATTAGCAGTCAGAAAAGTGTTTACAAAAAGTCAAAAACTGGAATAGTCAAAAATAAGTTGAAAATTCACAGATGAAATGGGTTTATCAAACTCTTCTGCTTCACCATCTCCATATTAATTAAAATATCAATAATGCATTTTTAAAGAAAAAGAAGAATCCTCAAAAATTAGATAAATGAAATGGAAACTCTTTATGACCTAACTAAATTAGTCTCATGCAGGATATGTAAAAACATTTCAGGTTTCCTGTCACCAGCATAGCTTCACATTCATGCATAGGTTTTTTTTGGATTTTTTTTTTTTTAATCTACAGTAAGAACTATACAATTCTGCTGCAAAGCTCCTGACAGAAAAGGCATTCTGCATTCTTCACTCATTTGTCAGCAGTCCAACACATCTGAAGTATGGCCAACATCCAAAGAGACAAGAAAAATGGATTAAAGAGTCTGGGTTTTATGAAACTATACTGTGTCATCAGTACATCATCACTGCAATAAATACTGGACAGAACGATCTTGCAATTATTACAGCCATATTTTTGGGGAACATATACAGATGTTACAGCTTGAAACCTGCTACCACAGCTTTGACTCATGGATATTATTACTGCTTTCCTTTCCTACTCTGTGTGAGACAAATGCACAGAAATTCAGCCATTCAATGCCTCAAACTATGAAGTAAGGTTTTCCTGTATTAAAAGATGTGTCAATTTAACTTATATTACTTGAAAAATAGCTTTAGTATGCATATGAAGAGCCTGTATGAATACCTGTGTTTAAATTTCAGACTTGTTTGCATCAACTAACTCTAAATAAACAATGAAGCTAATGGACCTTCATATCTGTCATGTTGTGGCTAGATTAAGAATATACACAAGAGCACTATCTTTTTTGAAGTCATGACATAAACTTTCTGTAGATTGTCTCAATTCTGACTAGAGATGAGGAATTAAGTTATACTTTAACAGCTTTTCTATATGTGTGGCACATTTTCCCACTTATTGCATACACAACATTAATTGCCTATAGTGATGAACTACCAGATTTTGTTTAACAGTGTTAAATGAAATTATCATTTTTTCACTAGATTAAAAATAAATGATCAGGCTGATAAGACAGAATGGAAACATGATGTTTCACTCCTTCCAGAAACCAAAATGCACCCAGCATGTACAGAGAGTAAAGAAAGAGATGGGACATGCATTGAAGGTCACAAAGCAAATTTTTCACTTCCTTGCACATGACCAACCCAACAACAACCAAAAAATGACATATTCTTTTCATGTGGTTCCAGGGTTGTGTTCATTGTGCTGAGTACTCAGACCAGAGTCTCTTTGCTCTGAAGCTGTCCTGTTCTACATTTGTTCTTTTCCCTACATCAAATGCTAAAGCTGGTCTCCTGTCCAGAGAGACCTGTCATCTTTCTATGGGTTCCTCTGTGAAGGCTGCATTGACAGAAAGATTATTCAGAGTCTGCCCATTTCAAAGAAGGAGAGATATGCATATTTTCCACTTCTTCAGAAGAATTTGGGGAAAATTCAATGAGAGTTGTTTGTTTGTGTTCCAGAGATATTGCTTCTAAGAAGATAATGATCCAATTTATTTTAGGTATTTATCCAGAAGATTGAGAGTTTGAGAAATCCACCTTTGAATTGAAAACTCAAGTCACTCATTAGCTAATTTGCTGTAAGCCAATTGGTTGTAGTCAAAATAAGTTTTCCATTACTTTGTCATCCAATACCATTTCCAGAGCTACTTGCTAATCTAATTGACAGCAATATAATGACTACAATAATCACCATATTTCAACAGTTCAATTTTTAGCTCATGGTTCCCTTTCCTTTTTCCCCCTGGGCTTATCTATTTTTTTGACATGTGAAGATCTGCAGTCTTCAATTTTACTTTAAGAGACATTCTTCAATATTCATCAAAGTAAAACAATATGTCATATCTTTCAATATGACAACATCATTCCTTTTTCTGTCTACTGAAAATAAACTCTTTAATGATTCAGTTCTTACTGGCTCATGATATGCAGTCAGTCACTTCAGCAGAGCTATGATCTTTTCACCAAGCTTTAAGTAGCTTGGCACTGACACCCTTTAGTACATACACTTTAAGACTCCAGAAAATAATCAGGTGTAAACCTCACAGCTAGAATTGTTAGCTGTCTAAAATGTAGCAGGAAAGTTAAAAACTTATTTGGCATAAATTTTAAGGGAGTTCAACATCCTTAAGTGTCAGGCTATATGTTGGCTTTTTTTGTTATTTAGTAGGTCATCAGGTAAAACCATGAAAATAAAAATGAAGGCAACATTGAAAGAAGCAGTAACAAGATCTAGATTGTGCCTATTATAGAACAGGTAGCTCTTTTGTTTTCATTCCAGCCAAGAAGCCTGATAAAGAAAGAAAATATTGCTGGGTATTTTGTAACCGTAATCAACAGGCTCAGTTAATAAGCTACAAGTGTAAAGGCAAAATTCCTGTTTAAAATCAAATCTCTTCTCCTGAATTTCTGTGAGTTTTTGGGGCAAAGTCTCCTAAGCCTAGTGCAGTAGCATTATATTTTTAGCTTAGCTTTCTTTTTTTAATGTAAAACATTGGACTACAAGAAAAATAAAAGATCACTGCAATTTTTCAGACAAGAATGTCAGTTGTGTTCATTGCTTCCATCTTCCACACTATCTGGTACTGAAAATGAGTCTGTCATATGAGGTTTCATTTCAGATAATAAGGGAAGTTAAAAATTAACTGGTGCTCCTGCATTCACAGAATCCAACCTTTGTCAAGCAGCAGTTTCCTGTATATTAATAGATTTGAAATTATTCAGGAAATTGGTTGAAAATGACAGAGTCACTGAACATTATTTTAATGTCAAATGACTTGAACAATTCTGTTGGAGTCATTCAGAACACAGAGGTCGATGCTGCACTGCAGCATGGCAGCTGGTGTGCCTTGGGAGTTGCAGACAGTCAACTCCAGTTTGAAACAACTTGTAACTGGCAAAGATAAAATGGACCACAGGAAGAAAATCTTCTTCAAAAAAACTGTAATAACATTGTGCTAGCATATCCTACATGGTCTTTCAAATTCAGTGTGGCAGGGCAGTGATCTGACTGCTGGGTTTAAGTCTATACTTAAATGTGCTAGTGAAAAGTGATTCTTCTTTTTCATAGACAGGCTTCCTATTTGAGTAATCAGGAGTGTTCATATCCTACAAGAGAGCAAAAAAAAAAAAGAAAGAGAAAAGAGAAAAAGAGAAATAAAAGATGATTAGCTATCAACATAAATATTGAGTGAAACTAATAATATAAAAACTTCTTGGGACAATGCCTACTCCCACAGCTTAAATTTCAAATTTACTTGTAGTAGCTGAGGCACAAATTTGTCAGCTTCATTATTAGTTTTAATTCTGGCATATGAATTGACCAGTAATTAACTCTGAAGAAGTAGGAAATGTAACATCCTCATTTACAACATGTGGATTTCATCTTCTGAAAAACTTTAATCCATTCTGATGGTTTTCCAACGAAAAACAACATAAATAGGAACTCAAATAATTAATTCATAGATGGACCTAAGATTGTATAAGTAGTATCACTCATATTTCAAATCACTCTTCCTAAACTAGAAGAGAACTAAGAGGCTTGTGTGAAATAAGAACCATATGCTTCTTGAGTTATATTTCATGAGGTTAAAATTATTGTACTTTCATTCTGACACCAATATATGTCTCTTTCATGTTGTTTTACTTTGCATAGATGATATCAGGGAAATCTTTTCTTTATACAGATTATGTTTTCTGATATAGCTGGCCATATAATTTAGCATGTGTGCAGAGCTCAGCCTGTATCATTTAAATGTCATGGCTAAATTGTTAACATCTTGAAATTTTTTATCACCTCAACAGATCACTTTCAATAATACAGTTGCTGCTGGATGATCCTTACAAAGACATTACGGTCAGACATTCAACATGAATGCGTCTAATCCCATAGGTTTCTGAGAAAAGTAGTAATTTACTTGTGGAACTGGGCAGGCTTCCTAATACTGAGAGAGAGAGATCCTAAATCCTGGAAATGCAGAGAAAATGACATGATTTTTGTCCAGACTCATTGCTTTGTTCAACAGTGGAAAAATTTTGTTACTCTAATGTCATTTATTAGCCTTAAGTTTGCCTCCAAAACAGGAAGTGAGGATGCAGTTCCCCCTTTATGAAACATTAAAGCATTATTTAGCTTTGTCTAAAACTCTGCCTGGTTTTGGAGACTCATTTTCCATGGTCTGTAATTAAATAAAAAGTTTTTGTGGCAATGTATTCTAGCTACACCATGGTACATTTACATACCATTGTTTTACAATATTATTTATAACGTACTCTGGCAATCACTTTGAATTCTTCGTTTTCCTCTGCTCTCCTCCCAGTAGTTTTGCATGTTTAAAAATAAGCAGTGAGTCTACATCTCAAGACAGCTGCTGGACTTAGGAACACCAGGGCTACTGCAATGGTCACATCTTTTTTATTCCAAGCAGATACTATATGCAGAGTGAAAGGAAAGCAGAGTAGATTACTGGAAGACACAAAAAATACCTATTATATCCAGCACCTCTACCATTATAAAAAAGAATACCCTCACTTAGATTTGCAGTTGGCAACAATTGCTCTCTTGAACAATTTCTTTGTAGCATGATCTTAGATGTTCAAGTAGTTTGATTTTAAAGCAACTGTTTAAAGTATCACTTATTTGGGCTTTTTTAATACTACTTGCAGCCCACAGACCTGGGGGATCCCAACAGGACCGAAGCAAGATTCCTAAAAGCCAAAGGGGTCCTGGGCAGGGGGGATCTGTACCAGTGACTCAGCATAGGATACCTCAGTTAAGCTTTCTGTGTTCAAGTTTACCTAGGTGGAAGACTGAGCAGAACACGAAAAAGGAAGAGGACTTCCACTAACTTTTGTGTTGGAACTGGGCATTCAGCTTGCATATTATAAATACTTGATATTTTTTAAAAAAACTGTTTTGATTCAGAGCAGAACTAAATACAATCTATATTACTTGTTTCATTTGTGAATGAAATTTATTTTAAATTTGCCATAACTTCTTCTTCCATCTCCCCCCATCACCTTTATTTCAGTCAGAAGAATTTGGAAGAAAACTGCCTATACATGGCAATCACAGCAAAAATACTGCTGCTTCAATATCTGGGAAGATGAGATGTTCCTTTAAGTCACTGAAGCATTCACAAGGCAGAATTTACATGACAAACAGGATCTGATCTTTCAAAGTCAAGATAAAAATATACATTATATAAAAACAGTATCTTAAAATAGGTCTTGTATAAAAGACTGCAATTACTGGCCTAGGACAATATACTTGAAGATGCAATGTAGGATAGGCTAAGACTCTTTTTAAAATTTTATATGGGCGATTCATGCTCAGAATTCACATGTTCATGCCACATTTCATATATGCAAAGTGTCCTTTGCATCAATGGAAAGCATCAATCAAAACAGTCAGCTATAAAACCCCCGAGAGATACAGTGGTTCATCTGCATGTACTATATTATTTTATCATAATCCATTCTGAAAATAATATCCATTGAGAAAGATATTATTTCTGTACAATTTCTATTTAGCATTTATGCTCTAACATTGCCTAGAAGGCATAATCCAGATTAGAGACTGATGTAAAACACTGATAACTGTGTTTA
The DNA here is from genome assembly GCF_036417665.1 of Passer domesticus. Taxonomy (NCBI): domain Eukaryota; kingdom Metazoa; phylum Chordata; class Aves; order Passeriformes; family Passeridae; genus Passer; species Passer domesticus. The sequence continues at coordinate 58,987,607 of NC_087476.1, forward strand.
AGAAAAAAAAAAAAAAAAGGAAGTGGAAAATCCCCAGCACTACATGTCTAGTAAGGTGTACTTACCCCGTTTGTAGAGAAACAAATCCTAGTACCATAGGTACTCCAGAAGAATTTTGAACAGAGCTCATTCACTAGGAGATTGAGGATCTGAGACCTACAGCTTTTCCTTCCATAGGAGAGCTTCCCCTCTTTCTCAGTTATAACATTTACTCATATTTCTAGTATTTTTCCTGTTACATTTAATTTTTTTTCCACTGAGGTCTTGCACTAACATTAAGAAGTCAAATTAAGTAGATTTAACATACAAAAATTCTATAACATAAATCTATCCTCAAACTTTCTTTCATTCAAGGTTTTCTTTCATTTTAAATTCCCCTGACAACTGATAGGGAATGCAAAGGGACCCCGGATACTGCAGAAAAAAGAATTTTACAGAAACATTAAAACTGCCACAGTTGCAGTTCAGAGTATGTGATTTCTGCTTACTTTGTTACAGATAAAGTTAAAGGTTTTATATGAAAGAAAATCTATGCTCTCAGCACATCAATAACACTGTAACCTTACACAGCTGAAGGCCATGGAATAATGTGGCTGTTCTCAGCTTGCTGTTCAAACATTTTTTTAAACATCTGCTTCTCTGTGCTGGAGTTAAAAATTATTATAAGCTTACAGCAAACAGGTATAGCATGTTAGGTATAATCAGCCAAGTTCAACACAGCTTGAGTTCAACAGACCTTAGAGACAGCGACAAGAAATATAAAAAAACCCAACTTTTTTGTTTTGGAAGGAGCTGGCTACATTATTTACATCTTCAAATGCTTTCAGATATCCTTACTGAGTGGTGCCACAGATAACAGCTGACAGAGACAAAGGCTTGAATAACAAGTGACAACCTGGATTACATATTTGCTCAATCCTTTTTTCTTCATCAAAACTTATATTTTCTACAATAAAATTTGCAACACTGGACAACAAAACTCCTACAACTGCCACTATCTCTGCAACCAAAATCTCATTTTTGTCCTTTTACATATATGAAATATGAATGATTATCTTTTTGAGGCAAAAAAAAAAAAGTGGGGAAAAATCAAAATCATAAACTCTAGGGAATGTACTCAGTGTCTCTTTCCACAAGTTAGGTGAAATTGTTTTCCATGCTGAAACAAAGTGACTCTTTGAAGCCACCTATCAGGTCCTCCAGGAGGTACAGGTTGTGTCTGTGTGTCACTAAATAAAATAGTCAGAGGAAGAATTTAAGCATCATACTTCTGTTTGTCCCTACATCTGGCTTCTTCATATTATTTCTGCAGAGTGCTTGTGGGTGTACTTGTGTGTCAAAGGATTCAAAGACTATGAATATGTATGGTAAAGGAAGGGCTGAACAAACATTAAAACCCATACTCTTGGTCTGAAAATATTGTGTAAACTTTTCACAGAGTCCCAAATGCTCAACCCAGGAAAACCACACGGCTTGAGTTTGTCCAAAAGAGTGTTACAAACTTGACCTTGTGGGCAAGGTACATGACACCTACATACATGAGACCTCCCAATGATATATGCAGTACTGTGTGCTGGCAGATCAAAATCACTGGTTAACCGTTTGTGGGATTGCAAAGAACAACTGAAAAATCAAAAACATTTGTAAAGAAAGATAATGCATTTCAAAAAACATACTTCTGTATACTTGTTGACTTTAATAGTTGTATCAGATTGACATCAGTATAAGTATGAAAGGATATAATGATTCTGAATCAGAATTTTAGCTACTGGTAAGAACCCTGAAATCCAAGGCATACTTTCACCAGTGATTACATTGATATATTAACTTAAAACAAATTTTATCATTGCCAGGATATTTGAAGAATATTAAACATTAAAACATTTCCCATATATGAATAAATTGTAATGTCAAGCTGTGTGACAAAAAGAACACCTGGACATAAAAAAAAATGTTTGAAGTGCATTGTATTTTAATGTTTCAAACATTTCCTACCAGTATTACTTTCTTGTGATGTATGTCTGCAATGTAACTTTCCTACATGAGAATGAGAATCCAAAAGAATTTCGTGGTTCCATTTCTTGTTCACTTTCTACTCCAGTCCCAAACATTGTCTGAATACTTTACAGGTTGGAGAAAAAGCAGAAAACATCTCAACTTCTAGACTCATATCTTGTCTTTCCTCGATTGTAATAGTAAATATTTTGAGCTTTGGGTATTGAAATGAGCATCAAATTGAGACAAAATTCAGAGACAGTCTGGCAGTAGTCCTTGTGGAAGCAAATTTCATCATGGATCATGTGTCTGGCTGCTCTGGCTGCTGCAGATGTGTGTCTTGGGATATCCCCAAAGTAGGATCCCGGCTGTTGCTGGCATGTTGCAGATGGGATACTCAGTGGTAGTGCCTCAGTTTAGGAATTCCCAAAGGGCACTCACCAGACCCGTGTTTTAAAGTGCTTTGTTGTAGACAAGAGAAGAAGTCTTTGTGAGTTAGAAGACAAAGTGATTGCCTTGACAGGTTGTAGATAACAAGAACAAAAGACTTCTCACCCCTGTTCCCCCAGAACCTTAGAGAGCAAAATTCAAGACTTTACCTTAGATTGAAACAGGGAAGATGAAAAGCTTTTCACATGACTGCCCAAGCTGAGATCTCTTTTCCAGTATGTGCAGTCACAGAGGGAATGTGTGGGCCCCTTTATTTATTCTTTTGTAGAGAGCTTTTCATGATACAATCCCATCTTTGAAGAAGGTGATAAGAAAATGTATAGATATAATAAAACCAATTAAAAAGAAAAATGCATATATTGTTTTAATATATATTATTGTTCTCGACTCAGCAACTTTTGATGCAGAAAGATTTATCAGTTTTAAAGAAAAGGATTGAGTGGAAAGGATCACAAATTGATTTTAAATGGTTGCAAGAACAAAAGCTACTGGGTGGCTGTCTTTTCTTTTTTTTAAGCATACTGTGAATCAGGCAAGATCTAAAAATAAGAAAGATCTAGCTAAATGCAAAACACATACTGTGTTCATGAGACGGATCTCAAAATGAAATACAATAAAATTATCAGCCAGTAATGAAATAAAGAAAAGAAATATAGATCTGTGCCTGCTGTTCAGAATGTGAGAAATTGAATCATGACTTGGCTAAGTGAAAAAATATATTGAATTCCTCCAGAGGACATTGTGTATAAACAGTTAAAGGAATGACATGTGCAGTGTTCTATCATACATTTTTCCAGATAAAAGTAGCATAGAATATATTTACTGTGATGCTGTAATAGTGAGTGCAATTCATCAACTAGCTCAGTTTTTCTGAAGTTGGATATGACTAGAATATCCTCTTGGCTGGCAAGTGAAAGGTTAGTAAATTAAAAGCCTTCAAGTGGTTCAAAATTCACTTGAACTATCTTATTAACACTGAGAGTTCATCTTTGATATCAAAGGACCAAGTCTAGAACATATTCATGATAATAACACACTACTGTTAACACACTAGCAATTTTTGTTTAAAAAGCACCCTTTAGGAACCAAGGTTCACCTGGATTTTTGTTGAACTCTAGCATTTGTTTTCATCAAAGGCCCGATGAGGTGCCAAACATTCATAACTGAGAGCAAGAGAGGGTTTTGCTACCTGAGAAAATGTGGGACTGGAATTCTACTACTCTTTCTCTGAAGGATTGTATGGGGAAGTGTCACAGTGGCAGTTATTTGGGGAGTTTATGTCTCCTTTGCAGGCTTTATATCAAGAGCACAGCCAGATAGGTGCAACTTCAGGTAACGCTGCCTGATGAGAGCAGGAAAGGAACTGCATGCAGCCTGTTCTCTTTCCTGCACAATGCAAAAAAACCCTGTGGCAATGACAAATAAATTCAATAAACCAAATAACATTTGACTTCAGTCTTAAAACCAGTTTCTGCAAAGTAAAAATACTGGGGTTTTGTCCCTCTCTGTCTACAATGCATAAAGCAAAATGATTAAAACAGCAATGGGTTTCATACTCAGCCTGCACCCCACTATTTCCGGCCAGTATCTCTAAGCTTTGTCCACCCAGTTCCTTTCCTCCCTGCCCTTGTGAGTCTGGCTGTAACATGCTGCAGCCTTTCCCTTGCTCCCAGTGTCTGCCAGTGTGTTTTAAACCTACTCACTCTCACTTCTGCCAACCTCAGCATCTGTAAGATTTTAGAATTTGTTTTGTTTCTAAATTCAGGAATGATGAGGCTGCAGGCCACTAGCTTGTTTGGACACAGGTTATTTTGCTTCTGCCTCCTCTATTCTCCAGTGCCACTTGAGGATAAATAGCATCTCTTCTTTGTTCTTTGAAGGACCTGATATTTGCAGTGGTTTTGTTTCCTGTTGTTTTTCCCTAAGAGCTTCCTCTGATTTAGCTCCATGCATTCAGGCTGGATAATAGCAAGGCAGATTGAAGTCTGCATATTTGTAGTAAATAAAGCAGATATCATCTTTATTCTGCATAATATAGAACAAAGCAAAAAACTAATAAATGCCTAATTGCTCCTTGTATTTCTAACCTTTGACATGGCTTACTCAGATTTTGAACCAAACAGGAGGAAAAACAGTAAGTGGAGTTTCATTTTGAAAAAAAGCCTTCATTTAGTTTGTATAGATATTTGTTTTTCTGATGTGTTCATGTTCCTTAAAAAGCACATTTTCTATATCAAATACTAAGCAAATAAAATAGAGACTGTTGACCCCACAATGTTCTGCAGATACAAAAAGGAAATGAAATCACACCTCCTCTGTTTTTTGTAATTCAATTCTTCCCCTGAGAAAGGACCTAGGTACTCAGCTATTAATGTTACACATAAATGAAAGAAGTTTTTCATTACCATCCACACCAGCACCCACAGAATTGTATATATTGTTTTCCTTTTAGAAATTTTGTTGGTATTTCTTTTAGTGATTAACTATCACATTTTCACAACAATCCACAGGGGGAAATGAAGGAATCTGAGGAGGAACTAGGAAATAGAAAAATAAAATAAAATAAAATAAAATAAAATAAAATAAAATAAAATAAAATAAAATAAAATAAATCATTTTCTAGTTGCTCCTGACTAGCAAAGAGGAGATCATGGTTCTGATTACTCTAACTATTCTTCTGGGTAAGTAAACAATAGAATTATCAAAAAAAGATCTGATGAAAATGTGCTAAAATTTATCTGAGAAAGAGCATCCATGTCACAAAGAACATTGACATTAACTGTAACAGAAACAAGTCCAAAACTGGTAAAGACCTATTGTGTCTTTCTTCCAGGCTTCATCTGCAACTACCTTCAGGGCTAATCTAACACAACACAAGCATGAAATGGCAGGACTTTAAAGCAAAGACCAAATCTTAGAATACTGTCATGATTTTCTGTTGTAGGTGTCAAATCTTGCTGCTGGGAGACACTGTAGAAAATTACATGTATGCACAAACATCTACATACTACTTTTGTCTGTTAGAACATGAAACAAGATATGGAAGGATGAGTTTTCTTGGGTTGTAGAGTGTAATTAGATTAGATAGAAACAATGTAACAAATTGTAACTGCTAAATAATCATCAAGAAGGAGGATGGAGAAGGGGTGCATGCTGAGTGTGGTGAGATTATAAGGAATCAACCGCAACTAAAATTTTAGAAGTTGATTGAATTGGAGTAACAAGGCACCTCGTGAGATCTGATCACCCAGATGGACTGGACAGCCAACCCAGGAAAGTGCTAGTCAAGAGTTTTCCATGCTTCTATTTCTCATCTAGGTTCCAGACCTCATACTTTACTTAAAAATTTTCCTTGGCAGATGGACTCTGTCTGCTCTTTGTTCAGGTTAACAGTACTCCTAGCAGATAATAAAGAAGTCAGTTGCCACAGCAATGGGAAAAAAATGCTAGGCCAATGTTGATACCCCTTAGTGTACATTACTGCAACTTCAGAGATTTTGGAGTGTTCCTTTTAATTTCTTTGAGACGAAATATGGATTCAAAGACGGTATAAGTCAGATGAATATCTGACTTACATTCTTTCTACGGAAAACCATAAAGACTCCTGTCCCCTTATCAGGTCCTTTCTTTCTTATTATGGCAAGGCCCAGCTGGTAAGATTACAGAGAAGGTAGCAAGAAAGAGAAAACCTGCCATAAAATTTTTCGGGAAGACTTTATGAAATTCAGAACTAGTTGTGAAAGGAAGTAGTAAATTTTGGGTAGATAGACTTACACTTGGTCTTGTGATGCTTTCATGATTAGGTGAGTAGGGTCTTCTGTCCCACAGTGGACATTTGACCTTCCATCTTTTAGAAATAAAAATAAACAAAACCAAAAGGCAGCTTATATGGGAAGTCCTTCTTAAAGAAAAAAAAAATAGAGAAAAATAAAAAGAGAGAGAAGTAATTTTAAAGCTATTTTTTATTTGGAAAAACAAAACAAAGGACCGCAAGACTGACCCCTGGTTTTTGAAGGTGATTTGTTACTTATTACATTAATCTGCTCACTATATTAGTTTATTTGTCTTCTCTGATGAGCAGAGAGAACATGAACTCAGAAAAGATGCTGAAAAGTAATTGCTTGCAAATATATTGCCTGCATTGTGGAGCACAGATACAACAGCTGCTTCCCTCACCCTCGGTTTGTGCAGTCTCACAGCCAGCTGACTACAGGACATGAGGTAAATGTAGGATATAAACTGCAAATCCTTTTAGTGAAATACAGGGGACTACGATCTGCTGTGGAATATCAGCTGGTAAGGGAGATCAGCTGCTGATAAAGAATGATCACCCAAGATCTAACTACCATTGACCTCACTTAGTGGCTCAACAGCTACAAATATTAAGTATTAGTCAACCTACTACAGTTAAACTCCTTTAACAACAGTAGGAATTATATCTGAAAACAAAGCATCAGTTTCTTAGCTTTTTTGAAGCATGTTTTACTATCCATCCAATTTTATACTGGAGGAATTAAGTTTGAAAAAAGACCAGTATCTTCAAGTACATATCCTAAAACTCTGTTAAGATCCATCCAGTTGATAACTGGCAGGCACTGCCTAACTAATAGGCACTGTCCCCATTTTCTGCTCTCTACAGTTAGACAGAAAGGATCTGTTATGAGACAGAAGAGCTGGAAGACTGAGACCCAAGGCTAACAAGATCCATAGATGCATTGAACTTGCAATTTTATTTGTCATGATACTGTAAATTGGCACTTCCCAAGCACAGTTTTCTCACGGGACTTGGAGAGAACAGGGACAGTAGCAGCCCCTCTGAGCTCTGTGAGCAGCTGCCAGCTTGGGCAGGAGGACATGCAGCTCTGGCTGATCTCCTCACAGGTTTATTTTGATTAGCTCTCTAGGATTCCTCTTGAATCCTCTGGATGTGTTATTGTCTCCACTTACCAGTGTTTCCAGTTTAATATATTTTAATTTCCCATGACACTTTAAAGTCAGTTTTTGCTTTTTGCAAACAATTAATGATGTTTTGTTGCCAGGATAAACTGATACATTACAAGTGACTGTAACTGGATTTCCAGGTAAAGATGGATGCAAACATGACTTTAAACCTTTTAGGGACTCCATGGTATCATGAATGATTATTTTTTAAATAAAATAAATATATATAGATAATTCAGTGTCTGGGAAATGTGACTACAACAGTTGTTATTTTATTTGTAGAGGTCGTCTTAATAGACAACTAAAAGATTGTCTCCCAAATCTTGGTGAACTTCTCAGTATTCAGTTTTCATTTCTTAAATATACATGGATTTTGAGGAAGATTTTTTCCTGAAAGATTTAAAAAGATATTTCCACTATAAAAGCATGCTTGCCAGTTCAACTTATCTCTAGAGAAAATTTAAGATCTTCATGGTGAATTCTTCATGAATACAACAGAGCATTTTTGCATTAATTTCCCCTTACCCATTTTCCCTGATCTCTTACTGGCTTAACACTATCAAGTCTTAATCAAAAAATTAGTTTAAGTTTTCAAAGGTAAAATTGATAAAGGTATCAAGCTCAATCATACAGATTTAATTTATTTAATTACTTTTTACCTTATGTTAATATTTGTTGCATGCAGTAAATATAGAGTATTATTACTGCAATAGTTTTCAAATTCATCCTCTAATAGAGGATGCCAGGAAAGAGAGTAACAGCAGTTTGACACATGGGGAGGATTATAAGAACCATTTGGATTAAGACCAAGTTCGGAAAGGAATGATCTTTTCAAGGGTTTATTTTCATTTTCTTGGGATGCTGGTAGGTTGAAATTGACAAGTTGAGCACATATTGGCCAGAAAATCTTTGCCAACTGGTCTTTCTGCTGATCTTAAAATGTACACATAACCTTTCTACCATGTGTCAACAGCAACAAAGGCCACAGTTAATTAGTGAGACTTTACTCCCAAAGACTGAAGAATGCTGTCAGCTTTCTTGCACGATTCAATAAAAATCTCTTCTCACCTGCCAATATGGAGATGCTGTACCACAATTTTTTTTAGTAGTTGGGTGAACAAAGTCTGTACAGACACAAACAGTATAATTCATAAGAAAAGTTTAGACCTCAGGAGAACATCTGCTCCAGACCTGTGCACTGGAAAAGCATCATATCTCCACAGAGATTGTAACTAACACTTGTTTGGGGGAAGTATCTTTGGCAGAAGGCACTAATTCTGTCTGTATGGGCAGCAAATGGCCACACCTGCCTTGCTGTCCACAGCAGAACTTTCATTAAATCCTTACAATGGATGACCTGGAAAGACATTTTTTGTCTTGTGAGAGACTTGTTTCTTTTGGCCCACAGGGGTTTTAGGTTTCCAGTTCAATTTATTCAGCTTTGCCACCATGCAGTAAGTGGCTGTTTGAGGAATTGCGTGACAGGCCAGAGTACTGCAGGAAATGGGGCCAGCCATAAGCAAGGCCCTTGGGCAGAAACTCAGAGTTGGAAAAACTTCAAAAAAGTTTATTTTTTTGCAAGTGCATTAAAAAATTATTTTATCCACTTTCTTCTTCTGTCATTATCCCTCTGCTTTCCAACTCATTCTTCAAGTTTCACCTGATCAGCCATTTCTTTGCAGCCAGTTTCTAGGAATATAGTAATTATTTTGCATGATGGATGTAATGGTAGAACATTGAACAGTGTGAAGTGGGCGGTCAACAAGGTACTGCTTTGAAACATTGGAGACAAAAATGTCAAGAAAAGGTAAATACTCAGTAGATATATTTAGAAATTAAATTCATATTATTACCAACTGAAAGAAATAATAAAAATCAATATTATAGTCAATTTTTTTTGTCAAAGGTTTAAGCTTTCCTTACCAAATTGAAAATTTGCAGCATAAAAAAGTCACAGATTTCTAACTTCAAATATTTGTAGACTTTAAATTAGCAGTGTTTCAGCAGGCATGCCTCCCTAAATATTTCAGGAAACAACAGTAAAGAAAGAGAGAGAAAAAATGAAATAATTTTAATTTTTAAACATGAAAAAAAAATCTGTGATTCCAGTAAGTTCAAGAATGTGTTGTAAGGATAAAGGATACAGTCAGCACAAAATACAGGTGTGCTTGTGCAGCACGTGTTCTCCATGACTCCCCCTGGAGCACAGAGAATTGATGTTGTTAGGGAAGGGGCCTGTATCTGCATGAGGCTGCACTTGATCCAGCTGTTATACAAACTCTGCAACTGCCCACCACCTCCCACTGTGACCTGCACACTGCCTCCAGAAGCCAGCTTTGCTTTCTTCTGTGCAGCTTTGCCTTATCAAGTCCAGTACCCTACTGGGGAATTAAAGTATGTGATTTGATATCTGTGACAGTTCAGATAGGGCAGACAGGTGACCCCAACTGAAAAGAGCATGCATCAATGGAGGCAAAAGAAGAGAAAAAGCAGAATAGGTTCTTATTTTCAAGAAAAAAAATCCAACTCTGCCCAGCTTTGACAATCATCCATTTATGTTTCTATTGTAATACTTATTTTAATTTGCTGCTCCAAATAAAAAAACACTATATATTGAAAATTGTCATATACCCAATCCACAAAAAGTTCTCTTTTCCAATTTCATTGCAGTATTTTTCCTCACATATCTCTTTCACCAGAGATATTCCCTTTTCTAAATATCTGAGTTCACTGACTGTAATTTAAATATCTCCAATCCTCATTAATTTGCAGATAGGAAATTAGGCCAGATCTGTATTCCTACTAATGTAAAAAATTGCCTTCAGGAAAATCAAAAGAATTTTAATGACATGTCTTTACGTAAATAAAACAGTCATACAGTTCTTTTTTCCTGTTCTATTTTCATTGTGCTGGTGAAGGAGTGGGAATATACCCTTATAATCAAGCAGGATTTATATAATATGCTAATTCATAAGTGGTGGCTCATCATCCTCAATGTGAACTTTGAGAACTCTGCAAAGAGTGCAATGAGGACAGGTTTTTCTCGTGGGCTTCCAGCACACTGCACAAAGAAGAGGGTTTCACAAGTGTTTGCAGAGATGATGTGCTGCCTCAGACACACAGGACTGGCTTTTTTCCTTGTGCAGACAGGAATAGGTCTAATAATCTCATGGAACTCTTTTTAAAGTTCACATTTACAGTTCCAAGACTGATGGATACTTGCTCATAATGTTGTCATAATGCCTCTTTTTCTGGTAAATATGGAGAAGAAAAAACAAATTTTCATTTTTTGTGGAAAAAGAATTCTTTAAACCCAAACTGAATACAGCAGGTAATAAGGATAGTTTTGTGTTGAGGACTCAACAATTCAAAACTCAAAAGCTCAGTACTCAACAGGCTACAGAATTACTGAGTAGCCTGATGCTGCAGCTCATCATTTGTTAAAAGTACTGAGGGAGTACAAAACGGCAAACAGCATTTAGGAAAATGCATTCTGCCCCTGGTCACACAACAGAAAGGAAGATGTGGAGTGATGCATCCTGCACTAAGCTGTATCCCTGGGGGCCAGCTGGATGGCTTTCCACGCTCCACCAGTTATAGACTGGTTATGCACTGACTGTGGTGGGACCTTGGGCACACACAGAAACTTGGGCTGATGTGACATAATTCTGAGATTTTGCAAGTCTTGCTAAAATGAGGCAGCCTGGCTCGCTCTGCTTCATTTTCCTTATCTTTGAACAAAGACATCAGGGGCTAAAGCAGTGTTGTAGTCTAGCTCAATTAATATTTACACTTGTCTCCACAGTAAATAATTTGGGTAAAAATCATGTTCTCCTCTGCAAAACTATTCTTCATTGGAAAAATTCCCTCAGTCTCCTACCCTGTAATGAGGTAAAGATGAATTTCTGAGTATTAGGCATACTGCCTTCCCCATGCTGTACACAGCTCTTTACATACAGACTCTAAACTTAGACAAATATTTTTTCTAACCAGCTTTTGAATATCTTTATTACTGTAATAAGAATTACTGTTTCTGTGATGAAATACAGTAATACTTCCCAGTTCAATTTCCATTCTTATTTTGTTTTAAAATAATTTTGAATTCTTTCATGTTTAACTGCAGCTATAGTAATGAGAACATTTTCATCTGCACATTAGCCTTCATCTTCACATTATCAGTAGAAAGAAAAGTTTTATGGTTGTATGCAATATCCTGGAAAGACATTTGACCGAGGAGTTATGATCAAGACAGAAAAACATCATAATGCTGTGTTGCCTGTGTCAGTATCTAGCTAGAAAATTAATATACCACAGTTAAGTTGTTACAGAATCTGTGTGTGACCTATCAAGACATAGTGATTATAAAGAGCTGCTGACTGGAAAATTTCCATCCTCTGATTGGTGCTTCAATTTAATTCCTAGTAGAAAGTTAAATAATTTACACAACTCAAAATTACAGGGTTTTTTTAGCTTTCTTTTCAATAAGTACCTAGTCAAGCAAGTTGATTGCTTCTCATCCTTCCATATTAATCAAATTTCAGTGATTTTCAGGATGCTAAGATTTCATTTTCTTTGACTGGTGGATTCCAACTATCAAGAGATACATCACTGCAAATTATGCACATGCAAACAAAACAAAACTGCATGAAAACTACTAATGATTGAAGATATCTGTTCCAAAACAGATATTTGAAAAACCATCAGCTTCATTCCCTGCCCCTTGTAATGCTGTC